>NC_084591.1:5007734-5311173 GCF_033807715.1 Cololabis saira
AATAGTGTGGCTGAATCTCACGGTCTGAGGCATGAATATGAATGAAGTAATAAATTACAGCAGATGTTCCAACATTGCTGAGTTTTACTTCTGACAATGCCATCTTTTGTTGTGGTGTTCATGGACATTACCGATGAACCGTTAACATCGGTGAGATAACGTGATGCTCGGCCCCCCCCTTGAAAAACCACCCAAACAGACAAAAACACAATATCAGAAGGCTGATAGAGAAAATAATGAAAAATGAAACCCACACTCACCTGCACATATCTCGGTACAATGCTGACAAATGGGAGCAGCAGCCCGGCTGTGCTGTTTTCATCACATCGCATCGTCTATCTCACAGCGGCACCTGCCTCAGCTACCCCATCAAATTTCAGCAGCCCGCTGTCCTTGAGGCAGGTAGGCTGGAGCCAAATTATTTGCAGAATGGGGACTTCAAGGAGAAAAAGCAACTGAGCTCTCAATTATTTCACAGTGGCATATTCAGGACTTGAGCTGGGGAAATAAAATTGGAGCAGCATTATTCGATGGAATAGCTCCTTACCTATCTAACTTAATTATGACTCAGATCTCCTCAGCAGTACATCCCCCTATGAGCAAACTGCTGTCCTAGAAAGAGACCGCACGTGACCTGTTCACTACGGACATTTGCCAGCAGTGAGCCCATTTGAGCGGTCCGCTGAGAAAGAAGGTCACACATGGCACAAGCCCAAGTGGGCCTGGACAGCTCGCCTTCTTGGAGGCCGCCCTGGTGCACGTTTGCCAGACACAAGTCAGCTAGAATAGTAATACCAGTACTCGAGTTGAGGGGGGATGAGGGGGGATGGCATCCCCCCTGAAATAAAAATAAAACTGCCATCCCCCCTTTCCATCCATAATTTCATCAATGAATGTGGTTTTACTGCTATTTCAACATTTAGAGTCATCACCAGAAAAATAACAGCAGAAAAATAACTTATTTGACAATTTTCACCTGTTTCAAGTAAATTTTCACTTGAAATAAGTAGAAAAATCTGCCAGTGGGACAAGATTTATCTTCTTATTACAAGCAAAAAAAATCTTGTTCCACTGGCAGATTGTTCTACTTATTTCAAGTGAAAATCTACTTGAAACAGGTGAAAATTGTTGTTTTTTCCAGTGATGAGTCTTGTTTTAAGTGTAATGAGATTTTTTTTACTAAAATGAGACATTTTAACTAGAAATAAGACAAATATTCTTGTTAAGATTTAGAGTTTTTGCAGTGATCCATTTTACTTATCCTGTGAAGGACAGAGTCATATTGATAAGTTCAGAAAAGTGTTTTTTATTGTTGTGTTTTGATGTATTTGATGTAAGCCCAGTGGATATTTAAAGCTTACAGAAGGCTGCATTTAACTGCTGCTATGTCATTCCTGCAGTATTTCTGCAGGTGTTTTGGTCACTGCTATTATTTGTAATATATTATATTATTTGTAATCAGCACAAATTATCTGTCCCCATATGATAAAATCCACCACCCCCCCTGATTTTTTTTTACAACTCGAGTACTGAGTAATACGCTAGAAAAACAGTCAAATGTGAGTAACAAGAGGGGTTGGGGAGGTTATTCACTTTTTTAGCAACAGGCTTTGGGGAGGCGTTTAATGTCTATGCACAACTGCGATGCATCAAAGCAATGGCTAAGCTTCCTCCAGAGCGCCGCAAACAGAAACCCCTGAACCCAGCAGGATCAAAGCTTTACCCACTGTTAAACTTAAAAATACATCTATTAAATATGCATGGGTTGAAAATTATGTTGAAAGCTTCAATCGACAGAATACCACTAGGAAAACACCATTTGCACCAATCACAAGAGGGCAAGAGGATAAGGTGCTGGTACCAGTATACAGAGGGTAAATCATGCATATTTATTTCAGGGAAGATTCACTACAAGATTCACTGCTGCGATGCAACAAACAGAAAGCAATTTTCACCTAACGTCACCTATTTCTTCTCCAGTTAAGGAGGGACACAGCTAACCAGGGTCTAAAGCAGGCCTGCTGCTGCCTGGGTGTTATTCTTTCCCCTTTATCTTTCTGATTCAGTTGCTGGAATTCTGCCACAACACAAAAGGTCTCATATAGAAATTCACCAAACGGCCCCCGGTAACACGTTGCTGCTCACTCCCTGAACACGAGGACGTTGGCGCTTTCACTCTGACTTTGAGTGAAACAGGATGAGGTTTCTCTTTGTTCTTTGTGTCCATTTTTCTTGTGAGCGTTGGAAAAAGTCTCTTCGGTCTGTGTTGAGGGAAGGAATTACCTACTGTATGGGCTAATCCGACTTTACCTACTTAAATAGACAGTGTGAATACAAAACGGTTAATGTTTTTCTCATCAACTTCCTTTCATTTGTTTTATGTATTTTAATTTGTGCATTTCAGGCCTGCAACACATTCCAAAAAGAAAAAAAAAGTTGGGACGGTAAAGCTTTACCTGGTTTGTAATATTGCCATTCCTTTTCACAAAACTTTTGGGGGTTTATTTAATTAAAAGATGCCAAGCATTAATGTTTTTAATTTGTGCCAATTTAGCAATTTGTTTGCAGGAAGAATGGAACAATATCACGAGTCCAGACTGTAGGCAGTACCAGTCCTTAAAGCCGTCTTTGAATAGTACACAGATTACAGCTGTGCATTAGAAAAGATGTGTTCTTGAAGGGAGCAAATGTTGATATAAAATCTCATTTCTGCATCCACGCTGCCGACAAAGACGCTACTATTTCATGAGGCTTCTTCTCTGCACAATAAAGATTGAAGCTGCAGAGCTTAACGACAGTTTCCCTAAGTAATCCCATATCCATGTGGTTATATTAGATATTGATAAATGTCTGAGGAATGAGAGAGCGTGGATGTCCAGCTGAGGCTTGCGCACTTGCTCTGTGCATACTAGAACCCCTCTGGATTCAACTTTTCAGTGGTATTATGAGCTAAGGAG
Organism: Cololabis saira; assembly: GCF_033807715.1. Lineage (NCBI taxonomy): Eukaryota > Metazoa > Chordata > Actinopteri > Beloniformes > Belonidae > Cololabis > Cololabis saira. The sequence goes on from NC_084591.1 coordinate 5,010,692, forward strand.
AACTATGTAAATCCCTTCCATTATTTCTTTGGTGAACATTGGAAAAAGTTTTTTAAATATTTCAATGGTTTTCTCATAAATGTCTTGAGATCCTTCGATCCTTCCTCTTCTCCTCAATGTCTGAACCTGCCATATAGTCCTTAAGTATGAAATCAACACTGTATCAACCTGTTGGCATAGTCTGTTTTTAAAATAAGATTTATTTTTTCCAATCCCCCTTACAAGCATTAAATTATTTGCCCCAGACCCCCCCCCCCCCCCCCCCCCCCCCCCCCTTTAGATTATTAACACAATTGGCATCCCAAAAGTTCTTTAAACTGCCCCATTCCTTTCTCTTTTTATAATATAATATCAAAAATAACAAAACTATTAAATTGATGGAAGATAATGTAGTCGATGTACTCAGTAACTAAAACCCATCAATCCGTCTTTCTGATATGTTTAAATAAAGAATATCTTCCATGCCTTTTTTTGTATTTACAGTATATTAAGAATCTTTCTCAAAAATAATGAAAAGCAAGTAAAATAGTCTTTACAAAAGTGTGCCCAACAGAAACCAATTTTGTGTTTGGATATTTGGTATTGTAGAAACAAATAACACAATAAAAAAAAAACATTTGTAGAGATAATGGCAAATAAAGGACTGCAAATGGAGTAATTGTTTTTCAAAAAGGACTATTTTAATACACAGTCTAAGCAGGAAGTAATATTATAAGCCATCCGTATAGGAAACTTGTGAGAGATAAACACAATCATGTGTGACCTTGTGGGAAATTGCAGTTTTCAGAACAAGTCTTAATGATTATGATGTGTTTTGGGAAAATTGTTGTTTGCAGCTGTATCCCATTTTGCTTTAATGATGCATGAAAACGACTATCTGCACTAGATGAAGTTTTGCACCAGCGAGACGGCAAATTCTCAACAACTGCACGGCGCTGACTCGAGCATGATGGCTTTTATCCCTCTAAGCCAAATTCATCCATCCAGTTTCACACTGGCTTTTGGCGCCAACATAATAGGCCTTGCAATAACTAATAGTCACTTATTTAAATCTGTGTTTAAAAAAGAAAGAAGTAATCTCTATTATCTGTAGCCCAGAAATCTGCCAATAATTAATAAAGTCCTATCTTTTTTATTTTCTATTTGGATGCATGCAGCTAGTAAAGTTAACTTTGTGTGTGTCTTGAAAACAAATGAACAGTGAACACAGATAAGAATAAAGAGGTCAAGGGTTGGATGATATAGTTGATCACACAGAAAACAGAATGTCTTTTTTTTTCTTGGGGGGGGGGGGGGGGGCAGCATCTCTGAGGCCAAGTTTTGTGTTTATGATAGTTTTGGGGTTTTTTTTTTCGCTTGCTGCCAATAAGCTCTTGCACGGGCATCATCTCCAGTCAGCCTTTGTCTAAGATACAAAAATATATTTATAGTAGTGATACAGAAAGCCATATTTTTTTATTTATTTTTTGTTTTTGATTGTGGCCACCTTAAAGGAGCATGAGGCTCCTTTTAAGGAATGAGACTCATTAGCGCCACCCTTCGCCACGACGGCCGTCGGGGGTACTGCAGCCAACAGCGAAGCCGGCACGGGAGAACGTGCATGCAGCGTCATGTGACGTCACATCCGCAGGACAGCGCAGGAAATTCGGCCCCACAATTGCAGCACATTTTGCAGCACACAGCCTGTTCAAGGCAACGGAGAGATACACTAGAGGAAACATTCTTTCTGGTTTGCAACGCTTCATCTGACATTATTACTAGAAAACTTAAAACGTATACGAATTTTCTTCATAAATCCTGCCTAAATCCTGCCTCATGCTCCTTTAACTACAAAATCAGAATGATAGGGCATGATATGTCCATGACTGGCCACATTCCCTCCAGCAGTTCAGCTGAGTTCCAGCTTGTTTGGATTTCTGTTTGGGAGTAATAAAGTAACAAATCAGATTTTTTTCAGCAAAAGTCTACTCCAGGTCCGGCAACTGGTGGTGGTAAACTGTTCCAGCATTTAATCACGCATCCTCAGTTATTTTAATATCAAGGCCTCTTTTCAACTATTGTTTATCATTAACTATTATTTGGTCTTTCATCTTTTTGCAAACATAATCTTGGAGCTGTTAATGCCTATAAAAGTGCTGTTTAATCTCACTTTCCTACAAACACTTCCTACACAGGTCCACCTTGCACCTTGTCATTTTTTGGCACGTTACATTTTTCTTTTTGTATTATTTAAAATTGAGTACCGTATTTTCCGCACTATAAGGCGCACCGCATTATAAGGCGCACTATATTTAAGGTAAAATACCGTACTATAGTGGCTGAGTTGAGTTACGTATCTACCTGATGGAGCTGCGCTACAGGAAATGCTACAAAATCCTACAGCAAATGCAAAAAAAAAAAACTAGAAGAAAAATACCATATGTCGAACTTTATTAACAAAATAAAAACCAGCTTTGCTCCGTCTCGTCAAAGTCGCCATTATGTGAGTCAGTGTCGCTCCTGTTGTCTTGAACGTCTGTGACGATTCCTGACGTTTTTAGCACCGTTACTTCAGCCACACCAACTACATTACCCACAATCCCCCTGGCTACAGTAACAGAAATTACCGTAATGATCATATATAAGGCGCACTGCATTATAAGGTGCACTGCCGGTTTTTGAAAAAATTAAAGGCTTGTAGCTGCGCCTTATAGTGCGGAAAATACGGTAAACACTTATTTCAAGGTACCTACTATTGCTCGATTGTTCCTCACTTGTGAGCTGCTTTAGATAAGAGCATCTGCTAAATTAGTACTTATAACTGTTCTCTGTGAAATGTCCATTATAGAATGTCATGATTTTAAAATCTCACGAACCAATCATTTACTTCATTAAATTCAAATGAAGCAATTTTTGTCGTTAGATGATGAAGTGTGTCCCTTTTGGGTGTGAGATTTGCAAATCATTGTTTTTATTTACACTTGACTCAACTTTTCAGAAACTGGGGTTAAATTGTTTTGTGCTTTAAGATATTCTCTAATGAAACAAATAAACCATTCACTGGATGCTTCACCAACTGAGTGGGTACCCGCTTGGAGGCGTTGGCTCTTGTGCAGCCTCCCTGGCTCTGCTGGGATTCAACAGATTCTTCAGAAAACGGTGGGATCCGGTTTTGACTGACAGAGGTCAGAGATGTACTTCGCGGCCATCCGTTTTTTTTTTTGAAATGACAAAATAAAAATAGAGATATAATCCAAAATAATCTGTTTCCCATCTTTTGTTTTGATAATAAAAAACGGAAAACGGAAAACGGATCGTTATCCATTATCCGATTTCATTGATGTGTTTGAAAATCGAAATTGGGAATTAAAACAGCGAGTGGAAAAGTATTTTCTCTATTTCCTATTCGTTTCCAGGGGGGGGGGGGGGGGTATGTTAGAGTTCAGTACATGTTATTGATTATTGATTGGACGCTGCAGCTGAACGGACTGTCACAACATCGCTGCAGTTTCATGACGGAGTGAAGACTCATGTTTCACTCCCAGGTTTCATAGATTTATTTTCTGTTTCAACAATAAAAAAATCTAAAACTGTTAATTTCAATCTGATCAACAAAAGAACCAGAAACAACTTTCTTCATTTATTACTGCGCATGTGCAATCCCCCCATTTGTCCAATTCTTGTTTTCAGTATCCTTGGAAACGAATAGGAAATAGAGAAAAGAGTTTTCCACTCTCTGTTTTAATTCCCAATTTCGATTTTCAAACACATCGAATCATTTCAAAACAAAAAACGGATGGCCGCGAAGTACACGGACCGACAGAGACTATGTAGTTTACAGCCATTTGGCTTACAATTTCCAACACAACTATGCGAGGCCTTAAATAGGTCCTTTGATGTGAATGTAACCAGCAGCTGGCCTGCCATGATTTAAATTACAAATATAAACATGAATCTTAAATGACTTTCTGAGGGTTTTAGGCCTCTTCTGTTCCTGGTTTGTAATAGAAGCAATACCAACGGCAAATCCTGACGAGTTTTCTTACATTTCGTATCTCCCATGTGTTGCTGAGCACGTGGACTAGGATGAGGGGATTATGCCGTGGATTTAGATGCAGAAGCACCCAGAGGTGTGACTCTACTTTCATTCTCTGTTGAAGAGAGGCAAACTTGCCGCATGGTGTCACAATCCGTCAGCCTTCTCGTGACCTAGAATTTTAAGCACAGATCCAATATCTGAAGAACGCCTTGAGAAACAGCTTTTCTCTTCTTCTGTTCTCCGTCTGTTTTCAAGTCAGGAGATAAATGAGACTGCTTTGATAGAGCGTCAGAGGAGGAAAAAGAATGCGTCGGTACGGAGCTCTAACCAGATCAGCAAGTTTGAAGGATAAACTGAGTGGAGAGCATCATTGTGTTTTATGAAGCTGAGCCGTCCTCGAAGAATCCCAGCCGTTTCCCAAACCCGTCAGACGGAAATTTACTTTACTTTCTCTTAGCTACAAGACATCCCCAAATGCTTGATGTGACCTTAAAGTACATTAACGGTATTCCTTATACGGTACATATCATAAAGCCTGTGATCTGTTTCTAATGGTGGTTAATTCATGTTAAAAGGAAAATCAACTGAACCAATGAACCAGCATTTTCCTTGTAAACAAGTAATTAGTGTTAAGACACATGATGTTAAATGACTTAGCAGTCTGCATCACCACATAATGAGGTATTCAATCATAGAAATCAAAACATTAACTTCAAACTTGGCAGCTGAACATTTGATAGGACTTACACTTTAGTATGTCTAGCAAATATTTATAAAGATATTAAGATAATCTTACGTGGCCTAGAAGTAAAATGATACCATATTTTCTGGACTATAAGCTGCACCTGTATATAAGCCGCATCCGCTCTATTTTTTAAAAGATTATAAAAAAAAGATATATAAGCCGCACCTACATACAAGCCGCATCTGCTCTATTAAAAAAAAAGATATGCAAGCTGCAGATATTTATGTTGTTAGATTAGATATTTACTACATGTACAGAAGGATTTTGAACTGTAAATGATGTACATGTTTGTACCTAAATAGATCTTTCCTAACAGTGTCTTTTAACACGGCAGCAACTTTGCTGATTAAAACGGGACAGAATCAAGAGAAAATAACCGGTATTTATGTATATTTATCTGTTTGAAATCTGCTTCTACTTCTATCTGCTAAAGAAGAAGTAGCGTATTCTTCTTTGCATTTATTTTGTCTTAGTTTTGATTCTAATTTTGGTTAGAGCGCCTCGAGCGGTGGAAGAAAAATCCACAGAATAGAACCTTTGTATAAGCTGCATGGTTCAAAACCTATGAAAAAAGTTGCGGCTTATAGTCCAGAAAATACGGTATGCTTATATGTATTTTGAACACTAGGACCAGGTGAATTCCACGTTCTATGAACGGAGACCCACGATCCCACAGCACCATCAACCCTTTACTGAGAATATCTAAAAAAAGTCGAAATAAGAGCAGCAGATGTTTAGAAAAGTCCATAGATTGTTTAATACAACATACCATATTCTCAACAATTCAACATCAACAAAATTTTGTTAATTAAAAAAAAATCAAAAAAAAAATCTGCATATTACTTTTATTGCACAGAACAATTTTAATTTATTTTCCATAGATTTCTTTTTTAATATCTGTTTTGTAAAAAGTTGGCTGGGACTATACACGTTCAATATAGTCCAGGGTCAAAATGAAAAAGTAAGATGAACAGAAATCCAAAAACAGGATCCTCCAGATCACTCAGGATCAAAAACAAACAAACGAAAAAGGGCTAGGTACAGTAGCCACACTTTGAACAAAGAGCATTCATAATCAGCAAGAGGAAAAAACGAGAGCCATATCCAGTGTTGTTTTTTTTTTCCGCCTTTATGCAAAACGGATTACACCGAGGCTGGTTCGGATTGCTCCATGGGTGAAACCATCTGTGTCACTCCAACCATCTGCATATTCTGTTCATACTTCCATCCATTACCGTGACGTGATCTGTAATGCCATCCATCAGGAATAACTTTATCCTCGCACACGTTTGCAAAGCTCGGCTGTCCGCAAAGTGTACTTGAAAAGTTAATGCTGTAACCTCAGATTTTATATGCAGGACCAACGGGGAGCACATCATGGAGCAGTTCCACTCCTCAACCACACTTGGTGCTCATTTCTGGGAACAAAACGACCCTTTAAGTTACTTGGAAGGCAACATTTCCATGGGTTTAATGGGAGATGGGTCACAATCATGAATAAAACATTAATAAAAAAAAACAAGAAAAGAAAAGAGGGTGACAGTGGTCACGACTTAACCTTTGCATGTATTATAGCATAAAAAAAGAAGACATGGGAGGAAATCCGTCTAAGTGAGCAGATTATCCCGGGAGTCTCATTTACATCTTGGATGTTTCAGGTAAAGTCTCGATCGCACAAACTCAGCCGAGCAGACTTGGGAGGTGTTCTGCCTCGGAAACCCACCTATTCGCACCTGAAGTCGCGCTGAGGATGGAAACGAAACATCACCTGAGCCAGACCCAGCATTTCTGCTGCAAATGGACCTAGATCCAGCTCTAACCACAGCCTAGGAAACAGTTTTTGTCAACTACTGATAATTTAATGAATGCTGTTTTTAATGCTTTAACTCAACTTTCTTAATCCCGTGATGTTTGAATTTTTGTCAAATGCGAAAACAAGGACACAAGTCAATGCTTTTAACCAGTGGGTTGACTTTAAAGTTCCAATATCTACCATTCAGTTTAACGTCAAGATCCTGATCACTCAAAGCATCATATGAACAACATGTCTCATGTACTTTAACGTGCTTTTATCCATTAGTGTAAAATACCGTACCTACAGGACTTTCAAAGATGTCAGAGTTCTCCCCAAAGCTAAAGTTCTATGTTAATAGAAAGATTTAACAAAACAATTTTGTGCTACTTTTCATCACTTAATGTTGCCTTTCTAAAATAAAGATTATCCAACACATGTTTAGCTGTTATTGTACAGTGTAGCACTAAGAGTTAGTATCAATAGGAAAAATATTTACTCATATTGTCCGGTTTATGAATCTCCAAATTATTTTGGAGATTCATCATTTACGTATTCAAAAATTCAACCTGGTTTACAGAACCTATTTTGCATTTTTTTGCTATTGCTAAATTAGCTAGTTCAACTGCTAGTTAAATTAACATTAGCACGATTATATTTAGCATTCGTGGCAGCTAATGTCATTTGCTACGCAGTAGCTTTATTTGCAGCTTTTAGCATTAGTTAAAAAGAATATAATAGCATTAACTGATGCTAATAGCTTCTTGGACTCTAATCAACTGTTGTCAAATTAGTCTTCGAGAATTCAGTTTTTTGTCTAGAATTTCTTATAGCGCCGCCGCCATATCCTATATATTTCTCCTCATTTGTTGGGAATTATGTTTAACAACATATTTCAGGTGCTGTGACATACATAACAGGATGAATCACAAAACAATTGCGACTGTAAAAAAAAGTTTAAAAAAATGCTAAGTACATTTTATTCACAATTGTAACATGGATGCACTGTCATGACAATGTATTTATCAGAAAATCATACAAATCTCATTCATAACATGACATCTAACCCTGAAAGAAAAAACAAAAAAGGTATATTGGAAAAAAAAATACAGAGAATAAAACAGCAGTGGTCCAAATATGATCTGCCCCTCATATTTTGGCTGTAGATTTTTTTTTCTTTTTATTTTTTCTTGATACAATTTACCCACTAGATATCCATAATAATATGAACTTCTCATGACAAATCTGACTTTCAATAAATGCTCACTCAGGCCTTGCAAAAAACACAGATGTCCTGTAACACTGGGTGCAGTTTAATTCCCTCCAACTTTAAAAAGTCAGGAACTGACCTGTGAAGTCCAACAGTCACGAAAGAAAACATTACTCTATGTTAACAGACCATGATCCACAGGTTTCCAAGAGAGGAAAGGAAATGTTATTTTTTTTCCCATTTGTCTTATTTTTAAGTTCCAAATTAAGATGTACCACAGCTCTGTTAAATCATTTTCATGTTGAACTTGCGAGGAGCATCCACCGCGGTGCTGCTCATGCCAGCGTCCGATTTCCGTGGCACATACTCAATCTCAATGTTATGCTTAGTGTTGCCTTTACCTCTGCTCCAAAGGAACAGCAGCACCAGGCAAAACAGCACAACACCAAGAAAGGATATGAACCCCATTGTGGTTGCAATGATCAATGTTTTAATATCGAATGGGAATGGGACATTGGCTTTTGTACCATTAGCACCAGTCTCTGTGGGCAGGTTGGAAATGAAAGCAAAAGTCTTGTTGGGTTGGTGTAGTGAGTCAGGCGAGTAGCTATGAACATGCAGGTGAGCCAGAGAGGTGTCATTTCCACCAGCATTGCTGGCTATACACACATAAGTGCCATTATCTTGAATCTGGGCATAGCGCACCTCAAGGGTACCATCTGGCAGCACAGAGATCCTTCCAATTGTCTTGGAGGTAATAAACTTTTTCTGTGGAGAAAGCCACATTATCACTGGAGCAGGATCTCCATCTGCTTGGCAAGCAAAATGAACAATGGCTCCCTCGTCAACGAACTTCTGCTGGGGTTTGCGATCCCTAATCCTGGACTTGCGACATGTGAAGTAGTTTGGCTGTAGAACATCCGGAAAGTCTTTGAACTCTTTGCCTTGGACAAACTCAGGGGAGGCACAGGTTGGCTGCTGCTTGTTAAAATTAAGTCTCCAACGCCGTCGGAAAACCCATAATAGTCGGCAGTCGCAGGCCAAGGGATTATCATACAACGCAAGGGTCTCCAGGTTGCCAACTGAATGGAAAGCAGACTCCTCTAAAGTGCTAAGACTGTTCCCAGACACATTTAGGATTTTCAGGTAGTTTAAGCCACGGAAAGAGTAGGGCTCAATCATTGCCAGCCTGCCTCCAACCAGGTGAAATTCCTGCAGACGCAGAAGATCATGAAGCTTATTTCCCTCAATGGTATGGATTGGGTTGTATGAGACATTAAGAAAGCGCAGGTAAACCAAGTGCCGCAGGGCTACATAAGGAATCGTGGTCAGATTAGCGTTGGCAATGGTCAGGGATGTGAGATTTAATCCATACAAACAATTTGGAGTCATCGTATCCAAGTAAGGCCAATTGGCTATTTCCAACACTTTCAGTCGATAGAGCCGTTTAAAAGAGTAATCCCGTATGATATTGATATTGAGGTGTCGCAGCCTGAGAGTGATCAAACTGTGAAGGTGGGTAAAAGCCTCTGTTGGCACAGAGGACAGGTTGCACTTCTCAAGACTCAGGTGCTCAAGGCTACTAAGACCATGAAAAGCCCGGTGGGAGATAAAAACCAAGTCATTATCACCCACTTCTAAAGAGCGCAGGTTGTACAAATCCTGAAACATGTAGTCCAAAAGGATCACAATCTTGTTCTCACTTATGTCCAGCTCTGTCAGATTGCTCAGACCAGTGAAAACACCCAGCTGGATCAGCTTAAGCTTGTTGCTACGCAACCCCAATGTCCGCAAGCCATAAAGGTTGTTGAATGCGCCAGGTTCAATAGTGGAGATAGTATTTTCACTGAGCTCCAGGTGCTCGAGGTTGGGAAAGTTGGAAAACTCATCTGGGTTAATGGTTCTGATGCGGTTCTTGCTGAGGTCCAGTAGTCTCGTTTCTGCAGGAATGCCCTCAGGAACTGTCATGAGCTTCTTTCGGTGGCACATCACAGAGCGCTCTTGAACATTGCACTCACAGCGGGATGGGCAGCCAGTGGTGGAGCCAGACAGCACGGTTCCCAGCATCAAGATCAGAATGGGCCGCCAGCAAGCCACCAGGTAGCTTTGCCCAGTCGCTTCCCTGGCTGCCATCTTATCGGTTACCTGGGGCGAAACAGAGACATAGAAAACATTTGGTTAGAGAATTCAATGCTTATGATTTCAGCCTAACAAAAAATCCCTTTAACATAAAAGTAAAAAGAATTCTTACTGATTGCCAAATCAGCTGAAAAACAAGGTGTTCATCTACTTTGAACATGAATCTTAACAATCTTTCCTTTGGTCTTTATGGTTATTTTCTGGTAGCTAAAATGCCCAACAATAACGCCTCACTAATGCAACACCAATTCAGAGAACAGGGCAGATAGTCTAAGCCCCCATGTAATATTCATGAGTAAATTTTAGATGAATCCAGTTTACACAGAATAACCTGCGAGTGCTGACAGATTTGAGGTCTCCATCTTTTGTCTGTCTTAACAACACAAGTAGCTTCTATTAAATGCAAAGCTAGGAAGTACTTATCTTAGCTGCAAATTCAAATACTAAATCATTCTGGTAATCTACATACATCTTGCTCTACACCTCCCTGTGACTACTCTGGAACGCTCAACTTGCAGAAAATCAGTCACTGCTATCACTCTGATATGAACTGAAGGGGCACAGCTTCAAGTGGCATTAACAGCATTTCTCTCTAATCTACATCCTGCTGTGTCACAGACAAATATGCTGAGTTCATCTGTGACTTGTTCTGACGCCACAAACGTTTTTTTACCCCACATTTTCGGTCCTCTCTTATGTCTGAATTTGCTGCACCAGTTAAAACATCTGGGGAAGCTGCTGCAGTAGCAAGAGGATGCAATCTAGGATGGATGGTGGCAAATGTGATTCGTGTGCAGTGGCTGACACCCAGCTCATGCAATCATTTAGGATAACATATAGACCATATAGCAACAGGGAATTGGATACAGAGAGATACATTTATAGTTCAAGAGCAAGACAACAAAGCATATTTACTTTCAATGTCATTAGTGGGATTACATCCACTCCACCAGCAATGCAATTAATCAAAGATTCTATCATAGCAGAGTTCCCAATTGAATGATAAAAAGCAAGACAGAAACATAATGGAACCAGGTACACGGTAGAGTGAATTCAGGATGAAAGGATCATTATGACGGTAGGATTTAGAGACAGCTATTTTGAAATACAAGATTTTGTATCATCAGGTTTTTAAAGGAATGATCACTGACATTTCAGTTTTCTGTATTCAAGCACATGTATTAGGATATGGAAGTTGAAATAAAGCAAAGGGGGGAAAAGCCCTTCACATTGAATTTGCTCTTAGGACACATCTCTAGGATATTTCCTGTCTCCATGTGATGGCCTTTGTCACAACTCAGTGTTTTCCAGTGGTATGCACTTGTGTCTGGTTTTTGTGTTTCAGCAAATTCAATGAACCATATCACATATAACAAATTGAAAAAACAGAAAAAACTGTAATATCATGGTTGACAGTTAATTATTGGTGACATGTCACTGCCGGCTGGACAGCCGGACATTAGATTCATAAAAGGAGACAACGCTGTGGAGCAGATTCTCTTTACTGGATTTGATCCTGTGTGAGGTCACAGTTCAGATTGGGGATTTGATGATACCATCTGTAATCAAGTGATGTCAAAACAGGCTGAGAAGGTTCATTTGAGATTGCAGACCTGCAGCAGAGCTCCCTATCCTTCATTCTGCCCACAGCTATATGTGATCATTCTTATTCCCTAAACCCATTGATTGTGTCAATGCTGAGTGCAGGGAGCTGAAGTGCTGCATGTGTGTTTTGTATGTGAGTGTGTGTATGTGTCTGAATTGTGTTACATGCTAAGACACTTAAGAAGTGCCCTTATCATAGGCTCAGCTCAATCTGTCAAGCTGGAACATGTGGCTATTAAATAGTAGATATCTGTCAATGATATGCTATTATGTCCAACTCTATTACTACTGACACTAAAATCCAATCTGGAAAATGATCAAATCCTAATCCTTTGTTGGTAAAGCTCCATGACTGCAACCTCAGCCTGTTACTGACCACAGCTGATAACCTTAGTGAGTCCTTGTACGATTCTAGACTGGGTATACAAAAAACTGTACTGATTCAATTTGAATTAATACCATATTATTCTACAGTTTCCAATTATTCTGTTGTTGTATTATAATTAATATGGATATATATATATATATATATATATATATATATATATATATATATATATATATATATATATATATATATATATATATATATATATATATATATATATAATATATAATAATATTATATTTTTGGACACAAAGAGGAGGGAGCCACGTTTAAAATCTCAACTGGTTGCCATGGATGCATTGGGGTGGAAAAAAGGGGCTGACACTCATAGCTATCAATTCTATATCTGGGATGCAGGGACACTTTTTCACAGTAATATTTCAAAGATTACATTATATTCAAGCACTGCAATCCAGCCTCCGTTACTGTTACTGCTCTGACTGCAGTCTGATTTTACCCATATTGTCTGAAAGCCAAAGAGAAAGGTGTTCACAGGTTTGACTCTGGAACATGTTCCTACTGCCGTGTCTCAGAGAAGCAACTACTACTTTCACAGTGAAATTCTTACTGTGACCTTATCGAAGCAAGATCATCCATTTCTTTACTCACATTCCTCACAACTGCAGACGGGAATCATTCAAACTTCCCATCACCTTGGTAGTTTGACCAGTAATACACAATCACTTTGTGAAAATTCACGTGGTGAAAGGGGTCTGGTACCTCTCCCTTTCACAGGCATTTCCACCAAAACAAGCTTTTTGGTTTACACAGGAGCATCCAAGAGACACTATTCAAAACAACCAAAATGACTGCAGAATTGCTAAGAGTTTTTGATCAACATGTTTTTACTGCAACACAGATATCGCTGACTCGCTATATATGCTGATGGCTTTTGTTGATCAAACTCTTTTGTTTTTCTGTCTACATCGCATGCATTGATTTTTTTTTGATTGGTTGTACGCCAATCCAGTGGTATCGTCTGTTTGTTAGCACTTCCTTTTGGAAATCAAAGCCAAATCCCCAGGAAAAGAATGAGGATGGGTGACCGGGCTACATCTTTGTGCCCTACATCCTTAACTGCCTTTCTCAACCCACATGGATTTGGGGTCTTACTCTGGGCATTAGTTGGGATTTGAGAAGCTGATTAGGCTTCCATGCGTAAATAACTTTCCCGTCATCTTCATGGCATCAGGGGGGGGGGGGCATCTTCCACAGGCTGCCAATTGTATGGTTGGTATGGTGCCATTTCAGAACATACTCATTGAACCCCCACCGAGCCCAATTAGTTCATCATAATTCACAATTTTCTTCACAAAAAAAAAGGACTGACAGTCATCTGTTTGAATGTACGAATCCAAACACAAAGAAGTCTGAGAATGCATGGCTCATGGTCCTGGAACCAAACATCCAGACAAACATGGACAGACGGGGACACATTAGGATGACGAATAGCATCCACAGGTAAACATTAACAGCACTGTTTTGTTAATGATCTGCTGTTATCGTTCCCTCACAGGCGTGTCGTGTGAATGCAGCTCTTCATTCGTATCAACCCTCCAGTGAGCTCGAGGAGAATTACATTAATTGAGGTGAAGTGAGATGGGGCATACTTCTCAAAAGAGTGAATATGTTGGAAAAATATGTGTGTGCTCAATAAACGGAGACCCACTGGTCTAGGACCAATAACTAAATCGGTGAATGGAGGGATTAACCGTGCCAGCGTCCGCAGGGAGTTGGGAGATTTTGCCTCATATTGGAGCAAGATGGTCCCCCGTGCTCCTATTACAATGGAACGTTTGGAAAGAAAAACAATACGATGAGGGTCAAAATGTTATTACTGAATAAAGCATATATTACTAACTTTAAAAATGTAACTCTAATAAAGAAATTGTCTCAAATAGGATCTGAGGGACTCATTTCCTTTTAAAACCTTTCTTCATGTATTTATGTTTTTTCCACTGTTTGTATTTTCACCTTTGGACAACTGTGGAACCCAGTGATCGTATTTACAGATTTCACACCCTCATATGATACATGTTGTTGATTTGCAGTTTTCTTGCTGCGTGTCACTATTACGCTCATCACAGTAAACACCAGCTAACATAAGCAGAGGAATTCCAAAGCTCAAAGCTTTATTTTACCTGTCACGAGACATCACTTCTGAGCCTTGTTAAATACCTGTAAGCTTCTGGGAAATCCAAGAGATGATGCTGACGTTATCTGCAGCACAAAGTGTTAAAAGCCTTTAAAGCCTATTCCTCAGGAAACTGCTAAGTCAGCTGCCAGGCTAATCCCTCAATGGCCAAATGCAGCAGTGGATTTCTATCTTCTTGCTATATGCACGGCTTTGATGGCCTTTCCATGAACAATTTGTTGTGAGTGCACACCCTTATCATCAATCTTCTATTTAAGGAGAGGTATAAACTTACATGATGCATTCTGCCCTTCATTTAGATCAAATCGCAGCTCTTTTGAGAATTGTGTTTCATTTTTTTGCAACAGACAAAATGGTTTGTATGTTTAGACGAACACATATCAAGCCCAGCCACTGAAATCAGGAATTTTATATCAGCTAATACCGCTTCCAGGAGTGCATACAAGTTCAGTTTTCTACAGTGTGTAGAAGCTTGCAGTTTAAACACAAAACATGTACATTGACAGCCACACTTTGGCTAAATCCATCTTAACCAGCAGTCTTTGACCTTTAACTCCCTAAGTAAGATCGCTTTCACACTGCAGCAGTGTTGCCGAGCTGAATCTCCAGAGAAGGGATACCCTTCTGTCACTGAGAAGCTAAGCTGCCTGCTGGGTTTGCTGGCTGGCTGTGGACCTGTGAAATGGCAGGGCTTAAATGTAAGTCGACGGCCGACAGATGGACAGCATAGCCTTAATCCAGACTAGAGAAGCTGCTTGGTGCAACAAGGTGCAGAATTCCAACTGTGGCCAGCTGCTGTTCTGACAAAACTCTCTGCTGTGAAACCTGTTGACATGTCCCTCCTGAACTTCTCCCTGGATAAAAAAAAATTAAACCAGGGCACCTGATACCTCACTTGCTTGACCAGGTGCACCATATTTAGAGGCGATCATCCACGTGCACGTGGTTCAGCTTTGCTGCGTGTCTTTCCTGTAATTTCCCGTCAACCTAGTTTGAAATAAAGACCACTAAAGCCACACAACAACAAAAAAAAAATAAAAAGATTGAACAATCATTGCAGAGGTGTCAAGTAACGAAGTACAAATACTTAGTTACCTTACTTAAGTAGAAATTTTGGTTATCTATACTTCACTGGAGTAATTATTTTTCAGATGTCTTTTTACTTTTACTCCTTACATTTTCACGCAATTATCTGTACTTTTTACTCCTTACATTTTAAAAACAGCCTCGTTTCTCTATTTCATTTCGGCCTTTAATAAAAACTATCCAGTTAAATTGCTCCATCCGGATAGAGTGAATTTGGTTGTGGTTGTTTCAGATGTTCTTGTCCAGTTTTGTTCTTACATCCGTTCCCTCAGATTCCTGCAACTAAACTTGGATGTACATTCCAATAAAGGTTAGGATAAATGATAACATGCCTCTGAAGTTTGACTTTTTGCACCATTACAATACTTATAGGCAACTAGTCATCATATCTCCTGCTCTCTGAAACACATGTTAATGCTCAATAGTACACATATATGGTTCTTTAATATATTTGCATTATACTAAGATACATTCATTTTCAATGGCTTTTGTCCTTAATGGCTTTTTTCCCCCTTACATTACTTTTACTTTTATACTTTAAGTAGTTTTGAAACCAGTACTTTTATACTTTTACTTGAGTAAAAAACTTGAGTTGATACTTCAACTTCTACAGGAGTATTTTTAAACTCTAGTATCTATACTTCTACCTGAGTAATGAATGTGAATACTTTTGACACCTGTGAATCATTGTAACTCACTTGGAGGAATAAGACTTTCAATTCAATTCAATTTTATTTGTATAGCGTCTATTACAACAGAAGTTATCTCTAGGCGCTTTCCAGAGACCCAGAACATAAACCCCCGAGCAATTATTACATAAACAATGGCTGGTAAAAACTCCCCTAGTGGGAGAAAAGCCTTAAGCCAAACAGTGGCTAGAAAAACTCCCCTTTAGGAGGAAGAAACCTGGACCAGGATAAGGGGGGACCCTCTTATTCATGGGTCCAGGCTGTGAAATATTGTGACCATGCACATTGTGAGGGGGCAAATGTGTGATGTATTTATTTAAACAGCTGCAGCCCGTTTGGAGTGCTCAGTGTTTCGTCCTCTGAGCTGTTTGGACCCCCACAACGAGCCCTAATCTTCAGTGCAGGGACAGCTCGCTGACAGAGCCTTGGCTCAAGGCAGTAATGTCAAAGGGGTTAGACATGGACTCTCCTCCCAACACTGCAGGAGATGCCAAGATCCAGGGCTGCAGAGGCAAATCTGACAACACTGCAACAATAATAAAGGCAGGAGAAACAATAACCACTGACTGAAGGTCAAACGGCTCTAGATTTCTTACTGGATCCTGATGCTGGATGAGCACTCTCTTGCTCTTTTAAATGTGCAGGAGGTGCTTTTAGAAAGTCTCTTTGAAAGGATGGGCCAGAGACGATGGATTTTCATCTCGGTCAGCATCTGTTGTTGTAATGGTTGATAAAAATTTCGGATCACAACCTTTGTTTCACTTTCTTATTAAAATCACAATTGTGTCAGCTTTAAGTTGGCAGTTTAATTAGTCATAAAGTTAGTCCACACAGCACCACAGCAAGTTGCATGTACTAAAAGGATGTCTTGTATTTATTTATTCAGTATTTTTCAGGTAGTTTGGTTGAAAAGATGAAATTAATGTATTGAAATATTCTGACACCAGAACTGAAAACTGGATTTTTACCTAATGTAAATGTCCACATATGTGACTCTCCATATTCAACGCCCTCGTTCCACAAAGTTTCAACAAAGCTTTGACTCCAGTAAACAATCCTGTGCATACAGTAGGTACACTAGTATGAGTTTACGTCTCACAATTCTGTGTAAGGCCACGTTTACACATAGCCGGGTATTTACAAAAACGGATATTTCCCCCTCTACGTTTTGAAAAATACCCTCGTTTACACAAACCCGCATAAATACGCTGTTAAGGTGCTATGAGCATCCAAACCTGCAGGGGGCAGTGTAACGAGAAGCATAAAGTCATGCTAGCCAATCCGAATCCTGGAAAAAATGTCAACAAAAGACACGTGTGAAGCCTGAATAATATGGTTCTGCGTTAAATCGACGGCGTAGCCTACGTACGGTGCGCGTCGCCGCGTACCCTACGCCGTAGGCTCTGCGTTGGTGTAACGTGGAACCATAAATCAGCCTTGACTGCCAGTTACTTCCAAGACGGAACGAGAGTCTTTCGTTTGGAGTGACAGAGAAGTGGAGTTACTTTTAAGTGTGACTTTAGAATATAAAACAGGTAAAATACAAGAAAATATTGACGGTGGCCAAAAAAATTGTAAACACAGGTCGCACAAATGACGCTGGTGACGTTTCTGTTGCATAATGTGACGTTCTGAAGCCTAAATCTCCGTTTCTCTCTGTTTACAAGCAAACAGGAAAACTGAGTTTTTGAAAATCTCCACGTTGACCGGAGTTTTCAGAAATGATCTATTTTGGTGACTTTGAGCTTCGGTTTCGTATAAACGAACGGCCAAAACGCATGAAAACACCACCGTTTTTGCTCCGTGTAAACGGGGAATAAGGTTGTTTGTTTTTTTTTCAAACTAAAGCTGCATCACTCAGCGTTCACTCATTGTGAAAACCATCTCCTTCTCTGACAGAAAGCTTTCTATTAGGAGGAAATACTGATTTCTCTCTATAATTATTGTAATGAATTATAGATTAACGTTGAAAAAGCAGAGGAGCTTAGGGAAATAAACAAGTTCTCCCACTGCTCCTTTGTTGGGCAGCCTTTTCTTGCTTCCTCACGCTTTATCTTCACCGTTTTCAGTCCGGTTTTAACTGAAGGGGCAGCTGCAACAAGCAAACGGTGGATTTAAAATGTAAATATGATCAGAATGAAGAACAAAGAAACAAACCACTGAACAATGTGGTTGTTAGTGTGTTGTGAAGTGGAGTGCAGCTGAGGATAATGTCCAGACAGAGCTGGTCAAACCACTCAGCCATTAAGAGCCCGGATCGAGTCAGGTTTCACAATAACCGTTATCAAAGGAAAACTACAGATGCAAAAAAGTGGCTCTGTCATTCTGTCTCTCTGTCTCTCTGTCATTCTGTCTCTCTGTCTCTCCCCACAAACAGCTGGAAACCAGTTATCAGCTCAGACCTACACCAAGACACATTCAATGACTTTGATTACCGCTATTGATACATCCCAGGCTTTACATTTGGTTTTAGATTGTAGTTTATCGCACATTAGGGATGGGCGGTATGGACTAAAAAATGTATCACGATCATTTCTGGCATTTATCCCTATAACGATAAAAATGATAAAAGAAATCTTTCTTTCTTTCTTTCTTTCTTTCTTTCTTTCTTTCTTTCTTTCTTTCTTTCTTTCTTTCTTTCTTTCTTTCTTTCTTTCTTTCTTTCTTTCTTTCTTTCTTTCTTTCTTTCTTTCTTTCTTTCTTTCTTTCAGGCTCATATCTTTCTTTCTTTCTTTCTTTCTTTCTTTCTTTCTTTCTTTCTTTCTTTCTTTCTTTCTTTCTTGCTCATTTATTTCCTTCCTTTTTTAATTTTTAATTTCTGGCATTTATCCCGATAACGATAAAAATGATAAAATAAATCTTTCTTTCTTTCTTTCTTTCTTATTTATTTCTTTCAGGCTCATTTCTTTTTTTCTTTCTTTCTTATTTATTTCTTTCAGGCTCATTTCTTTTTTTCTTTCTTTCTTTATTTCTTTCAGGCTCATTTATTTCTTTCTTTATTTCTTTCAGGCTCATTTATTTCTTTCTTTATTTCTTTTTTGCTCATTTATTTCCTTCCTTCCTTCCTTCCTTCCTTCCTTCCTTCCTTCCTTCCTTCCTTCCTTCCTTCCTTCCTTCCTTCCTTCCTTCCTTCCTTCCTTCCTTCCTTCCTTCCTTCCTTCCTTCCTTCCTTCCTTCCTTCCTTCCTTCCTTCCTTCCTTCCTTCCTTCCTGCCTTCCATAAATCAGCTTTACACAAAAATGTCATCAACAGGAATTTATAATTTTTACAGCGAGATACAAATTCTTACCGTGGAGAATTTTTTTGACGGTTTATCGTGAACGGTAAAATATCACCCATTCCTATCGCACATTACAAGATGATCTGCAGAAGAACATTAACCATACATTTGAGACGATAAATGTAATCTAACACTTCTACTGGCATCACCCAGCAGGATAAAACCTAATAAGAATGTTTTCCTTATATGCTCAACGTTACGAATGCTAAGAGGCTACTAATAAAGCAAGTGGAACACGGCCTTCAGCCCCTCTTACTGTTCCTTGTGGATTAAGTAGATGTATGCAGATGATTATATCTCTAAGGAAGAAAAATGAGATGCAGACAAAATTGGTACTGGCAGGTCGAAATCAGAATCTAAACAGAAAATTGCATCTCTACTTCGTCCCAGTTGTGAATGTGTCTCACAATGTAGACAGAGTGGTCAAAAATATGAGAAAAGGACCATAAACATATAAAATCCCCCTCTGCATGTCCTGCCAGAGCACTGGAGCTCATTTGAATAATGCACATTTTTGCTCAGCATTTATCATTCATGAGTGATGAATTAACATTGTGCAGCCAAGTCAAGCCCTTATCGCTCCTAATATGACACCATGTCATGATATTTGCCACGACATAATTTTAAATTAAACCTAAGAATTACAATACTTATGCAAACCAAAATCAGCCCTCATTTAATGCTGTGTGTGCGGGTGGATGCAGGGAGATCTACTTTGTAAAATTCAACATAAGAACCTTACTGTATATTTAATCTAATTAATTCAGGACGTTAAGGTGAATACATTATTGCTCCTGTGTCATCTTCCCCCCTTACATACAGGAAGGATTTTGCAGTTCTTGTATGTTTCTATGTCAGGTTATTCATATTTGGGTGGGTGGGAAATAGCTGTAATAGCAGCCACTGCAAGTTGCATTAATTCCTCAATTAAGGGTGTCAACATGGAAACATGCCTCAGTTTTATAATGAATAATTAAGGCTATATTTTATCGGCTGCTTGGATGTGTGATGGGCACAGTGTGGAGAGGCTCGGGGCCGTATTGACTTTAATTGTGACTGGCATCTAAAGACTCTCCTCCTGTTGAGGCAAAGAAAATGTCCTCTTTGCTCAGTTGACACCGCAAGCGCACAGTGAGATCCTTTCAGAATGAAATGAGCCGTGATTAGTTGATAAACAGTCAACCCTGGTGCAGAAAAATACCGTGCCTTTGCGCTGGGAGAGGCACCGGACAATCGTGCAGTTGCATAATGTAATGCAAAACAGGTAAGAAGCAAAACACCTGCAAATGCTGCTTCAACAATCAACGGAAACTGTGAGAATTGTTTGTAACACCTACTATTGCATATGAAGAGCAGTGGCCGGGATAGAATGCAGACTTTGAGAAACTCTATTGGCGCTTTTCCACTAGTACCTACTCAGCTCGACTTGACTCGCTCGGTTTTGCGCTTCTCCACTAGGGGTCTAACGTGCCAAGTAGATACTTTTCTGTAAGTACTCTGCAGAGGTTCTAAGCTGCTGAGTTGGCTGTATCTGACATCATCACATTACAGGCCACCGATTGGTCGGGGGGTTGGAGTCAGACGTCTGAGTCAGGAGGTGGAAATTAGCGAAAGAGCGACTCGCAGCTTCTTGTTCATTTTATTCCATCAGCAATGGCAGCGCAGAAGTCTGTTTCATGATCCAACTCTGAGGTGCAGATGTTCATTGTGGCAGGGTGGAGGTGCAGCCACTCAGGTGATTGGGCACAGGTGTGCCCAATCAACCTCTCCACCCTGCCTGGCTACATAAGAAGTGGCTGCACAGCAGCAAGGGGTCTCTGCTGAAGGTGCTGGTGCACGTGTGTCTGCAGTGAACGAGAATAAAAACGTTTCCTGCACGAAACCCTCTGTCCTCTGTCCTGTCGGTCGGCCCCAGTGGCAACGAGCTTGCTACATTCATAAACCTGGTGGCTGAGGAAAGAATTAAAAAGGGATCTAGACGGGCGATAAGGAACGACCAGATCCACCAGGAGCTCTGTCACTTCATAGCTGCTCGCGGCTCCCAACGGACTTTTCAGCAACGCCGAGACAACATTTTTTTTTAAAGTGTTGCCGCTTGAAGCTTCTCTCACTCTCATTTTTTAACTTGGTATCGAACACAAGCCACAGACCCAGCAGCACATTTATCATCTCCTCCAAGTTCTACATCTTTAGTGTTGTTGTCTTCTTCGTTTAGATCACACAATCAAATACTTCACAGCTTCGCTCTAACCAGCCCACTTCTGATCTGGGTATTGAAAAGAAACGAGGGCAAGGCGAGTGGAGTTGAGTCAGGCTGAGTAGGTACTAGTGTAAAAGTGCCATATGTCACAATTGTATTACATTGATTAGATGAGTGATTAAATTCTATTCAACTCACAGCATAGCAGGTATTCACACAAATTTAAAGTATGTATATCCAGATGCACGCTTATTAGGTGCACATACAAACTAAAATAAAACACTTTAATTAAACAAAGACCCAATTGTTGGTCCACATCCAGAAGAACTGCTCAGGAAAGACAAAATGACTACAAAAGCCAGGGCATGTCCCAGAAGCAACCAGATTCCTTTCTGGTTGATCTGGAAGAAGTCCGATTGTCAGGGTCCGAACCAAGTCCACCATACCTTAAACGTCATCGTGGCTCGTTTGTACAAAGCGGAAGTACTGTAGGCCACATTAGGGAGGTGATCTGGTTCGCTGTGATAAGTATGTTCATATTGTTATGATGCTCATATTCCTGTACCAATTGTCTCTATTTTTGTATACTCATTTGGAATTGTTTAAAGGAGCATGAGGCTCCTTTAAGAAATTAGACTCATTAGCGCCACCCTTCTCCACGACGGCCGTTGGGGGTACTGCAGCCAACAGCGAAGCCGGCACGGGAGAACGGGGAGAACGTGCATGCAGCGTCATGTGACGTCACATCCGCAGCCCAGCGCGGGAAATTCGGCCCGGAATTGCAGCACATTTTGCAGCACACAGCCTGTTCAAGGCAACGGAGAAATACACTAGAGGGCTCATTCTTTTTGATTTGGAACGCTTCATCTGACATTATTACTAGAAAACTTAAAACGTATACGAATTTTTTTCATAAATCCTGCCTCAAGCTCCTTTAACTTATTTCTATTATCAAAAAGAAATACGTCTAATCATTGCACATAACATACTTGGATGTGTAATCACAAAATCCTGAGCTACTGTATAACAGCAAGTCTTTCTGAGCAGTGAAGAAAGAATCACAGCATCAGTCATCCAAGGCTGTCTCTCAATATTCCCACACACGATCTCACAATCTCACTAAATATGACTTAAATAAAGCAACAGAAGCTGTTTTTCATGATCAACCTTGGTACAACTTCAACAATTCCTCCTTTTTAAAATAGCTAACTTCTTTTGAATGCATGTTTTTTTATAGATCAACCTTCAGAGGCAGACAGGTCACAGGTCGTTCACAGGTTTATAATGAGACAGAGCGCTACCACACCTTCAGCAACATGACAAAAGACAAAAGTCAAGACATCCTTCTTGATTTATTGCTCCCAAATGCAAAAAAAACATTCAGTTCAAAATCACTTCAATTAAGTCTTTTTTTTTTTTAAATCCCCTTTAATAGTGAGGGTTCTGACAAAGACAGTGTAAGGAGAACTTCATCAAAACAGATAAGCCTCTGAGCTGTGCTTTATTAATATAACATAGAATGGGACAAAATGTATTTTTTCCTCACTTCTACACAGCAGTGTGAGAAATTAGTGGCGGATTTGTAAGATATTACAAGTTTTTTCCCGTTCACTGTCTGATTCTTTTGGGTGAGCGATAAAGCTGTTGTCTGAGAGTGTCAAAAAGAGAACATGCAGTATAAAAGTCTGAGTGTGGAGCCAGGACAACAAGGAACTTGAAATTCATGAAATGCTGCCTTTTTAAAGGCAAGAAGGGACTCGGGATTGGGAATGCAACTAAAAGCAATCAGCTCTTTGTATATGCAAATGAAGTACCGCCTTGTGACTCAAATAGGTTGTAAATGAATTGGTGAATGTCTCTTAGGCCACTGAAACAAATGTTTTACTCCTGAAAAAAATCTGCCAGTGAAAAGAGTTGATAGCTTTTATGTCACAGTGGGATTTGTTAACACGATAACTGGCATATGCACTTTTGCTGAACTTGAACTGAGGCCACGTTTACACATAGCCGGGTATTTACAAAAACGGATATTTCCCCCTCTACGTTTTCAAAAATATCCTCGTTTACACTGACCCGCATGAAAACGCTGTTAAGGTGCTATGAGCATCCAAACCTGCAGGGGGCAGTGTAACAAAGAGCGTAAAGTCATGCTAGCCAATCAGAATCCTGGAAAAAAACGTCAACAAATGACACGTGTGAAGCCTGAATAATATGGTTCTGCGTTAAATCGACGGCGTAGCCTACGTACGGTGCGCGTCGCTGCGTACCCTACGCCGTAGGCTCTAGTGGGCGACCGATAATCGGCCGTGGCCGATTATCGAATTCGATATTCATAATTTTATTAATAATTTATTATAATTTATATAATTTTATTAAATAAATTAAAAAATAATTTCGATTTTTTTTTTTTTTTTTTTTAAGAAAATCGGCTGCATAAAGTGCATATCTTATATTTACATTTTTGAAAATATTTTTAAAATCTGCTGTATAGTTCTTAAATGATCAAAGTGGAACAATATACAGTAGCCTACAGGCTTTTCTCGCTCTCTCGTCTCGTCTCTCCTTCTCTGAGACATAAAACAAGCGCACCCTCCCTGTTACACATGTCAGTCACGTGCTGTCATGTGTGCATTATCATTGGCCCCCGACCAGCTGCAGGTGTCGGCGCTGCTGTCCGGCACCGCCGCTCGCTTTAACTTTTCCAAACTCGGCCTGTTTGCGCCATGAGCTCATCCGCGCGGTTGTTACGCGACTCTTTTCAAAGCAAACCGGTTTAGTAAAGACGGGAGGGGATGTTTTCTCCTCGCACGGCTCCAGGAGCGGAGGAGCCGCTCAGCGCGACACGTGCAGCCCAGCATTTAGGCTGATTTATGGTTCCGCGTTACACCAACGCAGAGCCTACGGCGTAAGCACGCGTCGCCGCGTACCCTACGCCGTAGGCTACGCCGTATCGTACGGCGTAGGTTCTGCGTCGATTTAACGAGGAACCATAATTCAGGCTTTTCTGGTATCTGACACCACCACCCTCCTCCGTACCGAGTGAGCGCGTCTTCAGTGAAGTTTCAGACATCTATCAAATCAAATCAAATCAAACTTTATTTATATAGCACTTTTCCTACAAATAATGAAACACAAAGTGCTTAACAGGGAAAAAAAAAACAAGAAAAAACAAATAAACATAAAACTTATTAATGCCCCTCCCCCCCCCCCTCCCCGCAGACAAAAGCACACTACAATTCACCTAAATTCCTAAATTACACACACAGACACGCACGCAGACACATGGTGTAGACATGGCTAGGCACAGAGGATCCAGGTGACGAAACGGTAACAGGGAGCCGTCCACGCCAGGAGGTCTCATAGCCCGCAGCTACAAGGGGGGGGGGGACCCACAGAGACCATCCCGGCCCGGAGGGAAAGAGGAGTCCACACCACAGCGGTGAAGCCGTGGTGCAGAGCTCCACAACCATCCAGGCCAGAACCACCCCCAGGACGACCCCCTGCAGGCCAGAGTCACTCCCAGCATGGAGGCTCCCCATGAGGAAACACTGGAGATAAACGCTACAAAAAAACAGGATAAAATACACTAAAGGAGTTTATAAAAAACATAAAACATACAAACATAAAATCCTAAAAGTATGTCTAGAAAGTAAGACATTAAAAACTAAAATAATAAAACAGTAAAATGTATAAAATAGACCATAAATAACAACTAAAATATTTAGATAAAACATTGAGATTAAACAAAAATAAAATACGATAAGAAAGGATAAACTAAATATAAAACAGAGCAGTAAGATTCAATAAAAATAAGGGTGAGCATAAGAAATGTAAAAGAGTTAAATGAGTCAGTTAAAAGCCTGATTAAAGAGATGGGTCTTGAGCCTCTTTTTAAAAACATCAACAGTCTCTGCGGCCCTGAGGTTCTCCGGGAGGCTGTTCCACAATCGGGGACCATAAAAACTGATCTATGAGAAAAAAAGAAACCGTCTCACTGGAGAGCATGCAGAACAACTCTGCTTTCTGCACCACAACCTTGTGCTTCTTAACTGGGAGTATTGAACCTGAGGGTTTGACTTGTGGTGTTCTTTGACTTATTGATTACACTTTACACAGTTTGAGTTACAGTATGAAGATTCCCTTTATTTAAGTTCTCCCATGCAGCTTTGTTTTTATTTATCATTATTGAGGAATGCTGGTGTAAAGAAGAGGGATGGGGGGGGTGAAATACTGCATTTTCTTTTTGTATTAAGAATGTTCTAGTTAAAGCAATAAATTGCTCACCATTCATTTAAATGAATTCTTGTATTGAAATTTGTTTTCTCCCAAAAAGGTAAAAAAAAAAGGGTAATTATCGAATCGGCTGATATCGGCTATCGGTCTTTTTGATTTCACCCTAATCGGTGATCGAAATAATCGAAAAAAAGGCTGATCGGTCGGACACTAGTAGGCTCTGCGTTGGTGTAACGCGGAACCATAAATCAGCCTGGACTGCCAGTTACTTCCAAGATGGAACGAGAGTCTTTCGTTTAGAGTGACAGAGAAGTGGAGTTACTTTTAAGTGTGACTTTAGAATATAAAACAGGTAAAATACAAGAAAATATTGACGGTGGCCAAACTAATTGTAAACACAGGTCGCACACATGATGCTGGTGACGTTTCTGTTGCATAATGTGACGTTCTGAAGCCTAAATCTCAGTTTTCGTCCGTTTTCCTCCGTTTTCCTCAATTTTCCTCCGTTTACAAGCAAACGTGAAAACAGAGTTTTTGAAAATCTCCACTTTGGCCGGAGTTTTCAGAAATTATCGTTTTTGGGGGCTTTGAGCTCCGTTTTCGTGTAAACGAACGGCCAAAACGCATGAAAACGCCTCCGTTTTTGCTCCGTGTAAACGGGGCCTGAAAGAATGAGTAAATCAAAAACAAACAAACAAAACCGCCCAAAACCAGGGTGCTTTGAATCACACAGCACTGAAATGTTTTACCAACGGAGAAGTATTGATTCTTCCAAAATCTGAACCAGAGTTCATCAATAAATTATTTGATTCTTGCAATATTTAAATTTTGTTTCTTGTTTCCATCCATCAATCCATTATCTATACCCGCTTTATCCTTTGCAGGGTCACGGGGGTCTGCTGGAGACTATCCCAGCTATTTTCAGGCGAGAGGCAGGGATTACACCCTGGACAGGTTACCAGTCCATCGCAGGGTAGGGATGGGCGGTATGGACTAAAAAATGTATCACGATAATTTCTGGCATTTATCCCGATAACGCTAAAAATGACGATAAAAAAAATACCAATTCAACTCCACCTTTGTAACTATAAATCTATCTCGCTCTCAGATCCGCCATGTTTGTTACACAAAAACATCATCAACGGGAATTTATCCTTCTTTCTTTCTTTCTTTCTTTCTTTCTTTCTTTCTTTCTTTCTTTCTTTCTTTCTTTCTTTCTTTCTTTCTTTCTTTCTTTCTTTCTGGCTCTTTTCCTTCTTTCTGGCTCATTTCTTTCTTTCTTTCTTTCTTTCTTTCTTTCTTTCTTTCTTTCTTTCTTTTTTTCAGGCTCATTTCCTTCCTTCCTTCCTTCCTTCCTTCCTTCCTTCCTTCCTTCCTTCCTTCCTTCCTTCCTTCCTTCCTTCCTTCCTTCCTTCCTTCCTTCCTTCCTTCCTTCCTTCCTTCCTTCCGCGTCGATTCAACACAGAACCATAAATCAGTTTTACACAAAAACGTCATCAAAGGGAATTTATCATTTTTACCGTGGGGAATTTTTTTGACGGTTTATCGTGAACGGTAAAATATCGCCCATTCCTATCGCAGGGCCACATATAAACACACAAACCATGCACACTCACACTCACACCTACGGGCAATTTAGAATCACCAATTAACCTAGTATGCATGTTTTTTGACTGTGGGAGGAAACCGGAGAGAACCCACGCAAACACGGGGGAGAACATGCAAACTCCACACAGAAAGACCCTGCTGGGCCTGGGAGTCGAACCGGGGACCTTATTGCTGTGAGGCAACAGTGCTAACCACTAAGCTACCGTGCTGCCCTGTTTTTTGTTTCCGCCCCAGAAAAACACAACGTGTCTCCACTTCTTTTGCCTCGACAACCGAACGGGGAGTCAAGCAGGCCCGGGCTGACCCCACCGTGGCTCCGGTGTTCCGATAGGGGAGTTTAATCCATGTCCTCTGAGAGATTGCCCAGAAAGATGAAGCCTTAATTAGCCAGATAAAATCCCACATAATGACGGTATTGATACGGGCTGGGAAATGAGGTCGAAGTGGAAACAAAAGAGTGGAAAAAAAAAAAAACCAAAGGCCATCCTTTATGAGATGGGCAAGATGGTGTTGGAAGATGGTTGAAGTGGTGGGAGGGAAGTGCAGTGGACGGAGAAATGTGACAGCTAGCCCTTATTCTCAACTCTGGAAGAGGAGCGTTGTCTTGTCTATCTGAGCAATTCACCTGCTCCAAATTCTCTCATAAGAAGCTTAGAGAAAAATGCTGACCTTCATGTAATCAAAGATTACAGGCTGGAAAACAACAACAGTTTTGGAGTACTTAAGCAATAGCACTCATGGGAGGTGAAAGCAATTAAAGGCAAAATTACTTGTCTAAGCTGTCCTTGCAACCCCCACAAACCCACACTTCCTATATCTGGTTCTGTATAGAAGCAGAGGAGGTCATGAAGATAATGGTGGGGGGGGGGTCAACACTCTATTGCTCTGATAATCAGAGCGTTACTGAAAGGGAGCAAAATATCACCCGTTATGAAGACAATCTGGGTATTTCACATGCTACACGTGGATCAGTGACAAGGTGACCCTGTATATTAATGCCAGATGGCTTTAGCACTGGCAATGGCACGGCAAATCCCTTGTCAACACTGCTGCAGCCCTTAGAAATAATGCATCAGAACTTTATTGTTTTATGCTTCCTATCCAAAGAGTAAATCTGCTAAAATGGATTTAAAATGCTTACAGCCGGCGTACAGCATGTGTGGATTAAACCCAAAACAGTCTCGCAAGGACAATGTGTAATAAGTGCGTTTCCCCCCCGAGTCCTAAACAAAGCAGTGTCACAACTCAATAAGGCTCAGCAACAGTGAGATGATAATGTTTTGTTATTTAGTATTCATTACATTTTAAGATTAGTCATGTGGTTTTTTTTTTCTTCTTTTCTTTGAGCCGTTGCCCTAAACATAAAGAAGACATAGAATGAGAAAAAAAGCATTTATGCATCTGTCTGCTGGGGTACCAGAACCACGCTTGAGACGGAGCTCCAACCACTGACGAGTCAGTCGTCACCTTGTGTTGCATGTTGAAAAAGGACACATTTCCCAGATTTTTTTTCCAGGGCTGCACAAATCTGGTAAAGTTTAGATTTTTTTTTTTTTTGCTGAGAATTGACATCATGATTCTCTGGCAAAAAAAAAATTTCGCATATCGAAATACTTATTGTAATTTCACAATTCCAGCCCCAATCCTTTATCCTTTAGCTCAGTGCAGGTTCGTTGAATAGTTATTATGATAATTACATCAATTCATTCATTAATTTTCATTTCGAGCTGTTTTAACAGAATGATCCGCATACAACAGCATCTGCTCAGGTAATTACATTCAACAGAATAAAGCAGGCACAATGTTCTAAATATCTCATTATTGCTCCAAAAGGAGTGGGAAAAAGAAAACGTATTTAATCCCACCCCGTGGCTCATCAATAATTTCACATAAGGCAGTTTAGGTACACACTCACCTCAAAAGCAGGACCGTAAACACAAAGAAGGCCTGCACAATGCTAACTTGTGCAATAACATAAGATGTGCAATATCATATGTGCAATATCTGCCAGTCTACCTCACACACACTCTACCTGCTTTTTTTGCACTTTTTCTTTTCTTTCAATCTACTGTATATACTGCTCATATTTCTATAATTATACATATTTTATATATATATATATATATATATATATATATATATACATATATATATATATATATATATATATATATATATATATATATATTTTATTTTTTACTTTTTAGTCTCTTTTTACCCCTCCTCTGCATGTGTTTGCTAAGTGTACTGCTGCCAACAAAATAAGTTTCCCCACTGAGGGAGAAAATAAAGGATTATCTTATCTTACAATATCACACTAAACTCATTCATTTTTACCAAATTTACCAAAATATATGAGAAAAAAAAAACAAGAAAAGAAACAAGGTTTCGTGATGGTGTTCCCACAGGGAACAATCAAACATTAATTTCCATTGTGATGATAAGTAAACACCAACAAAAGGTCAGAACCTACAATACCACTCATGGTGATAAACAACTCCATTGTACTGTGTCCACATGATATGTTTATGTAACAATTTCATTTTGTGAATATTTGGACATGGCTTGTGTTGGATGTGCAGCCTGTCCCAAAGTTTCACTCCACAGACAAACACATGAAAAACGTTTAAAGGAGCATGAGGCAGGATTGAGGCAGGATTTATGAAAAAAATTCGAATACGTTTTAATTTTTATAGTGATAATGTCAGATGAAGCGTTCCAAACCAAAAAGAATGAGCCCTCTAGCGTATCTGTCCGTTGCCTTGAACAGGCTGTGCGCTGCAAAATGTGCTGCAATTGTGACCGGAATTTCCCGCGCTGTCCTGCGGATGTGACGTCACATGACGCTGCATGCACGTTCTCCCCGTTCTCCCGTGCCGGCTTCACTGTTGGCTGCAGTACCCCCAACGGCCGTCGTGGTGAAGGGTGGCGCTAGAGAGTCTCATTTCTTAAAAGGAGCCTCATGCTCCTTTAATGAAAATTCCTGTTTTCTGAAATCACGAGGGCTCTCCCTTACTGTAAATAAAATCTGCTAAATTACTTGGCTGGAATTTGTTAAATGCTTTGAATAAAATTATTGAAATATAACATTTAACAAGATCATTGATTTTTAATAGTTTTGACTGAACAAACAAATGATCACTGGGCTCTAGAAACCCGACCTCATGAATAATCCACACTGCTCGTTTCTGTAGTGGGACTAATGGGTTAATTGTGCAGTGGTAGATGTTTCCACATACATCAACACAATATGTGAAGTATGGAAGTACCAACAGTATAGAAGACAGAGTGCATTGAAATCAAAGTTAGTCGATTTAATTAATTTGAACGATATATTAATAATCTCCTGTTCTAGAAAGATCCTGCCTGTGTTTGTACGTGTACTGGCCACAGACTAAAAACAAGGCCAGTGCAGGATCAGCCAGCAGTGTCTCGCACGTGTGTAATACATTCAGGACGGGAGGGGTGAATATCTCCAGCCCTGGCCCTGACCGGACTCATTCAGGCTGGTGTATGAGCAAAAGGCCGCCTTGAGAGCATTTTGTACGAAGGAGCGCTTGTTTTAAACAGGGATGTCCCAAGAAGAAAGAGCACGGTATGCTGGGTGTCGTTCATTACTGCTAAGTTCATTTACTGATGAGATGCACCGTTGGCAGAGCTGAGTAGAGGAGCCAAAAATTGTACTCAAGTAAAAGTACTGTTACTTCAGAATAATATGACTCAAGTAGAAGTAAAAAGTAGTCATCCAAATAATTACTTGAGTGAAAGTAAAAAAGTACTTGGTGAAAAAACTACTCAAGTACTGAGTAACTGTTGAGTATTGTCTGATTTTTTTTTTTTTAACACAACCATTCAAACAGACAAAAGTACAAAATAATCATCTTCAGGTAAATTAAATCAATAAAATAATAAAATAAATTAAAAATTAATAAAAAATTGCTTAAATTAAAATAATTTTAAAGTAAATTCAAGTACTTTAATAAATAAAATAAATTAAATAATAACAAAATAAAAAATTAAATTTAGCACAAGTAGCACAAAATTTCAAGCCTTTGTACTTTTCTTTTTTAACCAGCAGAACTAGAACAAACATTAACTCATAGAAACTCTGTGTGTGTTTGAGTCTGTGTAAATGTGACAAAACATGCAAAAACAAACATTTTTCCCAAAGAATCACCCAGTGATGTCATGAGATTGACGCGTACGTGGATAAAAGGGATAAAAGAAAAGTAACAGCTCAACGTAGCCTAATGTAGCGGAGTAAGAGTAACAGTTTCTTCTTCACAAATCTACTCAAGTAAAAGTAAAAAGTAGGTGATTCAAAACTACTCCTAAAAGTACATTTCCCAAAACGTACTCAAGTAAATGTAACGGAGTAAATGTAACTCGTTACTACCACCTCTGACCGTTGGGCAGGCATGATGTCACGCTGTTACTTAGCAGCTAAGCTAAGTCTTAGCTGACCTAGCGGCATCTGGCCTTGGCAGTGAACACACTTGGCAGTGAAAAAGGAAGCCAGGTAAAGGTGAAGCCTTTCAAACCACAGAGATCAAAACAGAGCCCCTCCAGTCAGTGGAAATGTCGCAGGTATTTCATGTCGACCAAAGGAAATTGTGTAAACTGATGGCAAAAAAAAGGTTTACGCATATGGCGAACCAACAACAACTTACAGCTAGGTTTAAAAACGAAAGATCTCAGACAACATAAGCTCAGATAGTTGTGTTATATAGCATTCCTGTCCCCTTTATGGTTTTTAAAACATTGTCATGTCAGCGTCATTTGCAAAAGGAAAACTTATGAATGTAACATTTTTTGGAGACTTGAAAATGCAATCATGCAACAGTTTTGAAGTGCAGGAATTGGATCAATTTTCAGGTTTTTGAGTCCTTATTGTGAAACTTCTGCATTTTGTGCACAAAGTGAGACTGCATCATATTTCTTCTTACACATAGAAAACACATCAAAACTATATCAACGCCCATGAGATTGCAGTAAAAAAGAGCTTGAAAGTGACATCTGTGTCGGCACTTGTGCTTTTAATTAACTACTCTTTTTTTTGTCAGCTTCCCTGCAAAGCGCAGTTCCTTTGTTAAAGCAGGCAGACAGACAAAGGAGCATCTTGTGGACACAAAGTAGAATTCCAACTTGTCGTCTTGTCATGTCATCATCTTTGTGATGTAGATTGCGTGACATTTGCAGAGGAGATGTAAAACAGCTGTGCCAGACTGTAGACGACGACGCTGAAATGTCTAAAAGCCTTCACTCATTCAGCCTCAATTATTTAATAGACTGAATTACCGAATTGGCCTGGAAAAGTAGTGACAGGAACTGTGAATTAAAAAAACCCTAACAAGATCCCTCCCATCTGTGATCTATGACATTTTATTTGTATTGGAAATTGTATGTGAAACGCAAACAACCCCCTAATAAATGTGTTACAGTATAAGTTCTGCTGACGAAGCAAACGTGGAGCGCTCTGTGAATGCTGCTGACTGCAGTAGACCTGGTTTTACCTTCATCTCTGTCATATGCCTGGTAATTTAACACGGCAATACAGAAATGCCTTTGACAAGAAAACCAACTATTCCAGCCCATGAACTGTTTTATGAAATAATTCATAAAAAACAAAACAAATGTAAAATCAATTTAAAAAAAAAAAAGTTTTCTTGTTGACGCTGCCTTTCTTATGTCACAAACCAAAAAGGCCCAAAAGGGATGGTGCAATGCATAGGCTACTATAAAAATGCTGGATTATGATCCTGGAAAGCTGCCTGGAGCCCTGTGAACCAGATGTGACAAATAGAAGAACCATTCCATATTTCTTATCACTCGTTACCTCATTATTGCCAACATGGGCAGAAACAAGCACATGGAAATGCAAAAGAGCTGAATAATTTAAAGGTCATTTGCATATCGACCATAGGGTCCAGCACCAAAAGTGTATTATGGAGGGAGATTCCTCCTGGGTTGTCCTTTCAAACTGCAAAACAAGCCTCCCATATTTACGTATTTCATATCTAAATCTCATAGAAAAAGAAGTTAATAATAGTAGGAGCTATACCATTTTCCACTGCAAGAATTTTTTCTGCCTGACAAGGACTCATTTTGTCATCATAATAACTTTTGCCCACCTTTACACCTTTCAATCCCTTGCTAAATCAGTTAGAAGAGGTTAAATTGCCTGAACCATCCTCTCACCCCCACATCAGCAGCCCCCCCAGACTTGATCTCTTCCCCGTCCTCCCGATTCCCACAGGCTCACAAACTACTTTGCACTTCTGTGGCGGCGCGTCACACGCCAAGGTCAAATGCCATTTCATTTTCTCGCCTTTGATGGCTGCCTGGCTCTTTCATCATCCCTACCCACCCACCAACATGCTGCCTGCACCGTTTTGCCCGTTAAACTGCCCTCGCCGGTCCCTCTTGGATTTAGAGGATGTGACCGGGCTCCTTTTGAAATCAAAATATGTATGCCCGGAAGAGAAACGGGAAAATCCGCTTCAACTTGTCAAACACATAAATGTGGATTGCTTTTGTACGAGGTAAAACAGTGCAATCGCGCCCCCCACCCATGCACACCTTCGGACACTGACTCCCAGCCCATGTTAGGATTAGGGCTGCAGCTATCCAATATTTTAGTAATCGAGTATTCTACTGGAAATTCCATTGATTAATCGAGTAATTGGATAAAACATATTTTTGTTTAGTTAAAGAGCGATTATAAATATACATAAGATGTTAGATGTTAATTGACATCAAGACTAAATTATATAATACAGTAGGTTCATGGCTGTGCATTTAAAAACCTGAACTTACACCAGTCGACCAAATTCACTGCCTTCACTCAAAAAACTATGGATCTTACCAAGAAATGTTCTTATTTCTAACCTAAAAATGCCATAACACCTGATAACACACATAACTTAAAAGGTTAGCTGTTTTTCCAACGTGTTTAAATTGAACTTTAATTTGTGTCAAGCTAATTTTAAGTTCTAGTTAAGTTTTAAGTTAAAGTATAAGATTTTGAGTTTTGCCAGTGTTCAAAATATAATTCTGAGACCTGCTGTATTGGAGCACATTAGGCACCAGTGCTGCTTGTTTTATTCATGAATGAATACAGAGCTAAGATTAAAAACTACCCAGTTAGCTTTATTAAGTTTTTATTTTTCTGACATTTTCTGCCTTTTCTTTTAGTTAAAACTGTAGCGGGAACAGATGTTTAGAGGAACCTTTGTATGTACCGGGTTAGAGGGGGAACATATAGGAGAACGGACCAGAAGAATATAGTGTGGATTAAAAATAAAAGTTAAGCACTGAGCTACATGTGTCTGACTGTCTGAGCATGGCATGTTACTAAAACCAAACATATCCGCCTCTTTCTTCTACCTTTATGTGCGCGGCGTCAGCGCGTTGTGCCGCATTAAATACCAGCTTTGAGCTGGTGAAATTAGACGATTCCTCCAGGCAGAGAAAATTCCTCTATCCTTTTTTGTAATCTAATTACTCGAATTATTCGAGGAATCGTTTCAGCCCTAGTTAGGATCCTATTTAACATTGTGTCACTTGTTTTTAAGTCTCAATGACTACGTTCACACTGCAGTTCCCAAGTGACCTAAATCCGATTTTTTTGCTCATATGTGACTCAGATCTGATTTGTTTATGACAGTGTGAACAGCACAAGTCACATGGAATCTGATCTTTTCAAATCAGATTCAGGTCGCTTCCATATGTGGTTCTAAATCGGATACAGGTCTGATGTTTTGCAATGCGACCTCAGTGTGAACAGCCAGGTCGGAATTAATGCGACTTTGACGTCACTTGAGAGCGACCGTTGTCATAATACTGCGCTGGCGGGGGCGGGAGTCACTCGGAAGAGATCGGAAAAGGTCAAGACAAACATGGAGGATAGCGGCGACGGAGCTAATCAGTGGAGGGACAGTGAGGTCTTGGACCTTATAAGTATTTGGGGGGACACTACTTTACAAGCTAAATTAGAGGGGTCTTATCGTAACTGTTGTGTCAAATACCAAGTTTCATACTCCAAACCAGCAGAGGGCGACCACACACAGTACTGGTGCTCCCAGGAAGTGCACTAATAAGGGCCATGTTCACCTGTGCACAGGAAGGCATGGCAGGAAATGTTTGTTTGGTCTCAGTTAGCTCTCATCTCTCTCCTGACCACAGCTCCTGATCGATTGAAAGACGCAACTGGTAGGAAAGAACCGGTTTTGAATGTGGATTTGATTGGGTTTTTTAGTTTAGTAAATCCAATGCTATTTAAATTGACTTAATTTGTTTATGTTAATTTAAGCATGTATAGATTATTGAAAATAGTTAAACATGATGGTTTTGTTAATATTGATCATTTGAGAGATTAAGTTAAGAAATTGACTTTGCGAAGTTAATTTAAATGTTTGAGTTACTCTGAGGAAACATGCTTACTGATTGTTATAAATTGAGTCTAATTTATTTTCTGTTTATCTTAAAGGTTATCAACCTACTACTACTACTACTACTACTACTCTTCTTTATCCCATCCCATTACATTATTTGATTACCCCCATTTAAACCATCAAACTAAACCCATCTTCAAGAAAATAAAACTTTGGATTAAGAAGATTTGAGTTGTCCTTTGCATCCTTCTACAATCGATCAAGCAGTTTTTCAAGGTTGGGCAGCGTTGTGGTCAGAAAAAACGCATAACTTGACAGTAACCGAAATGAAATTCTGGATGAAATCTGTTTCTGTAAAGATGTTCATCCCATCATGATCCCACCACTCCTGACTCCGAGTCCGAGGCAGCCATCGCTCCACAAGAAGCCATTATTAAAAATGCGGCTTTCTTTCTCCTCCTTCTCCTCTTCATTAACACTTGCCCACAGTTTCGTCAGCTTCCACCACACAACAACTTCAACATATCCCCATGTACGCTCACTTCTGTTCCTCCATGTTTACCGCCGTATGACGGCGTGCTGCGTGTGACGTCTTTGTTATTGTTCCTCTGCGCATGCGGGTCAGTTCAGGCCGCGATGCGTTCACACTCCAGTCTGATATAGGACACATTTTAAAAGAGAATGTGAACAGCCACACAAAAAATCGGATATGGGAAAAAATGGGAATTGAGCATTAAAGCCTGCAGTGTGAACGTAGTCAAAGACATGGCACCACCACCAACATCCTCACATTTCAGCCAGGACACTGATGTCCATGAACCTGTCCACCAACGTTAGCTTCAGTCAATCAATTACACTTCAGCACCGGCGCTGATGTTTATTCTATGAGGGAAAGAGGAAAACAGTGTAGGGTAGGGTGGGAAGGGGGGTGCTACAGAAGGAAATTAGGGTATTAATTCTGAATGTATCAGTCAAGGTTTAATCTGAAACAAGGTGTCTTGTGTTTAGAGCTAAAAGCGACTTTTCTCTACTCACATGCACAAAAATATCACTATCAATATCAGCATGTATAGCCATGTCTCTCAAAGCTTGGATGCTGGTGGTGATTTTGGGACAAGATCAAAGAAAAACTCATCTTTCTAAATCCAACAGCAAAGTAGAACTTGAACAGCCCATTACGTACAAGTTTCCAAGTTTATTAAGTTTGATATTCAACCCTTGCAACTTAAAAATGTCAACTCTGTAAACACACAAATTCTCACTCTATGAACTATGGTTCTGACTTAATAGACTTGAAAAATCTGAGTTTATAAACGAAGGAATTGCATCTTTGATTGAAATTCTTACTTTAATACTCCATAGTACGTGGTTTCTAACTTAGAATTCAAGTACGACAACTGCAAAACACAAAATATTTTCATGGAAGGTTCAAAAGCCAAGCTGGTCTGTTTTTTTTTTTTTTTAATTTCATTTATAAATTGAACACTCTGGGAGATCCACTGCTGGCCACACTAAATAAGCAATAACCTTGGCATTAAAAACTCAGAAAATGAAGAAACGGCTAATGGAGAAAATATTGTTAAAGAAACAATGAAACTTATAAATAGTTGTGAAGTTGATTCCATGTGTTTATAAAAAGTATTTGACACTGAAACACGTTAACACAGGAGAGCACGTGATCAGGTCATAACAGATTCTATACTGCTGGTCCCAATTAAGGAAACAAAACGGGAAAAACTGGGAACTACAAATTTAGGATGAAAACTTTTATAAACAAAGTATACTTCAAGAAAATAATTAACATTTTACCTTCAAATATGCTAGGGCTGGGCGATATGGACCAAAAGTCATATCTCGATATTTTCTAGCTGAATGGCGATACTCGATATATATTGATATTTTTTCTGTGCCATAATTAGGGTTTCCCCCAAAGCATTATAGCATAGCATCTCTGTTAGCATCATTTTTTTCTGAAGCAAACCCTTAAAAAAACTTGTCAGTTTTAATACAAAGCCTCGTGCAAAATGTCACACAGGTTCCTTTATTAACAGAGGTCTGCACAATATCAAAATGTATAAAACAAATGAAATAAAAATAAACTGCCTGCATATATAGAATAAAAATGCTTCTTGAATAAAATAAAACAAATATCCCTTTCCTGCATAACAATTAAATTAAAATACACTGTGCAATTAATACAATGTAGACAGTAACAGGCAGACTTTTCCACTGAGGTTGACAGTTGTGCAAATAACAAAACATTTGTGCAAATCTCAAATAAAACATTCAAGTCAATTTGTCACAAAATAAGCTATATCAAAATCATATATATATATTTTTTTTTAAATCGATATAAACGATATTGTCTCGTACCATATCGCGTTTGAAAATATATCGATATATATTAAAATCTCGATATATCGCCCAGCCCTAAAATATGCAATTGTTTTGTCACCAATTTCACGTTTCTACAATTTCAGAGTTGTATCCCTGGTGCTGCTCTGCCCCACCCACCCATCTACCCATCAACAAAAAAAAAACATAAAATGAACAAAAGAGCAGGCATGGTGCTTGGAATAAAGTATAAATCAGGCTGTGAAAGCCCTCGATGAAATCCTTCAGAATAAAGGCAGAGAGTTAAACAAAAACCTGCGTGTGCGTGTTTTTGACAACTTCCTTCCACACATATGACAAGTTGAGACGCGTTATGGCTATAAAAACCGCACAAAATCTTCACCCTAAAGCAACTATAGTTTTGCCTCTGCGGAGCAGAATATGGTTCATCCCATTGTTCACGTAATAAAAAGAAACTCATCAACGCACTCAAACAGGGTTCCTACGCGCTGCGGGACGCCTCTTTCATCTATGTCGTCTGGCGGCATTGTTACTTCTTTTGCTGCATCTCACAAACTAACATCCCTTCATGCTGCCGGATCTGCTCAATAACCTGAAATCTGACCTCTTTGTTTCCACTCTTGCTCCCTCCATCAACAGTATTAGCAGTTCCTTGTTACAGTGGACTGGATGAAAGAAAGCCCGGGTGCTGGTGGGAGGAAGGGAAACAGGCTAGACAGATTGAGAGAGCTTTTAGGGAAGGAAAAGCAAGAGAGAGAGGGAGGGGGGGGGGCTAAAAGCCTCAGCCCCTTCACGCCTCAAAGCAAGGCCCTGTTGACTCGCGTTGCATGATGAATGGGAACTGACTGTCAATGCCTAAAAAGCGATTGTACTGATCTAACGAAAGGAAAGGATAATGGGCTTGCACCGCAATAAAACACGTGAATTATCTGAGAACACTTTAAATCCAAGAATTGCGGGGGATACACTTTTCTATACTCCAGCAGCATTTGATCAGGGTTGCCCGTGATCTTAATGAATTCTAATAGGATTAGCTGCTTTTAATGGGACTTTTTAAGTGCCATGAAATGGCAACAGCAGCAACACTGGTTCAGAGAATGCTCAGACCTTACTCGAAACTAATTAGCGCAACTTAAATGAGAGCTTGTGCGTTGTGAAGAATAACCCTAAAACTGTTACATTTGAAAAAATCACACTTATTACTTATGCACAAATTAAGAAAAATAAGAGATGTTTTCATCTCTGGGAGCTCTGCCTTTTGAAACGCGAGAGACTTGCAGCGGCTTGGGCGTAACTCCACTTCTAGGTCGCTCCTCAGTCAGCCGACGAGACGGATGGAAAAGAGTGGAGAGCACTCGCACTGCACCTAAACGCTGAACTCCGTGAACTCTGAATCTCAGCGGACTATTTTAACAGCCATTACATCAGGGAGGTGGTGCAGAAACGCAAATCTTGTACCCACTTGTGGAAAATATCAAATGCTCCATTCAAGTGGGGCTGCGTAAGTGGAGCTGCTGTTTTCCCACAATCGTGTTTCCTTTTTGCAACTGAATAGCACTATTTGAAGAGATGTATTCAGCGGTGCATTACGGCATTATACCACCACTGGAAGAGATTTTAGTTATAAATGCACAGAGAAATATAAAATAGATCAATAACATAATAAATCCACAGCTGAAAAGATGGATATAATCACAATCAAATATAAACATAATCAAATAACAGGGCCTGCCTTTGTCCAGTGAATATAAAGTAAATATAAAAATGCAATAAAGTAGCGCTGGACCCAGATTTTCATATAAGTACTTCTCAGTGTTGGTATTCAGATCATAGTTTGTGCTGATTTTGT
This sequence comes from Cololabis saira, assembly GCF_033807715.1. Lineage (NCBI taxonomy): Eukaryota > Metazoa > Chordata > Actinopteri > Beloniformes > Belonidae > Cololabis > Cololabis saira. Next base: position 5,050,437 of record NC_084591.1, read on the forward strand.
CTAAATATATAAAGCAACATGCAGTTTTTGCAAAAGATGATAAAAACAACCCTCCGTAACCAGTACTGGAGTTGAGGGGGGATGAGGGGGGATGGCATCCCCCCCTGAAATAAAAACGGTCCAAATCACCCCCCCCTTGTAAAACTTCCATCCCCCCTTTCCGTCCCATAAGTAATTTCATCAATGAATGTGGTTTTACTGCTATTTCAACATTTAGAGTCATCACCAGAAAAATAACACCAGAAAAATAACTTATTTGACAATTTTCACCTGTTTCAAGTAAATTTTCACTTGAAATAAGTAAAAAAATCTGCCAGTGGGACAAGATTTATCTTCTTATTACAAGCAAAAAAATCTTGTTCCAGTGGCAGATTTTTCTACTTATTTCAAGTGAAAATCTACTTGAAACAGGTGAAAATTGTTGTTTTTTCCAGGGATGAGTCTTGTTTTAAGTGTAATGAGATTTTTTTTACTAAAATGAGACATTTTAACTAGAAATAGGACAAATATTCTTGTTAAGATTTTGAGTTTTTGCAGTGATTCATTTTACTTATCCTGTGAAGGACAGAGTCATATTGATAAGTTCAGAAAAGTGTTTTTTATTGTTGTGTTTTGATGTATTTGATGTAAGCCCAGTGGATATTTAAAGCTTACAGAAGGCTGCATTTAACTGCTGCTATGTCATTCCTGCAGTATTTCTGCAGCTGTTTTGGTCACTGCTATTATTTGTAATATATTATATTATTTGTAATCAGCACAAATTATCTGTCCCCATATGATAAAATCCACCATCCCCTTTTTTAGAACTCGAGTACTGTCCGTAGCTCCTTAGCACAGTGTAATAGCTGCTGCTAACATGCTTTTGTATTCACACGAGGCAAGTCCAAGGACAAGAGGTTTGTGTCCGGTTCGGGTTATTGTATTTGGTATAAGTGCACTTATTGAATTGAAATAGTTGTTTGGCTGCTTTAATTTCTAATGTACTAATTATCAAAGCTCTGGGACACCATGGCATTTGGGAAGGCCACATACTATAGCCTACCATATGTACAGCATACGGCTACAGGCTGTAGAAGGATTGAAATGAGCGAATGCGTCTCGGCCTGCAGTGTGACTGGAGTGACTTCCACTGAACCGAACTGTTTTGGCTCCAGCCTCTTATCCACAGCTGCCCGTCAGAGGCCATCAACTTCCTCAGTCGATATAGTTTACGGTCTAATAGCAGCACAGCACAGTGACATTAACTTGATCATATAAAAGGAGAGACGAGTAAGTCTCACTGGCAAGAGAAGTGCCAGCATAAAGACGCATCTATCCCTGCGCATTGAATATGGATATTTTCCCCAGAGGGTGAGTGGAGAGCTTAAGTAAGCACAAAAGCGTCTTCATAACCTATGACCACCTTCTCCACCATCTTAGACTTTCTTAATGATGCTCTAAGGATCCTCTCGTGGTTAAAAAGCAGAACACTAACAGAATGGTGCTGTCCTACATGAAAAAGGTTAGTCAGGTAGATTCAAAAAATCATCAGCATCCCACAAACGTCACTAGCATAACATGATCAATCCTCTTGTCACACTTATGGAGCTCAAACAACAGCATATTTTCCAACAGAAGATTAAAGTGATTATTTGGTTGGTCATCATCTTTTCCTTATTTTTTTTTATGACCACAGAAGTTTATTTGGCAGGGGTTCACAAGGTAATACTCAGTACTGGAGTTGAGGGGGGATGAGGGGGGATGGCATCCCTCCCTGAAATAAAAACGGTCCAAATCATCCCCCCTGTAAAACTGCCATCCCCCCTTTCCATCCCTTATGTCATTTCATCAATGAATGTGGTTTTACTGCTATTTCAACATTTAGAGTCACCAGAAAAATAACTTATTTGACAATTTTCACCTGTTTCAAGTACATTTTCACTTGAAATAAGTAGGAAAATCTGCCAGTGGAACAAGATTTATCTTCTCATTACAAGCAACAAAATCTTGTTCTACTGGCAGATTTTTCTACTTATTTTAATTACATAACCAGTACTGGAGTTGAGGGGGGATGAGGGGGGATGAGGGCGATGGCATCCCCCCCTCAAATAAAAACGGTCCAAATCATCCCCCTGTAAAACTGCCATCCCTCCTTTCTATCCCTTATGTCATTTCATCAATGAATGTGGTTTTACTGCTATTTCAACATTTAGAGTCATCACCAGAAAAATAACACCAGAAAAATAACTTATTTGACAATTTTCACCTGTTTCAAGTAAATTTTCACTTGAAATAATTAGAAAAATCTGCCAGTGGGACAAGATTTATCTTCTCATTACAAGCAAAAAAATCTTGTTCCACTGGCAGATTTTTCTACTTATTTCAAGTGAAAATCTACTTGAAACAGGTGAAAATTGTTTTTTTCCAGTGATGAGTCTTGTTTTTAGTGTAATGAGATTTTTTTTTACTAAAATGAGACATTTTAACTAGAAATAAGACAAATATTCTTAAGATTTTAAGTTTTTGCAGTGATCCATGTTACTTATCCTGTGAAGGACAGAGTCATATTGATAAGTTCAGAAAAGTGTTTTTTATTGTTGTGTTTTGATGTATTTGATGTAAGCCCAGTGGATATTTAAAGCTTACAGAAGGCTGCATTTAACTGCTGCTATGTCATTCCTGCAGTATTTCTGCAGGTGTTTTGGTCAGTGCTATTATTTGTAATATATTATATTATTTGTAATCAGCACAAATTATCTGTCCCCATATGATCAAATCCACCATCCCCCCTGATTTTTTTTTACAACTCGAGTACTGGTAATACTCACTACCATGAATACATGCAGTCACACGGCGCTCTTTCACTGCCAACGGCCGCTTAACTGTGTCATATCTACAACCGAGTCAGCTGTATCTTATATTACATTCAGTTAATGTTTATCCAAACTAAGATACAAGTAAGGAACCCGCTGAATGCGATATGTATAAAACTGTAGCTCAGCAACCTGTCAGCAGTTGGACCATCACGCCAACCCGAGTTTCAGCAACTCAGCACTGTTCACTGTTTTTAGGGATGGGCATGATCAATTATCAATTGCTGATGCTTTTTTTAGTATAGAATTTAATGAGGTCAGGTTTTATAGTTGGCTACACATTGAAAAAGTGTGCTGATTTTCAATATATGTCAACAAACACAACACTGAAGAAGCTGAGATGGTTTCTGTCTGATGTTCTGTCTGCATATGCTGCAATGGTGGCAAGTAATGTCTCGTGCAGAAGGTAACTCGTCATCTCCTGTGCAGAGCACATCCAATCTGCACCGAGTTTTACTCACTATTCTGAAAAGTAAAGGATGAAAATATGCACACTTGGGCAACTTGCTCAGGTACCTTTTAACATTTTGTAGAAAAGCCCTGATGTATCCTGCAGCTGAAACATGGCCAGTGCTAAAACAGTATGGGCAGAATGCAGGTAAATTAACAAATCATGCCAACCTCTAACTGCCCCAGCTTACAGGGCATACCAAAGTCAAGCTGAAAGCCCAATCATCCGGGACACATGTGTGTTACTCGGCCCCTAGTGGACACTTTGAAGTTGATGGAGATTAGCTGCACCGACTGAGTTTCACACGTGAATCTTGCAAATGTTAGTTGACCACACAGGCTAATGTGGGTGCATGGCACTCGGGCAACGCTTCTGACGTGCCTAAAAAAAACAAAAAGCACCCCACACTGCAATGGCGTTTAACCAAAAGCATACGTTTAAAGCAGCACAATGTAACTTTCAGCTTTTGTTGAGTTTGGCGGCTCCTTTGGACAAAAGCGGTAGTGCTTTACCAGTAGTGTGGAAGGGTTCCTACCATGCTCCTCGAAGTTACATAGTGCCAGTGAAGGTGATACAGACCCCTCAGACCATGACAGAGGTGTCATTAAAGCTGTTGTAAGTTGATGTACCATTACAATGACTCTGGAAATATTATATTAAGGTGGAAAAGTTACATTGTGCTGCTTTAAAAGTAAAAATATCTTTTTTTTTTCTCTTTAAATTGCTGTTTTAATTAGAATGTACCCTGCAAGGACTTCCAAACAGACAATAAGATAGAAAAAAAGACAATGCAGTGAAGAATCTGTGTATTTTCTGAAGCACTACATAATATCCCAAAGAATCATCACATAGAAAAACGAATTTACTGTTGTTGACATCACAATAATTAAGACCATGTGCTCCACTTTAAGGACTGAGAGCGAGGAAATTCTAATTATAAATTTGATGTCTGAAATGACACACCGACAGCCACCATCAGGATGATAAAGGCTTAACGAAGGGACAATCATGGATCACAGATAGCCACACTGTACTGTCCATCTATACATTATCTATACCCGCTTTATCCTTTGCAGGGTCACGGAGTCTGCTGGAGCCTATCCCAGCTATTTTCAAGCGAGAGGCAGGGATTACACCCTGGACAGGTCACCAGTCCATCGCAGGGCCACATATACAGACAAACAACCAATTTAGAATCACCAATTAACCTAATATGCATGTTTTTGGACTGTGGGAGGAAACCGGAGTACCCAGAGAAAAACCACACTGTACTGATGCAGGATAATCAGACATGTTCCAGAGGAGCATTATGGCTTCAAACACACACTCATTGATGTTTGGCCACATACACACCAACTAATCATTAAAAGTGAACCAATACATCATATAAGTTTTACATGTATGCTGCTGTAAGCTCTAAGAAACAACAAGAGGGTGTTTCATAAATAGGATTCAGCTTTGGCAGGATGAGGGGAAATACCTTGAAAAGGGAATGCACAGCTTAAACTACAAAATAGAGACCAAAAATGTCAATGACTTATGCCAACACTTGTGACTGCCAGCCTTCCTTAACTATTTCAAAAGACATCCACCAAGGGCGATGGTGAAACCAGCTCTTCTCTCTGCTTCCCTTCAAACAGCGACTGTGATCCCACACCAGGCTTTTCATGTGCCTGCCGCCCAGCCCCGGGCTTTACTGAATCAAGACAGTGGCATCAAGTGGAATGGCAGCCGGGTCTTGTAAAAACAAGATAATTGGTGTCCCGTGTGAAAACTCGCAGCACTGTGTCACCGTAACATGATGTAGGCATCATGGCCTCACAACTGGGAGCTAATAAACACCTTGTCGATGCAGTAGGTGTCAGCTTTACACTGGGTGCGAGCGTGTCTCCAGGAGACATGAAGGCGCGTCATAAGCCAGCATTAGCCCACTCTCTGACACCGCTGGTCATTTAGTGTGCTGTACGAAGCCTGTGATCCATCAGCGTGCACGAACATCGTGGTCCACACCACCACCCACTCTGTCTCGACTGCTCCTCCGCTCCTCTCCGGTCTGCTGTCAAATCTGCGGTGAAGCAGATTTCTTTGATGACTTATTAATGCAGCGCACACTCTCATGCTGATCCTATTGTTTTGCTTCTCCATTCTGTTTACATGTGATTAGATTACAAACACGCTGAGATATAAGCGTACCTCCCTGAAATATAACGCCGCTATGGAGGAACACAATTTTCCTGCGAAATCTGATGCTCTGCATCATATTGGTCACTATGTAGAGGTTTGGCTTATTGCAAGCATTGATCAACGCGCTGTAACTCAATATAGCAAGTCAAAGGGAGCATAATGATATAGGATAGGAGGGACCTTTGCAATATTCTGTAGCCTACTGCAGGGCAAAAAGGTGACTCTTATTGACGACTGTAGATAGCCAAGGTCAGCTGCTGCACATTTATTTAATAAAGCCAGCCAGGGCGGATGGAGAGAGCCGATCACACATTTGAGCAGCCTCTACTCTTCTGCAAAGCAGCCATGATTGAGTCAGCAGAGTCCCAATCATTAAAGAAATCTAAAAGAGAACCAAAATGAAAACTGGATTTAAAAGGTTGAAGGTGTTTTTAATACACTGAGGAACCCCCCCCTCCCCACTCAGTTCAATAGATTCACATGGAAGTGACCAGTGAGTCCAACAAACACACAAAAGAAGCACAAAATTGTAATTTTTGATACGACTGAGTGTACAGCACTCTGGGAAAAACAAAGAACCCATAATGGGCTTCGTGCACCCATGAAGCCCACTGTGCCACACCCTTTGCCCTCTGTCTCTGTGGGATATCTGGAAGTGAATCATCTATCCATCATATCGGATCGTGCATCCAGATAAAGACACAGAAGCTATTGTGCTGCTGCTGCTCAAAGCGACAGGAGACTGCTTGTGCTCTATCTGCCTGTCCGCTCCCTCCAGTTATTTATAACCGACAGAGCAACAGCACTTTATGAACATCTACGGGCTCAGCAGCCTTACACAATACCATCCATCTATCTCCCCCTGTGCATGTACACGTTACATACACACATATGCATTCATAAGTATATGTATATGCACATGAGATAATTCAATATAATAAAGAAGTAATTCAGATATCCCTTGTTTTTTTTTTTTTGGAATGGGGCGGCACTGTTATAATTCTCCGTCAGTGTTGCCTTGAACAACAACAGACAGAGTGTGGCACCATAAACACACAACTCCATCCCTTGTCCCATATTGTGGCGGTTTGAACGCTACCTCTTGTCGAAAACTAAAAGTACAGAGTCCAACGTGATTAATAATAAGAAGAAAAACATAATTGCAAGGCTACATTCCTGCGGAATCCAGCTTGCTTTCCTCAACGCTGCCCATTTAACAGATAGCCATCTTCTGCAGATGAATAATATGGTATGCGGGAAGGATCACGACTGCCTCACACTTGCACACAATGAGAAGTGTTATCTCAGCAGAGTCTATGTGTGGCCAAATAAAGGCCAGATTAAGATAACATTTTGCTATTTTCTCCCCCATTTTCCGCACAGCACCGATATATATTTACAGATATGCATGCACACACACATACACACACACTGCACTTATTCTGCTTCCCTCACGCACACATACACTCACATTCGCGGGACAATTAAATGTGATTGATGCTTTAAGCCTTAGTCTTTGCAGACGAGAACATGGACGCACAGAAATGGACAACTGGGGGAAAAAATGAGGAGGAAAAACACGATGAAACTGTGAACCGATTACAAATCTATGGGTAGTATGTCCAACTGGGTGTATTAGATGTTACACCTGCAGAGGACGCGCCTATACACAAGTCTTCATTTTCTTTTTCTGTTTTTCCGTCCTGTCCGCCAGTCTGGCCAATGAGTTCCGATTAGTTTTTTTAATAAAGCTATACCCATGAATTCACCAAGGGATGTGTTTTTTTTCTAAAGTAGCTCGGAGACAGACCGAGGATGGGAGCGTTATACGGTCTTGGCCCCGCGCCACATGAAAGCGCATCGACATAGAGAACAAACACCGACATCCATCTGCGCGTAAAATGGCAAAAAAACGCAGTTACTTTCTCCTCCGATTTCTCACCTGCGGTAGCCTTCACTCTTCCCAAGCATGCTTTCGCATTTCTCCGCGACGGCAACTCCCCAGCCAGCAGCAGCGCTCAGATTGAGAGGCACAATCTCAAGTCCATCGCCCCGGAGAGACGATCATAACGCAGAGAAACGCGCGGAGGAGAGCGATGCGCCCGCGCAGCCCGATCAGCGCCCGATCACCGCCGACTCCCGACCGATCTCTCCACAGAGACAAGCGGGTTTCTCAGCAGAGACGACGGCAGATCCACACAGTCAAACTCCTCCGATGAAAGGGTTGAGAGGAAAAAAGGAGGAATGCAGTTCTATGGCAGGTAGAGGATGGCGCACGGACTCCCACGCGTCCTGCAGCAGCGGCGGCAGCAGTGGCGGCGTCTCCACAGAGAAGTCCGCCTGCCTGCCTGCTGGAAGGAAGGAAGGGAGGGAGGAGGGAGGGAGATGATGAGGAGAGGAACGCACCACTCTACCCGCCGTCCTCCTCACTGCTGTTTCTGTATGCCTCCATAAATCCGAGGGAAATGCGCAACGTGCCTCTCGTGGCCGAAGCGCGTAAGGGCAGTTCTGAGCGGATTTTCCAGATGACGCTCAGAGCAATAATGTTCACAGCACGCCCCACTCGTGGCAACTATGCATATATAGCCTACTTACAGATCCATCCATTCAACATGATGGAGAAGAATAAAGAGCCACCGCTGTTACACTGCTGGCGAGCACAGCACACACGCCCTCTCCACAAAATCCATCGCCCAAGTTAAAAAGGTTCAACACACACAAGTCAGATTAAGCGAGATTTATGCTTCTACAAAGCAACTGCGCATGTAGACAGGACCCCCAGTCATATCATATCATTTTCTTGATCAGTTCCACATGGTAAAGAGGTGGACGTTTATGAAATCTATGAGTCACTGCTTTTCTCTCTGGAATCATGGCTCACGTTTGGTTAGTTTCAACCCACATTTAAGCGGAATTTATGTACAGTATCTATCCAAAGATGCTCACGGCCTACAGGCTTGTGTAGACTCTCAGTCTTTCCAGGTTATGGTAACTCATCATGGAACGGATGAAATGTCAAGGGTAGAAGGTGAAATGTCTTCAAGACAAGAAAAAGCAACTGGACTTCAGTTGCAAGAAAATCCAAAATGCATGTTCCACTGTTGACTAGGACAGCGCAGGCATTCTCTGTGAAATCCACTGCTGTAGCCTCCGTAAAAGTCCTATGTCGCAATTGCCGTTTTCCTACATTGTTGTCAGTCCGATTCCAAATAAAAAAGGAGAAAGTTAGAACTTTATGGGTCACTGTGTTACACAAGCAACCTACACAAAGGACCTACGCTGTGTAGTCGCTGTTCATACCCATTTAGTATTATTTGTGTTGCTCGGTAATTAACCATGAAATGCTACATAGTTTTTGGTTTTATTTGCTGCACGGTAGTTTGTGGTGCTGAACTTCCTTCAAGTGCCTTGGACGCAAACTACATAACTTATACGAAATTGAGCTGTTCATTGCTGAACTGTTACTTTTCCAACATCACAGCAATCTGTTCATCGATTCCATTTGAAAATGAAGAGGTAGTAACCAGAAATACAGTATTTTGGATATACAACGCTCCCAGGTGGAGAAATCCCTTTTGTTGTGGTGCCCATCAACCCGACGTGTGGTCTGAGGCGTAACATGTGCATGTTATGGTGCACATTCCCTGCACATTCCCCCCCTGCTGCGTGCAAATGTCATTGGTTCGATGTAAGCGAAAAAAATCACATATTATGTGAACAATCTGGACCGCCATACATTATTGTGATCAAGTGTTCACATAAACCAAATGACATTGAGGCATTAAGTGTGTGTCTGTGTGTGTACGTCAGTGTGTCTAATCAACACACATGTACTTCATATCCATTTGCTGGTTCATTTAAATACATATATATGAATATACAGAATATACAGTAGATGCACACACTATTCTCACTGGCAGCTCATCTGTGATACCTCTGTGAGCAGGTTTAAATAAAGGGATAGGATTCTCTGAGGCTGGATTGCAGAGAGATGAGTGGCAGTGGGTGGGTGGTGAAGGGAGAAGCAGTTCCTCCTACGAGAGCCTGATGGCACTGTGGGCCTCGGATACAGCACACAAATACACAGGCATTCACAACAGACAGCCCCTCTTCCAAGAGGCGGGCTCTGTAGAATCTTGTCTAACACATATCTGATCCTTTATCTATCCCCCTGTGAATTTAAAAAGGGCTTCTCAGGCGAAATCACTCAGAGACTGCAGAGGCAGAGAGGGAGTAAATATTTCACTTGGGTAAACTCCTATTCATCCTACTGTTCTCATTTAACTGTCTTTAATGTGTTGCCAAAGTGAAATAAGATTAGATTATTTCATTTTAGTGTGTTTTAATAGGGGACATTCAATGTCACCGCATTCACTTAAATGTGTAAGAAGGAAATTCAGTCAATTTTGAATACATTTAAAAACTGTTTTTATCTGAGCAACCCAATGACAGCTTTTCTTTTTAACCACTCCCTGAGGGGGGCATTGATTAGTTAAGATTAGTAAGATGAAATAAATTAAGTTGACTGTTTGTAGATATTTGTAAAAGAAAAGCGTCGGCTCTGCAGTGAGAAGGATTTCATTTCTCAATCACTTGTTTGTTAACCTAAAAGAGAAGGAGGTTGACAACAGTTGTGGTTTTGAATGTATATTCTGTTTAATCATTTATATAATGCATATTTTGTTTGAGAACAGAAACAGCTATTAAGAACTAACAGGAAGATAATGAACAGAATTACTCCACATATCTGCAATGTACAACCCCAACAATTCACTCTGTGTCACAACAGAACAGCAGATTCTCCTTCCAACACAAACACAAGCACAATTTGCAGTACAGACATTCTTTTATAAGATGTTATGGGGGTCTTTTGCAAGATTCAGTTTGGGAGTCTCTGTATTGTAAAAATACAGTAAAAAAACATTTAAAATCATCTTTGGAGATGCATCAGTCTGCTGCATCTTAACAAGAAAACAGGTTGGAGCTGTAAACCCAAAGCCGCTTTTCTAAATAACTGTTGTAAATCTGTATGAAATGCATAATGCACCCCTAGTGTTCAACTCAAGAAAATACTATTCTTTACAGATGGATAAATGGTTGAATGGCTCCTAGTTGCTCAGGAGCCATGGGAAATAAATGGATTGTATTTTCTGACAAAGGAAGCATTAATACTGCTGCATTAGTGAGGATGTCCGCCTGCAAAGTGTTAGCCTCTTTTGTATTATATCTTATTAAAGAAGCGTGGATTGCTAATTTTATGCAGCCATGAAACACATATGGGAGCGAGCTGGCTAAAAATGATGACAGGTCATTTAAAATCTCCTCAGACACTGACACTGACCTCTTGGTAGTATGGAAGCCCTTTAGTAGCTGCAGGGCCTCATCCAAGTGCATGGGCTGTATCAGGCAAGAAAAAAAAGGTCCGATATGACACAAGGAAACATCATGAACCCATATGGTACGCCTGACTTTTGGATGTCACCATCCTTTTCCTGGAGTATTATAAGCTAAAATATGTAAATTATCCAGTGGCAGACCTTCAAGGAAGTGTGTATACTGCTATACATCACACACATACAGCTCTACTATGCACATACAGCCAGACAGGTTGTCACAACAGTGAAGTCTGAAGCGAGTGTTACAACATACAGAGAAACAGTGACTGTGTTCTCCTATAAAAACTAGGCCTGTGTTGAAAAAATCGATTTCCCAATTCTCATATTAATTCCTAAAAATGGATTCACATGTCTAAGGATCGATTTTTTTAATTTATTTATTTATTATTATTTTTTTTTATTTTATTTATTTATGTATTTTTTTTCATCATTACATTACAACGTTTTTGCCTTTAAATATGTTTAAAGGTATGAAAACATTAAAGTGTTAGGTTATAATTGCATAAATTGTTTATATTTCATTACTTTATAAACTGTCTTGGGGTTACATTTGCAAAAAATGCTAAAAACCAAATGCTCAAAAATTAAAAACCAAAATAGACCGAAAATGGAACAAATAAAAACGGAATGTGGGAAAAAATAAAACCGATTTCATCCGTCTCTGTTTCCTCCCTGGATCTGTTTGATAATTCTGAACCACATGATGTTTCTGAAAGCAGTTCTATCAGCATTCTGGGAGCTGATTGGTCCTTACAGCATCATTAGCTGCTAATACTTGCTGTTGAATCTCAATATAATACTAGTAGTAATATTTAGCATAACTACAGTCATATAATTCATGCAACAGCTCAAAAAACAGTTTTAATAACACTAACCCAAATCAATATCGGAATCGGATCAAATCAAATCTTGACATTTGAATCGATCCCCAGCCCTAAAAAAAAACACCACTGCACCCCAATATCACACACTAATGTTGGTATTGTAGGCAAGCAAAAAACATTAGTCAGAGATTAGCAATTGATTACAATTTACATGGATAGCACCAATTGGCAATAGAGTCATCTCAGGGCACTTAACACAAATAGAACTCAAAGTTTATGAAGTTAAATACGATCTAAATAAATCTTACTTTTAATCAAATTCAGTCCAGTTCACTGAAATTCATGCAAAATCCAAATTATAAGTTAGCTCAACCGTTTTCTATTGCATGAATTTTGGACTCAGTTGGAATTAACTCTGGACCCAAACAAACTGCAATCCTCATTCCTGATGCAATTTTCTGAGCAAAATGAGCAAAAAAAACAAAACTATTTTTGTTACTGCGGATTAAACACAAAATATATTGAAACTGAGGCTAAGATTAAATCATTAATGGTAAGGATTGTAAAGGGAAAGTTACATGACATATATAAAACAGGAATACCATGTGTATAATGTACCTATTGTCGAACACAGTCACTTGAATTTTTCAGTTAAATTGGTCCTCTTACTCAGAACAGAGAAAACTTCTGTCCGGCAGTGTTAAAATGTCTCTCTGTCCTTCTTGCATCCTAAAGCCTCTCTGCACGCAAACCCTGAGGACAATTTAAGGCATTCAGGCATCTCTGCTACATGTGAATGTCATCAGCATCAGTTCACGCATGGCCAGGGCACCCCATGCACTCTTGCACCCCTGGCTGTGAAACCATTCCTTGAGGGAGGGAAGGAGGAGAAGGGAGGGATCAGCCCTTTTCTTTCCAGATCAGCAATCTAGAACTGACCAGATCTGAACTCCAAAGCAAAAGATCCTCAATAGCTTCGTTAGTCTTAAAGGCAACTGAGATTATGTTCCCAATGAATAAAACATTAAAATAATAAAACGGTTGAAAACACTTTTTGAGTTAATAGTCTCTGACATGTTTCGTCTGAACATAAATGTCATGCAGCAGCAAGTCCATAATCCTTTGTGAGTAAAATAGACAAACCAACCATCATCTACATATTTGCAGGTCCGGTCAAATTTGCCTAAAGTGTTGCTGGATGAACACAACCCAAAAGAATGAGATCAAAAAATGAGGAAATTAGTTTTGGCAGCATGCAGTTCATGGGAAGCAGGAGGGAGTCCAAGTTCATGGTCCTCATCCCCGCCTGCCTCATCTCCGTTCGCTTTAGCACGTTAAGAGCTGCAAACAACATCAGGGCTAACAATGGACACCTATGACGCAAGGGGCTTTGAGAGCATCCCATCAATAATTAATTTGTTCTGTTGTGTTCCTCAACAACAGCACGCATACTTGTCCTTTAGATATAGTGGATGTGAAGGGATTCTGTCACATGAACACTCGTGACTCAGAGATAAATAGGCATGTGAATGGACTGGAAAATAACAGCGTATTATATGAACCATCTTTATTTTTGGCTATCAGACTTAGAGGTAATTGCAATAGACGAATAAAGATGAATCACAACATAAAAGTGAAGACATACTGTATTTGTCCCCCATTTTGGAGTCATGCAAAACTATCCCTTCATGAAACTGTATATGTGTAAAAACATATAAAAAAATGTCCAATTGTAGTATCTCTTTGGCAAAAAAAAACAATTTATAGGTGAAAAACAACATACAAGTTTTCACGGTTTAATTTTTATAACAAAAATGCAGCCTAGAAATAGGGTAAAAAACATAAAAAATAAAAACCATGTGGGCAATACTAAGTACCAACATCCTGTTTCAGTTAGAGTCCAATGCCCCATTCGCGCAGGATTTTTTTATTTATTTTTTTTATTTATTTATTCAAACAGGTTAAAACAAAACAAAAAATCAGATTACATAAAATGTATATAAAAAAAACATGAGCAAAACAAAGCAAATTAAAGCTGCAAGCAGCAATGAACGGGCCCTCGCACCCTTTTGCACGTTCAGGCTGCAGTGGAAGCTTGTATGACTTGCATGCAGATTCTTCAGGCCTGGACATTTAGCGGATGAAACCACCCACGACTCTCTATGTCAAACCATTCAAAAGTTATGGCAGAAAATAGGAACTATCACATATCAACCAATCAGAAGGAGCGGTGCTAATTTGCACCAATTAAGGTAAAGTACTCAAAACCGAGTCAGAAGACACCAGCCACGAGTCTTTATGTCAAACCATTCAAAAGTTATAGCAGAAAATAGGGACTATCAAATATGGACCAATCAGATGAAGGGGGGCACGCTTTTTCTATTTTTTTCGCTTTTTCATCTATCGTCGCCACGGTAACGCCTTTGACTGAGAAAAGTAATGCGCGTCGTCGCAGGATGGAGACAAACAATTCGATGTATAGCACACCTGAGCCTTCTTATGTGCATCCCATACAGTGTGATGATTTTCATGCAGAAATTAAATCAACATTAATCTTCACGTGGACACTTTTGAAAAAAGCGGTCCAGATCAGTTGAAGAACATTGATGAGATAAAGACACGTGTGGCTGCATCATCCACCAAGACACATTTTATAATCCAGCTCAAAGCCTCTCTGACACTTCAAACCTTTCAGGGCTTCAATTAAAACTCCTGACCCGGTGAAGTGTACCATTGAGTTTACTATTACCATGTCACCTTAAAACATAGGACATTTTCCCATTTTCTTTCTTGTCAAAATGTGTCTTTAGATTATGGTAAAAGACAAATTTTGCTCGTCCAGCATGAATTCGCAAAATTAAATACAGATGTCTGGGTGTAATTTTCCAATTACTTCAGGTCAAGTGGTAATTTTAGTCCAGTGCGAATAGTACATAAGGGTAAGTTGCAGTCACATGCTGCTAATCATCAGCCCTTAATGATAAGGTCATCAGCAGTTGTGCTGAGCACTATAAAAGTAGATGTTTTAGTAGGTTGTTGGTCTGGAGCATTATATGGTGTTAATATAATTAAAAATGGGAAAGACTTAAAAAATGGTGATAAGAAACACTTGCTGCTGATTGTTCACAATAGAAAAGCATTCAAGAGCATTACTAATTTTACCAGGTGTGGACATACCAGCAAATTTACCCGAAGGTCAAGCCATACAATGCTTAGAGAAGTATATAATAATCTATAAGGGAGCTGCACATTAGCATTCCCCCCAAATTTCAACAAAGTGATGCAACGTTTTAAAGACAAATGGACCAATATTCCTCTAATGATGCGAGTGACACTCATAGAGGAAAAGATTACTTCAAATTATTGATGCTAAAAGTGGATTTACATGCCAGTGAATCATGGTGCAATGTAATTATATATCATTTTTTCATTATTTATTTTGTAAAACAAAGTTTCAAAGAAAAGTTATATGTTGCTGCGGTTGTGATTGCCACAATTGTTTATATTATGTTTTTACACAAAAGGAAAAAAAGTCAAATTAAAGCATATCAAAAGAGGGGGCATTAACATTTGCACAAGACCATAGAGACAAATTAAATCTATATGAGTAAAGTGAAATCACTTCCCCACATTTCCCCAGTATTTCTCACAGTGTTGGTCAATGGACTACTAAAAAGACTGTATGTATCTGTATATTCTACATATTCAGTATAGATTGTCTATGTCTTTCCTCTGGACAGGCCACCAACTGAGAGAGAATCAACCATTAATGTTTCCGCCAACACCAATACCCAGAGAACATTTAAACCAACATACATGCTTTGAGATTGTGGGCGTAGGCAGTAGCCCGTGGGGAAAAGCCCTGGATGCAAAGGTAGAAATGTGGAATCGGCACAGAAAGACAGCAGGTTTGAAACCAGTAACTTTTGTGTTAAAAGATGACAGAATTATTAACTTAAATTTTTTCTAAAGCAAGATCAAAAAAATGACAGAAAATCTGCAATAGATGGATCGATATTAAGTAATCATTACACTAAAGTATATTTTTCTTACATACATTCATTTTTGTTCTCTAACTTTCTCTACTTCTTTAAAAAAATTAAGATTTTAAACAGTGTTGTCCCGATTTAATGAAGTTCATTTTGTCCATTGATTTAGAATTTAATTTGCTAATTGAAACTTTTTGTCGGACAAGAAATGTTTAGGTTTTTTTAATTAACTGACATGTTTCGGCAATTCCTATCGCCTTCATCAGAGTCATAAGTTCATGTGTGTGAACCGTCATTTGTCAGCGGATGTTATCAGCTGATGTCTCGCCTCCTTTTAACATCAGCTGATAAATGACGGGTCACACACACCACCTTATGGCTCTGATGAAGGCGATAGGAATCGCCGAAACATGTCAGGTAATTAAAAAACCTAAACATTTCTTGTCCGACAAAAAGGATTTGCAAATTAAAGTGCTGTTCCCTCTGAGTCGAGCCTGAGAAACGTTCAGTCTTTCTTGCTCCACTCTTCAGCACCATGGACAGAGTCCACCACAGGAATTATCAAGGAAACTGGATTCAGACTGATTGCCAGTGTCTCCTAGTGGCAAATCACTATATTAAAGTGTAGAAATGTAGTGTGTCTTGATTTACGGAAGAGTATTAGGGCCAGGCAGGAGAAAAATAAAAATAATATTGGAGAGGAGGAAGATTTTTTTTTCATTAT
Organism: Cololabis saira; assembly: GCF_033807715.1. Lineage (NCBI taxonomy): Eukaryota > Metazoa > Chordata > Actinopteri > Beloniformes > Belonidae > Cololabis > Cololabis saira. Next base: position 5,066,857 of record NC_084591.1, read on the forward strand.
GCACTTCGAGAAAAAAGTCGAATTGTCGAGATTAATGTTGAAGTACAATTTCGAGAAAAAAGTTGAAATGACGAGAAAAAAGTCGAAATTTCGTGAATAAAGTTGAAATTTTGAAATGTTCTCGAAACTGTATTTCAACATTATTCTCGACATTTCGACTTTTTTCTCGAAACTGTATTTTAACATTAATCTCGACATTTCGACTTTTTTCTTGACATTTGGACTTTTTTCTCAAAATTGTATTTCAACATTATTCTCGACATTTCGACTTTTTTCTCGAAACTGTATTTCAACATTAATCTCGACATTTCAACTTTTTTCTCGACATTTTGACTTTTTTTTCGAAACTGTATTTTAACATTAATCTGGACATTTCGACTTTTTTCTCGACATTTCGACTTTTTTCTCGAAGTGCACAATAAAAAAAAATCTTCCCCTCTCAAATATTTTTTCTCCTGCATGGCCCTAATACTCTTCCGTACTTGATTAGGTCTTCAACATTATAGGTGTATTATTAACTTCACATGTTAAAAAAGAGGGTGAGGGGTGAGGGGACCCCCGTTTCCACTCTTGAAATGTGTTGCTGGGATCAGATTTTTTTTTTGTTTTTAATTTAAGATGGCACAATTGCTTTGCTAACCTTTATATGTTGTATTGATATTTTTCATTTATTTGTTATATGAGGCTGTAGAAGATGAAACAGATATAGGTGAGGCATTACTACTTTTATCATAAAAGTGGGACACAATGAAATCTCCAGATAATATTTGTACTGTTTAGCCAGTGGTTTTGTTTCTTAAAAGAACAAATTATTGTAATTTTCCTTTGACAATATAATTGAAGAGCAAAAACAGTCCCATGACCTGCAGTGGCAGCTCTGATAGAAGGTAAAACCAGGTAATCTGCTCACTGATGTAAAAGGGTTATTTTTAGCCTGGAGCGCTTGGTCATGTTGACAATATGGCAATTTTTCAAGAGTTCAAAATTATCTATGTTTATCGGATGAATAATCACACAATACCAAACAAATAAAACTAATAATTTTTAATTTTTTAAATTTTGTTTTGCTGTCTACTGTGTACTTATCTACGTACGTATATCACATCGCCACAAAAAATTGAGTGCTGTTTCATCATATTCAGCCGTAAAGATGGAGTAGTATGAAAAGTTTCAAGCACAGTTTTGAAATATATTTTAAAATCTTCTTTGGCTGGATAACCAAATAGTTTGCAAAAACCTCCTTTACAACTGAACCACAGGGACTTCTGAGCATAATGTCTGTATTGAACATTCTTCATGTTAACGGCTAAAAAAAAAAAAAAAAGATCAGGTTTAACCAGGTTCAACAGAGCCACCTCAAAGAAATAACACCTGCAGTTCCAGGGGAGGACACAGTGTTCATGGTTTTTGCAAAATTCTGCCTTTGTCATTGTGACAAAATTGTGTGATTTTAGTCATTTTATTTTTCATTTCATTTTCATTTCATTTATTCTTTATTTCATTCCAAAAAAATAAAACAATTCAATACAAATACAAATGTTCTTAAATTGTGAATGAAAAGGGAGGAGAAAGACGAAGAATAATATCTGATCTGCCCCTTTTTCCAAGAAATAACTTATATCATAAATAACAATAACAAATATCATAAATTAAAAATAAAAAAAGTGAATAAAAAACTAAAATAAAATAAAATTACCGCCGTCTATGGGTATGTCAATCAAACTTAACTAACATATTTCATTATATTTACTTAACATACAGGCTTTAATTGTACTTTTGAATGTAATGTTTGATTTGGATTCTTTGTTTTCTTTATTCAGATTGTCAGTGTTGTGCATGAACGCGTTCATTGAACACGTTCATTTCTGTGAGAACGTTGAACTGAACGCAACATATTTACACATAAATAACTTGAACGTGAACTTGTTGGCACAGTAGAAAGGGAGTGCAGTGTATTGGGCGAGGTTGCAGGGGAAACTACTGGGCTTTGAATTGCTGAGGTCCTGAATAAGCATTATAATATGGGCTTGAAGGCATGGCGACCAAAATGTGCAAGAAATTGGATTTGGCATAGCTGACAGGGGACTTTAACATCACAAACGTCTCACCTACTCAGACACAGCTCAGAATCCAGCAGACACATGGAGTGATAACATCTGTTGATATTGTAAAGAATTTTGTACGAAGATTTCAAATGGTTTAAAGAGTGGCTGGTTTGGTTCTGTTGGGTGACACCTTCAGAGATGGAGCTGTAATCCCCACAAGCAATTCAAAACCATAATACCACTGACTCCTATGATAATGTCAATCATCAAGACCATGAACATCTGTTCATGGACAGGATACAAGGTTCATGGTAGTTATAAAAATCTGAAAATAAACGACGCAAAATAGCTAACCCCTGAGATCATGAATATCAGTAATCCTAGAAAATAGATCCAGTTTAAGGTCAATTCATTTAGTTTAAGAGCTGGGTTAAGGGAGCAGAGTCATTTTCTCCAGTTGTCCACTTGTCTGCCAGAGTGTGTTTTTAAATTTATGTTGCAACTTTACTACCTACTTTGAAGGTGCAAACGTAACATGGTATAAAGCAAGGCGAAGACAAACATTAAGCTGGATGTTTCAACTTCAGTCTTGGCCTTTAAGGTGGCAGATATTTTGATGGCTGATCTTTTTAGGGGCCCCAAAACAAAGTGTCAGGATTATGTTACATCAGGCTACATTCACATTATACATTTGTGTCGCAAAAGATACTTTTTTTGTCACAGAACACACCTGGCATCATCGTGATTCCAGCAAATTCAACCCTGAAAAACAGAAAAATTTGATCTGTTGCCGACTCCATTTCAGCAGACTTCAATGTCTCCTCAGGTACTTGCTTCTGGATTTCAAAGTGTGTGAAGGATCATTATCCCAATATTATGTGTTTTTATCTTAAACTTATAAAAAAATAAAAAAAGGATGATGGGTTTTTCTTCCTGGTATTTAGATTAAAAGATAAGGAAAACAGCATTATTGTCATTTCCATGTCTGGGCACTTTTTAACATTGTCCAGTAGACTTGGTACGATTGGAGACTCGGTTCAATTGCAATTGCAACAATCAACCGGCCCCAGTTGACCTTTACACGGCACTTTGTCAAAATACCGAACCAACATTTTTAGGCACAACAGATTTCACTTTTCTGCATCTACATTAGAGTTCTTTTGTGCGTTTGCACCTCCCCACGAACCAGACCTTCCGAATAAACTATTTATTTTAATGCAGACCAAACAGGTCTTGTGTGAATATACCCTAATAGTCAAAGACAATTAGTAAAGTGATAAGGTTGATAGAATCTGGTTTGAAGACTGATTATAAATCCTGCGGTGTCCAGAGAACCCCAATGATAAACGCTCACATGCTCTGCGGATTGTTATCTGGAATGTAACGGTAAGAAAACGAGGTGATGAGAGTTTCATCTTAGGGTGCTTTCACACCTGTCCGGTTAGGAGCAGTTGTTCCGGAACAGGGAACGTTTCCCCCTAAAGATCGGTTCGTTTGGTATATGTGAACACAGCAATCGTGCTCGGATGCGGCACAAAACAAGCTAGCCGAGATCTCCTAGGAGAGGTGGTCTCGGCTCGCTTCCACTCCAGACCTGGAGCGGTTCGTTTGCAGTGAGAACATAATCGACATAGCAACTGACACAACTCACTCATAAGCTGCTTTCACATAGAGCGCGGTTTGCACCACGCTCACCGCCGGGTAGGGGGCAGAGCCGGCACAGAGCCTCCACCACCTTCTCTCCTATTGGACACAACTTTCTCTCTTCTCCCTTCTCTCTAATTGGACACGCCGAGATGTCCTCACAGCGTGGCACAGTGAAATAAAAGAATGTTCAAGCGCCGCTGCAAGCGCCGCGGCAAGCACCGCGGCAAGCACCGCGGCAAGCGCCCTCTCGCGCGCCCCCGAGCTCAGCGGTAGAGCGGTCCGCTCTTGTGCCGCGGTAGCACATACACAATGAATGGGTTCGCCGGCGGCGGTCTGCACTTTGCCCCCTCTCTGTGAAACGTGCTTTATAACCATTATTGTTTTTCCCGGGGTACGGAAGAGGAAACTCCTTCTGCGTTCATTTCTGACCAATGAGAGAACAGTTGGTTCGCGTGTGGCATTTGTTAACAGCTTTGAACCGCTACAGACGCTTGCCTTGTGAACACAAACGCCACAAACGAAAATCAAAACAACTGTATCGATTTAGCCCCTGAATCGGAACAAAACAAATGGGCCACAGGTCTGAAGGCACCCTTAAACTATTTCAAAATGAATAATCACTTTTTTCCACATACTAATAGAACAAAACCTAAATGTATGGCTTTTTTGTTGCCATGCGCACGATATCTCACATTTTTTTAATTTGCCTTCGTCTTAAAAATCTTTTAGTGTGAGCCGTCTTTTATTAATGGAATCTTGACCGGGAACGCCGGAACTTTTGCAGGCCAAATGTTTCTGAAAATACATATCAAAAGGTACGTATTTTTAACACAATTGTTCTCATACTTACTTGAGCAGGAGGTAGGACATTTGTTTGCCAAGTCAGAAATTCAGTGGTCATCATGATGTGTCGTGGAAAAATATTCTAAGTGGTCAACAAAGACGAGAGAAGAACTCTATAAATACACCTCATTTACTATCTATTTAACTTGTTTTCTATTGGAAAAAGTGTACAGTAAAAATGAGTGATTGTCAAGCCCTTGTGATGCACTGGGATCATTATGAACCCAAATTGACATCAACTGAATTTTGCAACGTTTATAATGAAGAATCGATACTCAACTAAACTTGCAATCAGTGTCAAATGAATAAACATCTATTTTAGGATTTATGCAGAGAGGAAAGGCCTGCTTCACAAGAAACACCACAAATTGGACCTAGTTCTGTTGGCCAGTGGTAACAACACAGCATTGTCTTTAGTGGTTTACTGCTGCTCTTCAACAACATCTGTGCTGAGCAAAGAAGAGTGCAAAGAAAAATGAGGCTCTCATGCTACTTGCACACACTGCTTCAGGCAGACTATTATTTCCATTAAACTAATAACAGTTAGCTTCTTATCTCACAATGTCTTGGCAAAGTCACTTCTACCCTTGAACAAAACACAATGCCTTTCAATGCAGGGGCTTAATGGAAGTGGAATACAAATAAATGTTATGATTGTGGCTCGAGCATCCTGTACAAAAACATCAGACTTTATTGGCCCTTTTCCACTAGTACCACCTCAGCTCGCTTCTACCCGCATCGCCCCCGTCTTGCGCTTTTCCACTACGGGCCAAGGCGGGTGGAGCCGTGCCAAGCCGATACTTTTTCTGTAACCATTCTGCCGAGGTTCTAACCGGGCTGAGCCGGCACTATATCTGATGTCATCACCCTCCACGCCACTGATTGGTCGGGGGGCGGGGCCGTCAGACGTTTGAATCAGGAAGCGGGAGCAATTTTATTATACAGTGCAAATGTCTGTTTGGTGATCCAACTCTGAGGTGCAGATGTTCATAAACCTGGTGGCTGAGGAGAGAATTAAAAAGGGATGTAGACGGGCGATAAGGAACATATATATATATATATATATATATATATATATATATATTAGGGGTGTAACGGTATTTGTATTCGTCCCGTCCCGTCACGGTACGGGGGTCACGGTTCGGTTCACGCAGTCATACGGCGAATACGTCTGACTGAGTTAAAAAAAAAAAAAAAAAAAAAAAAAATCAATCATCGTTTTTTTTCCCTTATAAATATCAACAGTCACGTTCCATTACAGACCTAAATGTGTGCTAGTCTGTGCATATCAATAAATATATGTGCAATTCATATATCATCATAAATTGTAGGCTATAATAACGATAAAATGTTCTAATTCTTAATTTACAACTGTCCCGAACGCACCGGGGCCGCGAGCCAAAGCGGGTTGGGTGTAAAGCCTGATTTATGGTTCTGCGTTAAATCGACGCAGAGCATACGCCGTAGGGTACGGCGCAGTCTACGGCGAGGTTATGCGGCGACGCGCAACCTTCGCCGTAGGCGCTGCGTTGGTGTAACGCGGTACCATAAATCAGCCTTTACAGTCACAGTGAAGGAGATTAGCGCTAAAGTTTAAAAGAGGACTAAATTTGTACAAAGTTTTGAATGTTACCCTGTTTTCCACGTTACCTGGATTATTTTGGGTTATGGAAGAGTCAACTACCGTTGGTGAGTGAGTGTAACCTTCATAAATAATGTCTTTATCAGAATGTGTCTTGACCAGCTGCCTGTAATGTGCTTGCGTTGTTGTCAACTAGACCGCCGAGTCTATTCTCTATTATAGAGCTCAGAAATGATGTTATAGACCGCTGTGTCTATCTATCTAGATAGATTGTGTCATTTTAGACCAGTTATGTTTTTTTTGTATTTAAGCTGAATCAAAGATGGAACTGAGTCGGTCTGTGACTATCAGAGTTTTCAGCGCCGTGTGATTGACAGCTGACAGGCTTGTGTGTGTGTGTGTGTGTGTGTGTGTGTGTGTGTGTGTGTGTGTGTGTGTGTGTGTGTGTGTGTGTGTGTGTGTGTGTGTGTGTGTGTGTGTGTGTGTGTGTGTGTGTGTGTGTGACTTTACTCTGCTTTCTGCAGCATAGGCCTATAGGCTTGGCTCAATAAAAGTGAGAATAAATGTAGTTTGATGGTAGGATGATGTTGTTGAACGTTAAACTGACTATCATAAGGCCCATGGAGAATGCTCCGCCCCCAGACGGCTCTGCCCATATGCAGCAGTAGAGGAGCCCGGGTTCAAGTATTTATTAAAAGTGCTCGACCTCGTTACAATGTCCCATCCCGCGCTCACATAAACCAGTCCGTGGTAAAATTAAAAACACTAATGCACAAGTTAAATTTTTTATTCTATTTATTTTACATTTTAATAAGAGATGCTTTTTAGTTTTGTAGCCAATTGAACAAACTTTAACTTTCAAATGCTATGATCAAAATAAAGGAAGAAAAAACTCGTCTTATACATTTGGGACTTTTTGTATTTTTTTTCCCGTTGTACCGAACCCGTACCGAACCGTGACCCCTGTACCGAGGTACGTACCGAACCGTGACTTGTGTGTACCGTGACACCCCTAATATATATATATATATATATATATATATATATAAAGAACTATTTGGGTTTTCATTTTGCCAACAAGTCAAATGTGACAAATTTGTTCCCCTGTAGACAGGTTATTACGAACACCAATTTGGCCATAGACTCCTGTAGGCTCAAAGCCTCAGAAACAATGGTTCCATTTTTATTTTATTTTATTTTTTTCCTCCTTTTTTTTTAAATATTTTTTTCATCCTAACTGAAGAGCATCATCCATTGCCAGGGCTTGTGGCCTCTCATTTTGGTTCACAGACATGACATGAGACCTGCTTGTAAAAGATGCTCCTACCCCTTGGTCTCTGTGCAATACACGACACACAAATGCAGACACATGAACACAGACACAAAATCTAATCTGAACCTGAATCAAATTCTATCCCTTTGTTTTTCAGGCAGGAAAGGAGGCTGGGGGGATGCTATCCGAAGCAGTGCACACTGGTAAAGTAATCACTTTTTCCACTTTCCACTTTTTGGGGTCACCCCTTCCCCCCCCGATTCTTTAACAGCACTACACTATTCTAAAGGAGAGAGAGATTTCAATCACTTTATAGCTGCCACCATGGCTTTAGTAAATGGTTGACAGCCAAATCCACGCCGATCCTTTGAGTGATTGCATGCTGTGAAAGGCGTAATCTCATTTTCTCTTCAACACTCAACACTCCCTGTAAATGAACAGATATCAAATGTAGGTCTTCAGGGTACTTCAGTATATTACAAGACTGCATCTTATAGAAAAAAGTATTTATCACTTGCAGTTAAGAGTAATATAAACAGTCTAGAGTTAAAATATCGATTGTGACTCACTTCAAAGATGTGGGAAACTATCCCAGAGTTTGATAATGTATGAAAAAGTTCCATTATTTTTTATTTTTATTTATTTTATTTTTATTTTCTGCAAAAACATGGCCCAAGACATCTTCCAATTGACACACAAAGAAGCCTAAAAGCAAATCAAATCTAAACCGGAAGAAGAAAAAAAACAACATATTTTTTTATTGAGAAAATAGTGTAATATCTACAATTTGAAAAACTGTGTGACTCTTAACAGTTACTTTTGAGGCCAAAATGTGTTTTCTGTCAACGGGAAGACATTCTAGGGTAGGGGATTTATTAAAAGATCATGGGTCTGTCAAGGCTACATTTTCAAAAGATGTTTGTGCAAGTTTATTTGTAAAGAAAAATGGTTTCTGAGGACTTCAGAAAAAAAAGAGTTGATGTTTGTCAGATTGGAAAAAGGTCACAAAACCATCTCCAAGGAATTTAAACTCCAATCTTCAGCCAGACAGATTGTGTACATGTGGAATAAATCAAAGACGATGGTTATCCTCCTCAAGTGGTCAACAAGGGGAGATGTATTTAAGGTCAAGTGTGTGATGTTCTGCCAGGCTAACTTTTTAGAAACTCAAGGCCTGCCTTGTGTTGGCTGATGTGAATTTTTAAGGTCAAGTAGTCAAGCTACAAGAACCCAATGAAATGGCCTGCCCCGATGGGCTTTTTTAACATTGCCAAAAAAGAAACACATAGGAACTTATGATTTTTAGTTAAGTGCATCCCCCTATACGTGTGATCGTTAAGATGGTTGTATGTCACTGTCCAAGATTTACTCATTTGGTGTCTTGTTCAGTCGTCATTTCGGTTTCACATGTATCATTCATTTCTTGATTCTCATATGGTGCTTTTCCACTAGTACCTACTCAGCCCGACTCGGCTTGGCTCCACTCGGTTTGGTTCTTTCCCACTAGGGGTCTAACGTGCCGAGTAGATACTTTTTCTGTAACTACTCTGCTGAGGTTCTAAGCGGTTGAGTCGGGCTGCATCTGATGTCATCACACTACAGGCCATTGATTGGTCGGGTTGGGAGTCAGACGTCTGAGTCAGTAGGCGGAAATCAGCGAAAGAGCGACTCGGACGGAGGCCAAAGTCTGTTTCATGATCCAACTCTGAGGTGCAGATGTTCATAAACCTGGTGGCTGAGGAGAGAATTAAAAAGGGATGGAGACAGGTGATAAGGAACGACAAGATCTACCAGGAGTTCTGTCACTTCATAGCTGCTGACTTTTCAGCAGCGCCGAGACAAACAAAATTAAAGCTGCAAGCAGCGATGAACGGGCCCTTGCACCCTTGTGCACGTTCAGGCGTGCTGCAGTGGAAGCGCTTGTATGACTTGCATGTAGATGTCTTCAGGCCTGGACATTTAGCGGATGACACCAGCTATGACTCTCTATATCAAACCATTTAAAAGTTATGGCAGAAAGTAGGAACTATCAGATATCGACCAATCAGTTGAAGGGGCGGGGCTAATTTGCACCAATTAAGGTGAAGGAGTCAAAATCATGTCCGATGACACCACTGACAAGTCTTTATGTCAAAGCATTCAAAAGTTATTGCAGAAAATCGGAACTATCACATATCGACCAATCAGAAGAAGGGGCGGGGCTAATTCAGGCCAATTAAGGTCAAGTACTCAATACCGAGTCCGATGACACCACCCACATGTCTTTATCACAACCCGTTCAAAAGTTATGGCAGAAAGTAGGAACTATCAAATATGGACCAATCAGATGAAGGGGGGGTCGCGCTTTTTGGTATCTATCGTCGCAACGCTTTTGACTGAGAAAAGTAATGCCCATCGTCGCAGGATCTAGTTCCAAAAAAATGGAAATGGACACATGAACTGACAACCAATGACCAAAGTGCCTTGCTCAGCTGAACCACTTTTTCTTTTCTTTTATGCTTTTCTTTTGAAGTTCTGTGAAATGAAGAAACGGTAAAAACAGAACATTAGAAGGGTTAGGACTAGAAAAGTTTTTTGAAACTTCATCCTACACCCTTTCGAACAGGAAATATTTATTTACATATAGATTTGTCTCTTTAATTTGCTTTGTTTTGCTTATGGTTTTCTTTGTTGTTCTTTGTTTTTTTTTGTTTTTTTCGGTTTATACATTTTATGCATTCTGATTATTTTGTTTTTGTTTTAACCTGTTTGAATAAATAAATAAATGAAAATGAAATGAAATGAAAATGAAACATTTTGATGTATAACACACCTGGGTGCACGTTACGGTTCGGGCCGTATTAACTGCCGAAGAAATGGCATAAATTGCGCCAAAATTACATGATTAATTCAAAATTGCCGACTTCCTGTTCGGCTTCGGCCATGGCACCAAGAGACTTTTCTTTAAGTTGGGACATGATACAGGTGTGTACGGATTTTTGTGCATGTACGTCAAACCATATTGTGGGGCTTGAGGCACAAAGTTTTATAGGGGGCGCTGTTGAGCCATTTTGCCACGCCCATTAATACAAACCATTAAATATCAAATTTTTCGCCAGGGCTGGCTTGCGTGCAAAATTTGGTGACTTTTGGGGTACGTTTAGGGGGGCAAAAAGGCCCTCCTTTTGTCGGAAAAAGAAAGAAAGAAAGAAAGAAAGAAAGAAAGAAAGAAAGAAAGAGAAAGAAAGAAAGAAAGAAAGAAAGAAAGAAAGAAAGAAAGAAAGAAAGAAAATTCCTACAGATACAATAGGGCCTTTGTACTGTAAGTGCTCGGGCCCTAAAAAAGCGTTGCCGCTTGAAGCTTCTCTCACTCTCATTTTTTAACTTGATATCAAACACAAGCCGCAGACCCAGCAGCTCATATATCATCTCCTCCAGGTTCTACATCTTTAGTGTTGTTGTCTTCTTAGTTTAGATCACACAATCAAATACGTCACAGCAGCTTCGCTCCAACCTCCTACTTGCTACTTCTGATCTGGGTTTTGAAAAGAAACGAGGGAAAGGCGAGTCGAGTTGGGCTGAGTATGTACTAGTGTAAAAGCGCCAATAGTTTCTTCTGCAGCACTGTGAGTAAGTTTCACTGTTGTTTTAGTGTGACAGGTTTGAAAAGGATGCACAGCTGAGACAACTTCTGTCTTGGTCTGTGGTGTGAAGGGCCAGAGGCTCTACTCTAATTCTCTCCTATATGGCAAAACCTCTCATCCTGCCTCTTGTGGTAACGGAAGTCAACACTATGAAGGCATTGCAAGTTATTGCACGTAACATTTGTATCTGCATTCCGGGTCACATCATGGTATACTGTACCATGTGCTCTCTTTGCTATTTATGTCTTAAGGTATTTTCTGGTACATACAAAAGCTTCTACAGAGTAGTTCATCTTCACTTGTTGTTTATTTACTGCTCCGCATGCTGATGACACAACCCACATGCCACAGCATCAGGTTGTAGCCTATGACACGAGGGCAACAATCGCACAATCTGTGTACACTGTTCTTGATGTCTTACCTAAGATGAACCAACACCAAGTCGTACTAGTCGTAAGATGTAATGATGTGATAAGATTGCAAAACTGTGCAGTGGTAGAGGCCCTCGGAGGGAGTCCAGCCTCTCTGTGGCAAAATCTCATTTCAACTGCTTGTATTCACAATCTTCTTATTAGAATTCCAAATTGGCCAAAAAAATTATGAACTTTTAAAATTTGAAAAATTACAGGTTACATATTTGTGATTGATATGCTTGACTCATTTGTTTTATAAACAGTGTGGCTTATTTAAGTTAAATTCCCCTTAAACAACCCTATTTAATCATCATCTTGATTTGAAATATACACAGATAACAACTGAAAACAATGGGCAGGATGCTGCCACGATTCATTCATAATTTTTTTTTATTAATAACACAATAAACTGAAGAAATAACTGCCTTTTTCAGCTGCATTTTATAACTCATTCTGTGGGGACTCATCTTTGCGATTCTCCACTGTTTCATATGCATTTACCAACCCCATACATCCATTGTTTCTGTACTTGAGCGTTTTACCTCACTATCATGTTTTACTATTGCTTTATCCACAGCATTGCATAACTGAAAATGAAAATCCTGTCACATTGGGATCATACCAAATCATGTTTCACATTTCCCCTTTGAGAAACTGCCTTTAACACACTAAAATTGTTTGTCATCTGCTGTACATTAGACCTCCACTGATGCGTCAAAAATCCATTTTCTTTTTAAAAGTCATCTGTTCTCTTAGCAGTATATTTTCATACTGGGAAAATGACAGTACCCCCCCCAAAAAAAACACAGTCTTTCTGGTAAAATTGTCTGAGCTTGCATAAAACTAATGGCTTGCATTTGATGGCTCATTTGAAAAAGGTGGGCCAAAAATGCTTCCACTCAATCATTTCTTCTCTGAAGTCTAGCACCCATAACCCTGCAGCAGCACCGCACTACTCAAAATGCAAAATATTGTTATTTGAATGTTTTAAAATGACTTTTTGAGTGAACTCACTGATGTGAATATCACAAAGATCAATGTTATACAAGATAATGTGTTTGTAGTATACAGGATCCCCTTGGGGGCTATTGACGACAATTTACATACAGTATTTGTAATTTATATTTGTATTGAGTACAATACACTATTCAAAATCCTTAAGTCAGTTTATACATGTGAGCTCGCCATCCTTACTCTGGGAATTTATTTGAATTAATTTGGCATTTGTATCTGTCTTTGGTGGATGTGTTTCATCTGGTACGAAGATGTATTGCACCACAAGACTTATGTCGTAGTGAATCACAGCAAATCAAATAAAAAAAATAAATCCACATTTCAGTCATGCTGATTTCCACAAGGACAACCTCACTGTGAAGTCTTCTCTGTGAAAATTTGCTGCAAATGTTTTATACCAGTTTGTTTTGTCTTTTATCCTTCATTTCTTACTTTAAATAAAGTTGGAATTCCTAAAACATTACACCTGTGTTAAAACGTCACCAGTCTGAATGTTGAAAAGCTTACTTTCCTCACACAAAATCATAGTGGCAGTGTATATAAAAGCTTTGATTTGGTAGTCACTTAAAGCATCCAAATGTTTGCTGTCAAACATCCAAACTGTTTTCTTTTATAAAATGTCAGTTTAAAAGCACCAAAATCAGACATGCCTGGAGCGGCACAGGAAATGCAAATAAAAAAAATCAATCTGAAGTTTTCCCATCCATCCATCCATCCATCCATCCATCCATCCATCCATCCATCCATCCATCCATCCATCCATCCATCCATCCATCCATCCATCCATCCATCCATCCATCCATCCATCCATCCATCCATCCATCCATCCATCCATCCATCCATGTCACGGAGATTGAAGTCTAAGCAGAGCTGATTGGCTGCCTGAATGACGAGATACACCGCTACGAAAAAATGGCGGAAGCTCCGGCCGGCGGAGTTAGTTGTGGGCGTGGTTTCACGCATCGGGGGCCAACCGAGGCCAAAACGTATTTTTCATAATAGGTCCCCTTTAAGTTCAATATGCAATTACATTCAAAAATGTCTCAAAACCTCACACTACAAAAAAAAGACAAACTTATGTTGACCATGGCAAGAGTCATTGGGCTTACAGGTATCTGGGGTGGACCATCACAGTGGATGGTCCACCATGATCAAACGAATCAGTATTTAAGATCTTTTCTGGGGGGAAAAATTATGCTCTGCTTGCCCTGGACCAAAGATAAAAAGAGCAATGCAGTCTGTTATCAGAAACGAGTCCAAAAGGAAGGATCTGTGATGGTATGGGGTTGTATCAATGTCCTTGGCAAAGGTCATTTATTCTTTTGTGATAGCAGCATCAATGCAGAAGAGAACATTGAGATTGAAAAGCAACATATGCGGCCTTCAGGACTGCATCTTTTCCAAAGATGTCCATGTATTTTTCAACAAGATAAGACTCGATCCCTACATTCTGCACAGAATACAAAAGGCATGGCTGTGGAAGAAGAGGGTACAGGCACTGGACTGGGCTGGCCTAGCGGGAGTCCTGACCTGTCTGTCCCCAATAGAGAATGTCTGGAGAATTCTGAAATGAAAAATACAGTCACAAGAACTGCATACTGATGTAATTGGCACTAGATGTTTGCAGTAAGAGTGGAACACAAAAACATTACAAATGCTTCATATCAATGCCAGAAACAATTTTAAGAATAAGGAGTAGGAATGGCAACATTGCAAAGTGGTAAAAGTTGCTACATTCAAACCTTTGCTTAATTTGTTCTTCTTGGCTTTTAATTTTAGTCAATGTCATATGGTCAATATTCTATTTACTTTAATATGTTTTGTATGTGCATTGATTATAATGATTTTTGATGTTTGCCTGTAAAGTACTTCACTCTACATTGGTTGTTTTTTTTTTTTTTCTTATGTCCTAAATTAAAAGCTTTATTGTTCAATCTTTTGTCAGAATATCAGTCAGACATGAAATGCAAAATGTGTAACTAAAACATGAAGTCAATATAAAACAAATGTGCAATATCCTGGGTTGTAGTATCTGCATAAAACAGTAAATGCAAGTCATTTTAGTTATAGTTTTCCTTCATGTTCCATATCATCCGAACATTTTCTAGTTTGAAACAGTATGGATCAGAACCAAACCTCAGTTCTTCCTGACTTTAAACCTTTAAGAGTAGAGACTGTCCACATCAGCTTGTTGCTGCCTACACCCCGTCATTAACCATTATCTACTCTCAGTCGCCATTGCTTGCTTATGTGATAAAAGCCCCAAATTAAAACAACTGCATGGAATCTGTTGTCACAACCGTAGTGATTTCCTCTAACTTTCTTTCAGATGACAGATACAGCTATAATACAACGACAATTTCACAGAGCATGGAGATCAGCAGAGCAAACAAGCAATAGCAAATAAAACCATTTAACCTCTTCGACCCATCTACGCTGTAGAAGCAAGCACCAAATACATAAATGTTTGGGCACACACACACACGCAAGGCACAAGGCAAGGCAAGAAAACTGTGGAGAGATTGGATATGACATGTTTCATTCATACCGGCCACTGCATTGTGCCAGCAGAATGCTATTATTTCCATGCCATTTCTAGGGCAATTATTAGGTGGAGGAAAATGTTGCACTCTATTGGGTACCATTATTTGTTTCAGGGTGATGGCTATTTCTTGGCACGATGCTCTGAGTAACACGCCAGTCCTTGTGTTTACAGTGTTTGTGTGGAAGACTAAAAGGGGAGTTTAGAAGGGCGTTGGGTTCAATATTTGCATTTTTTTCTACACAAGAAGCCAATGTTGAAATGGCTGCCGGGACGTTTGGTGACTAAATGGTGCAACATAAAGGTCTCACCTGTTCTTTCATCTTCTAATTAAAGAAATGAGCTAAACACACTGGGCTGATAATAGCTACAAGCAATCCAGAAGGCTTCACGATGACCTCCCTGCTTTCCCCCCATCCCTGCCATTCAAAGTGGGCCAAATATCAACGAAGTGCAATTAAACCCGGTACGGCTCACTAGTGAGGATGAGGCTATCGCTAACTACTTAATTATTTGCTGCAGAAAGCCATTTCTCGTAGGCAAACCCCATCTCAAGTTACTCATTAGAGTAACCTGTAATTAAATGAACCAACATTAACAGGAATGAGTGTACATTCTGCTGAGTTTATTTGCCTTGCTACGCATGGTTTCTGTCTTTGATTTAAAAAGCTGCTTAGAGTGTAACTGAGGAAAAACATGTCCAGCATGTCTTTTAAGATTAAGTCCTATAGAATGTAAATGAAAACCTTTTAAATGGAGTTAAAACTCGAGGCAAAACTGCCTGTGGTTGTTCTTTCGTATCAGCCACCTGCTCTAGTGTCAGCCAGCCTTGTAAGTGATGCTTATAAACTGAGTGCCTACATAAACTGAGCTTTTTATAAACTGGCATTATATGAACTTTGAATTAGTATGTTATTGAAAGGAATTTAACTAACTGAATCACAATGAATTTGAATAAAATAAAAATGAGTTGGATTGTTTTATTTTATTTGTAAAGTGCCTTCAGATTACTTTTGTTGTATACAAATACTGTAAAAGCTGCAATGATGCATAGATGTGTCCTAAGTAAGATGAAAAAAGCGGGTTGTAGATTTTTCTCATCACCAGGAATGGAAGAGAAACAATTATAAAAACACATTTCTGTACTATGTGGAACAAAGGTCAATTTGCTGACCAACCAAGTGAACTTAAACCACTTGGTACATACTTGAAGTCCAGAATGTAGTCCAACGAGCAAGAGCGGCATTGGCTCCTGGGCCTAATGGAGTACCGTACAAGCTCTATAAGAACGTTCCGGATGTTCTGCGCTTCCTGTGGAGGCTCATGAGGATAGTGTGGCAGAAGGAAATAATACCCAAGGCATGGCGAAGGGCTGGTGGTGTGCTAATACCAAAGGAAAAGGATGCAACGGACATAAGTCAGTTCCGACCAATCTGCCTTCTCAATGTCGAGGGGAAAATCTTTTTCAGCATAACAGCACAGAGGCTGTCCACTTACCTGGAAATGAACAAGTATATTGATACATCCGTACAAAAAGCAGGCATTCCTGGTTTCTCTGGTTGCCTGGAGCATACTAGTATGATTTGGCACCAGATCCAAGCAGCTAAGAAGGACAAACGAGACCTCCATGTCATCTTCCTCGACCTGGCTAATGCCTTTGGCTCAGTTCCCCATGAACTCCTCTGGGAATCTTTAAATTTTTTCCATGTACCAGAACCCATTACTACGCTGGTAAAGACCTACTTCCAAGACCTTCAATTATGCTTCACAACACCTGACTTCACTACAACATGGCAGCGCCTGGAAGTTGGCATAATGGCAGGCTGTACAATCTCACCTCTAGCTTTCACTATGGCCATGGAAGTCATCATCAGGGCTTCAAAATGGGTGGTGGGCGGCGAGCGAACTAAGAACGGCTTCCATCTGCCACCCATCCGAGCATACATGGATGACATGACTACACTGACTACAACTGCAGCATGCACCAGACGACTACTTGCTAAGCTGCAGGAGAACATCACGTGGGCCCAGATGAGAATCAAGCCAAGCAAATCTCGAAGTGTCTCCATAGTCAAGGGACAGCTTAAAGGGAAAGTTTCGTTTTTTACAACCTGGACCATATTTCTGGCATTTTTTATGGTCGTATACTCACCCAGAAAAGTTTGGTGTCATTTGGAGTCCTTCGGAAGATATTAGGAGTTTTGTGCGAGCCGCTTATCCATATAATGGTAGCGAATGGGGGCACAGCGGGGCACAGACGATGCAGCGTCTAAAAAACACATTATTGCCACGAAACTTGTT
Organism: Cololabis saira; assembly: GCF_033807715.1. NCBI lineage: Eukaryota > Metazoa > Chordata > Actinopteri > Beloniformes > Belonidae > Cololabis > Cololabis saira. The sequence continues at coordinate 5,084,140 of NC_084591.1, forward strand.
CATTTCTTTTATGAATCACTAGATCTGCTTCTGGGCATCTTCCAGGACCTCCGGGGCTGTGTGTGTAACAAGGAAATCAGTTTGTAAACAAGACCTCTGACCTGCATGACGTCATCTCTGTGCGCGCATCCCAGACACAGCTCTGTGTACAGCGAAGTGAGCTCTTCAGCCGTATACTCTGGCTCAAAACGGTAAGGACGTCCATCATATTCAAAGTCGTCGTCCACAACCTCAGAATTTGACAAATATTCAGACATGGTTCAAATAACTAACAGTAAACTAACAGTAGCGAACTCCAGCTGTACACAGAGCTTTGTCTGGGATGCGCGCACAGAGATGACGTCATGCAGGTCAGAGGTCTTGTTTACAAACTGATTTCCTTGTTACACACACAGCCCCGGAGGTCCTGGAAGATGCCCAGAAGCAGATCTAGGGATTCATAAAAGAAAGGAATGAGTTTCGCGGTAATAATGTGTTATTTAGACGCTGCATCGTCTGTGTCCCGCTGTGCCCCCATTCGCTACCATTATTTATATATATATATATATATATATATATATATATATATATATATATATATATATATATATGGATAAGCGGCTCGCACAAAACTCCTAATATCTTCCGAAGGACTCTAAATGACACCAAACTTTTCTGGGTGAGTATACGACCATAAAAAATACCAGAAATAAGGTCCAGGTTGTAAAAAACGAAACTTTCCCTTTAAGGATGTAAAGTTCTGCATTGGAGATGACCCGATACCAACGGTGATAGAGCAACCTGTGAAAAGCCTGGGTCGATGGTACACTGCCAGCCTCAAGGATAGAGATCAAGTGCAGGAGGTACGACAGGACATCGCCGACGGTCTGGAGAAGATCAACAAGACCCTACTGCCTCGGAAGCTCAAACTTTGGTGCCTACAGTTTGGACTTCTCCCCCGGGTAATGTGGCCACTCACCATGTATGAGATCCCGATAACAACTGTGGAAAAGATGGAGCGAACTATCACATCATACGTGAAGAAATGGCTTGGGGTCCCACGGTGCCTAAGTAACATCGGCCTCTACGGTAGAGGGGTCCTTGAACTACCACTCTCAAGTCTAACGGAGGAGTACAAGTGCTCAAAAGTAAGACTGCAGATGACATTGAAGGACTCCAAAGACCAGACAATCAGCAATGCTGCATCTCCAGTGCTAACTGGACGAAAATGGACTCCATCCAAGCTGTGCAGCAAGCTACATCTGCCCTGAGACACCAAGACATTGTGGGGTATACCCAGCATGGAAGAGGAGGCTTTGGTCTGGCAGCTAGAAAACCAACCTGGCAAAAGGCCTTAACATCTGAGAGGAGGAAACTGGTGGTCGAGGAGGTGCGCAGGCAGGAGGAGACTGCGAGAAGTGCAAAGGCTGTCTCCCTTTATAAACAGGGGCAATGTATGTGATGGGAAGGCCTGGAGAGGCGAAAGCTCAGCTGGAGCAAACTATGGCAAATGGAAGCAAGCAACATCAGCTTTATTATAAGAGCGGTATATGATGTGCTTCCATCACCAAAAAACCTACATCAGTGGTATGGTGAGGACCCAACCTGCCCCCTCTGCCCAGCCCCAGCGACTCTCAGACACATCATGACGGGGTGCAAGACCAGCCTCACACAAGGCCGCTACACCTGGAGGCACAATCAAGTCCTCAAGAGCCTGGCTGCAGCACTTGAGACCAAAAGGAATGCAATCAACGCCTTACCCCCAAGACAAAGCAATTCCATGAAATCAACAATCCGGGAGGGACAGGTAAAACTCAACCATACTCTTACGAAGCCAGAAACTGGACACCTAGCCATGGCCTGGGACTAGAAGATGCTTGTTGACGTAGCAACTCGTTTTTCCACCTGAGATTGCTTCCACCAACCTTAGGCCAGACATGGTACTCTGGTCCCCTTCACAGAGATCAGTGTATATCATGGAACTCACAGTCCCGTGGGAAAACTCTGTTGAGGAGGTGTATGAGCGCAAACAACTGCGATACACAGAGCTGGCAGCAGACGCATCTCAACGTGGCTGGAGTGCAAAAGTCTACCCAGTTGAAATTGGATGCAGGGGATTTGTGGCTTCTTCCACCATCCGATTGTTGAAGGACCTTGGAATCCAAGGACAGGCTCTGCGACAGACTATCAGAGCAATTTCTGAAGCAGCTGAAAGAGGCAGCCAGTTGTTGTGGATCAAACGGAAAGACCCTTGCTGGGCTCCAAGAACTCCCACCTGAGAATCCGAGCTCCAACCCTCCAACCGTTTCATCTAGGCAAATCTTAATGATTGGGCATGGGACACAAGCTAAGGATTGATCACCCTATAGCTGGCCACCTTTGATGAGGGGGTTTAGTGTTTAAAGGGCGAAACACCCCCTGATTCAGAGGCATACTACTGAGGATGTGTCCCAAAATTGACATCAACCACCACATCAGATCAGCATCAGTTGTTGGTTATTGGACTAAAGTTTGACTTCTGTAAACTTTTAGGAAGTGTTTTTGGACACACAAATACGACAACAACAATAACCATAATTTGTTAAGACCAAGGATAACTGTGTGCTCCTGTGTTATTGCAATTTAAAAAATCTTTTTAGAAAAAAGTAAACAGAACATCTTTTTAAAAGATTTGTGCAGTTAACTATAAAATTTTTTCAATTAATCATGATTAAAAAATGTAATCGATTTGACAGCCCTATCAAAAACCTTGAACATATTAACTGCTTCTTGCCTCAGAACAGAAATTATTAAAGTAAAGGAGTCTTCAGGTGCGCAAGGAGAACTTTGCATAGCTACATTTTTACGATGGAATTATATTTGACACCTTAAATCAACCTTAAAGTAATGTCTCAGCCATCAAATAGGGATGGACAAAAGCCTGGTAACTACACCACCATTTCTGCATCAAGAACTCTTCCTGTGATAAATGCAAAAGGTGATTTCCTCCCCCCCCCCCCCCACCACACACACACACACACACACACACACACACACACACACACACACACACACACACACACACACAGAAACACCTTATGTCCTTTGCTGTCTGTGAGTGAATAAGTACCTACAAATGCTGCGTCAACAAAATAAATTCCCTAATCTGGGTAAAGTGATTGACTAACAGTGTTGGGACCTTTTGTTTGCAAAAGTCATGACCTGTAATTACACTGGTTCATTAGACCAATTAGGGTGATTACTAAGACATTTATCATCCCATGCCTCATCAAATGTATTTGACAGCATGTATGTGTTGTAGTGTGTACCATTATCTATAATATCTCTCAATATGTGACTAATTTAGTTCATTCGTACAGGATCAGTTCAAAGCAAGACTTTTCAGGGCATTTTACAAAGAAAGTGAAGGAGGTAATTGCAGTCCAGTTGAATACAGTACAACAATATCTAATGATGATAATAATTTCAAATTAAATCTAATTTGCTATAATAATGATAGTGTATATTGTTAAAAGTAGCCCAGCATCTTGAACCAAACAGACTGGTATAATTCTCAGTATAATTTTAATGGACAATTCCTAAATGCTCACCAAAACAACATCAGGGGACGCAAGCTGATCAACAGCTGGATTTCTGTTTCTTGGGGGGATCTTTTAGGTCCTCTGGGAAAGTTCTCTACAATATTCCCTTTCAAAAGGTTCCCACCAAAACCAACTGCCTACCAGATCCCTAAAGTCAAACAGGCATTTGTCATTGGCAAGAATCTCAGTTTCAAAAAGCCAGACCACCATGAGTGTCCTACTGATACCAAAACCAATAAACACTTGCTGCTCCCAGCTGGAGGCAAGCCAATGCAACAGGGAAGTAGAAGGATTAAAAAGGTCTCCTGAACAATTGATGAGGTAAGGTGGGCTGAGGATAGTGTTTGCAGTAGCACATGCTGTGCCCCATCTCCACCCTCCTTCGGAGCTGTGTAAAATGTCTTTTTTCCCTCTCATGGGTGAATCTGTTTAATCTTTAAAATGAAGTAAAAGGGCACTTTGAAAATGTAATCCTGAGTGAAGCTTAATGGCCTTTGTCCATTTTAAAGTAAAGAAAACTGGCTGAAAATGTACGTCTTTGCTTGTGCCAATGCTCCAATTCTCCAACAAGTTTCAAGAAAATCTGCTTGGGAGTTGATGTGAAAGCTTTATGAACAGCCAAAATGCAGCAATTTCACAAAGGAAGAGAAATTGTAAGATGGTAACATTTTAAATTAGTCGGTGTGAAGTCACAAATTGCAAACCTGTAACCATAAATGCATTAGTATTTAATATGAGCCTTTTTCCCCCTAAACTCATCCTCACTTTTGAGCAAAGGTGAGGTTGAAAAGTCCTTGTCCTGAGTTATGTCCAACATTGTTAAAGTTAAAGGTAAAACAGACACGTAATGTTTATTAGCCTTGCAGGTAACATGTTTTAAGTGCAGAAAATGCAGTCAATTTACAATTTTTTTTTGCCTTATTTGACAAAAGACCTGTGTTTTGCACCCTGAACCGGTGTAGGTATCGCACATTCAGGAGGAAGACTGTCTCATCTTTAATAGTCTCTCATATTCCCACGGGAAACCAAATGCTGTTGTTGGTACTGCTCAAATATTTGTCCTTAAGGAATGCTGCACCACGTTCAAAAGAAGACCCTGTGTCATTATTGGGAACCATGTTAATTGTTAATCATCAGCAAGTCGCTTTAAGCATCATGACTAAATGGTATCGAATCTGGGGGTGTGAGTGAGTAGCAGGGAACTTTTCATTTTGAAGTAGTTTGTTTGTGCAATATACACATTGCACGGAGCAGTATGAAACCAATCATGCTTATAAAAGGAATAGGTGGGTGGAATAATTCATAATAGCTGTGGTAGTGTGATTGTGATGGGTAGACATCAACACTTGTTGAACTGATTGAAACAAACTGCTGTATACGCCGCTGTAATTCAAGTTGCAACTAGAGTATTTTGAAAGGCTGAACGTGTTATTAATTCTGATGCTCTCATTTTGTAATGCATAATTTTATTCCTCAGGTCTGGGGCTGCATGCTGTTCATCTCCTGATGCTTTTAAAGCATGTGCCAATCTTGAATGTGACCCTGTAATTAATCTTTAGATTCCAGACAAAGCAGAAGACATTATTTGCCTCTGGAAACAAGTTTAAAATGTCTAAATGCACCCTTGCAATGACAGATTCCACTCCTCCTCAAGTCCTGCTTCTTATTTTGTTTTTATGTTATTGACATAATTTTGAGCTGTAGGTGTTCAGGCAAACAAGCCGTATAATTAGCTTCACAAGGAACCCTCTTTAGGGTCTAAGGGGTTCCAATCTAATTCCCAAAATAGCGCCATTATCTACCATTGCTTTCACATTCTCACCATGATATGCTCAGCGCAGCAAGTAATCATGGACAGAGGGGGAAATCAAAAGCTGTGCTCCATGGGTTTGGTCTGCGATCTGATTCAAATTATGCAAATGATAAATGCCTTAGTTTCTTTTAAAAAAAGAAATAAGAGCATATTAATGATCAGGATGAGAGCTTCCTGATCATCAACCTGAACTTTGGTGTGGCCCACATCATCTACTGCAACTCCCCAATAATCCCTTAAACATGTATGCCCTTAAACACGACTGTAGCCTTGATGTTACTTATGGTGCTTTTCCACTAGTCCCTACTCAGTTCGGCTCGACTTGCTTGGACTTTGTTTTGGCGCTTATTCACTAGGGCTCTACCCGTCTCGAGTAGATACTTTTCTGTAACTACTCTGCTGAGGTTGTTAGCAGGCTGAGTCGGGCTGTATTTGACGTCATCACACTACAGACCACCGATTGGTCAGGGGGTTGGCCAATAGGGATGGGCGGTATGGACTAAAAAATGTATCACAATCTTTTCTGGCATTTATCCCGATAACGATACAAATGACGATAAAAAAAATACCAATTCAACTCCAACTTTTTAACTATAAATCTATCACCACATTCAGTCTTTGGAGCCAAAACACTGCTGTAAAAGAAAACTAAATTCTACTAAACGTCATCAATGGGAATTTATCTATCTTTCTTTCTTTCTTTCTTTCTTTCTTTCTTTCTTTCTTTCTTTCTTTCTTTCTTTCTTTCTTTCTTTCTTTCTTTCTTTCTTTCTTTCTTTCTTTCTTTCTTTCTTTCTTTCTTTCTTTCTTTCTTTCTTTCTTTCTTTCTTTCTTTCAGGCTCATAACTATCTTTCTTTCATTCTTTCTTTCTTTCTTTCTTTCTTTCTTTCTTTCTTTCTTTCTTTCTTTCTTTCTGGCTCATTTCCTTCCTTCCTTCCTTCCTTCCTTCCTTCCTTCCTTCCTTCCTTCCTTCCTTCCTTCCTTCCTTCCTTCCTTCCTTCCTTCCTTCTTTCCTTCACGTACGTTGTGCGTCGATTTAACGCAGAACCATAAATCAGCTTTACAATTTATCATTTTTACCGCGAGATGACAAATTCTTACCGTGGGGAATTCTTTTGACGGTATATCGTGAACGGTAAAATATTGCCTATTCCTATTGGCCAATCAGATGTCTGAGTCAGGATGTGGCCATCGTTTGAAGAGTGACTCTGATGGGGGCTTTTTCATTCTATTCGACGCAAAACTCTGCTCCGTGGTCCAACACTGAGGTGCAGATCTACTGTACCAGAAGCTCTGTCATTTCATAGCTGCTCAAGGCTACCAACGGACTAACGGACCAACGGACTTTTCAGCAGCGCCAAGACAAACTGAAAAAATTGTAAAAAGCCACGCCGTTTGAAGCCTTCTCTTACTCTAATTTTTTAACTTGATGTTGACCCCACGCCGCAGACATAGCAGCACATATAACTGTCACATCCACTCCAGCTCCATACCTGCTTTACTCACCTGCCAGCTCCGCCTCCTCATGTCACTTTGGTTTCTCCCGCCTTCCACACCTGCTCACATCTGCAATCAGCCCTGGGCTCGTACTTAAGCACTCCACTTCCAGCCAGTCAGTGCCAGATTGTTCTTGTGTCATGCCTGAATTTCCAGCGGTTTTCCCTGGACTGATCACCTGTTGCCGACCCTGCCTGTCCCCCACCTGTTCGCCTGTTTCCGTCCTGGTAATCACCTCAGCCTTCTGTCCCCGACCACGTGTTCTGCCTGAGGATCTCTGGTTTCTTTTTACTGTGACTGATCTGCATTTCACTTCCTGTGTTCTGGCTTCCAGATCTACTCAGCGCTCACAGCAGCTGGTTTCTGGTATTCACTCTCCTGCCACTCGATCCAGAGGATTGAACTCTGCTCTATTGTCTGCTGTGATGTTGGCTTTAATAAAGACTTTTACTAAACACTCCGTGCCATTGTGCTGCATTTGGATCTGCCGCACACCCTTGTCAATAACATCTCCGTGTTCTACATCTTACTGTTTTCTTTTTTTTCTTTTGTGTCACACAATCAAAAATACGTCATAGCAACTTCTCTCCAACCCCGCCTGCTTCTGATCCAGGTACTGGATTGTAACGGAAAAGAAACTCGGCCAAGTTGAGTTGAGATGAGTAGAGCCGAGTATGTACTAGTGGAAACGTTTTAGATAAAATTCCTGGAGCCTACTTGGGTAGAAGTAATGGTTCATAAACATGGAAACTCCTGTTACTGGTCCGAAACACACAATATCAGGATATGGAAGTGGACAACAATACAAATAGTCACAACAGAAAAATTACAGTTGGATGTCTGTTTTGTAAATATTCATTACCTGCTGTAGCGTATGATGATTGTGCCATCTTTCACAGCCAATATATATATATATATATATATATATATATATATATATATATATATATATATATATATATATATATATATATATATACCGTATTTTCTGGACTATAAGCCGCTATGTTTTTCATAGGTTTTGAACCATGCGGCTTGTACAAAGGTGCGGCTATTCTGTGGATTTTTATTCCACTGCTAGGGGCGCTCTAACCGGAATTAGAATCAAAACTAAGACAAAATAAATGCAAAGAAGAATACACTACTTCTGCTTTAGCAGATAGAAGTATGTTGTGCAACTCAGGTAGCTTGGCTGTCCAGTTATCGAAGGCTATTAATGAATATTATTAATAATTATTAATAATTAATAAAGTTGACTATTTATCAAATTGTATTATCAAAATGATAATAATTCTCGTAGGGGCACCACCCCCGATGCCTTACTCCGGGGGAAATTGATAACTAAACAGCAGAAAATCAGTCTCATATGATTTGAATTATCCTGCAGAACAGCAAATCTTACTATATCTTACAGAATAACAATTGAAGGAGTGATGTCCGAGCACTAGGCTCTGCTTAAACAAATCAATTTGTGACCAAATCTTGCATGAAATAACAACAACCACTCATTAAAAATCAATCAGGATTTATTTACATACAGGTGTCAAAAGATGATAAACGCAACACCTCAAATAAACCTGATGGCAGAACTTAAGTATTATAAAACAATTAATTAACTAGGAAAACAACAATCAATAAAAATGAAATGAAAGTTAAATGCATGGAATGGGAAGAAGAAATCAAAGCAATAATAAAAAGATGATAAAGAACACAATAATGATAACGTACAGTAATACGCATACAGTAATCTCATTAAACATAAGTTCAGCTTTACACCGTTCTAACTGACTGATCGCCCAACACCACCTCACGTCTCCTCTGGATTCTGGATCTGGGCTGCGGGCTCTGTCGGTGGTGACCGGGTTCCTGCCGGGGGTTCCCGGTGTCGGAGAGGTCCGGTTCAGCTTTGACCCCACCGCCGATCGCTTCTGGCGGGGATGCTCCGATAGCGAGCGGTCCCTCAGTCTCTGTCCTGCTCCTACTTCAAAAAGAAAAGGGCAACAGTTGCTGCAGCGGCGCCTAACGCCGGCTCTCTGGTCCTGACCGCGGCCTCAACACCGGCCTCGTTGCGACGGGGGGGCCGGTTCCTCCCTCGGAACGTCGGCTCACGTCCCGTGTGTGTCGCCGGGCTGCGGGAGGGGTTCGCGGGTCCAAGGCTGGAGCTTCTACGGCGGGTTCTGGCGGAGCAGTCGTCCTGGACGGCACGGTCCCTGGTGTGGGGAAAGTGCTCAAAGGAAGAAAGGAGTTAGCAGACAGAGAGAGTTGAGAGCGCCGCGCTCTGGTATCGGATTTTACGCCCGGCCTGTTAATGCAGGTCCGGAACGGCTCCCCCCCCGCCCCAGGCTCTCGGGGAGTAGATGCGGCAGCGGCTGCACCATCGGCAGGAACGTCCGTTCGGTCCGCTGGCTGAAGGAGAGAGAGTGAGCGCTGGGCAGGAAGGGGGCTTTGAGTTCCGCGGCCTGCGTGATGTCACCAGCCCCTGGCAAGTGATTGGGTGCTCCCCGCTTTTGGGCTTGGGGGGTTTTACTGTGAGGGACAGTCCCCCCCTTCAGGGCTCGCTTCCTGGGGATCCACTGCGTCTGAAACCCCCCTGGTGTCGTAACCCCACGGGGGCTGTTCTCTGGTCCCTTTGCATTGTCTTTTCCTTTGTTCCTCCAGGTCTGGCGGGAACCCTGCTGGGTTTGTGGGGGCTATACTGCGCCTGACCCCCCTCCTAGGTGTCGTAAACCCAGGGGGTCTGTTCTCTGGTCTGGAGTCATGTAGTCATAATCCTGAAATGTTCATACAACAAGTAGAAGCAGATTTCAAACAGATAAATAGCTAAATAAATACGGGTTATTTTCTCTTGGTTCTGTCCCATTTTAATCAGCAAAGTTGCTGCCGTGTTAAAAGACACTGTTAGGAAAGGATCTATTTAGGTACAAACATGTAAATCATTTACAGTTCAAAATCCTTCTAAAAGTGTAGTAAATATCTAATCTAACAACATAAATATCTGCGGCTTGCAAATCTTTTTTTTAAAATAGAGCGGATGCGGCTTGTATGGAGGTGCGGCTTGTATATTTTTTTTAAATTGTTTTTTAAAAAATAGAGCGGGTGCAGCTTATATGCAAGTGCGGCTTATAGTCCAGAAAATACGGTGTGTGTGTGTGTGTATGTATATATACACACACACACACACACACACACACACACACACACACACACACACACACACACACACACTCGTGTCAATAGGTGTAGATGTTGTAAAATGCAAACTGAAACAGAAAATGCCTTCAGCCAAGAATTGAAAACGTAACGGTGCTGTCTCTAATCTACCTTGGAGGATGTTTTTATTTTCAAGCTTATTTCTGTGGCCTACTGCCCTTGTTCAAAAACAGTCCTCTGACGTATCCAGACAAAACAAATATTTTCCCTCCACTGCTGTCCCGGAAAATAACGTTGAACCCTTGAGCCATGGCTCAGCCAACTTTCCTGCACAACAAAAAACAGGTTTCTTTGGAGATGTTTGGGACCCACAGCAAAACACTGAGTAGGAAACTAGATGTAAAAATGATCTTGATGCTCTCATTATAGTGCATGTGCACTGCCTGGGGAATATGACCAAACAACGAAATTCTGCCCTCTATGACATCATACAGAGCTGACGTTATTAAAAAAAACAACAAACAAACATAACTCTCCAGAGTAAAGCATTTTCAGCTCCCTGAAATCAAATTATTTTGTACATGGGGATACGTAAAGACATGTTTACCTCATTATTTGGGCCTCAAGTAACAGCAAAATAATAATTCATCATAGTTACGATAAGTAAGAAAAATACACTTCATGAAGACCGTGTGCTCTAAATTACCTCTACTGTACATAGGACAAAAAAAATCTATGTTAAGGTAATACCACTGTGATACAAGTATTGGAAGACCACACGACTATTCACACATTGCAAGGTACAGCTTTGAAATACAAAATGTAAGGTACGGGTTTATTGGATTATTTTATGACTTTCATCTGTGCCTTGTATCATTGCAAACAGCTGCAGCATTCTTCTCATCAAACACCCTGAAACTGTAGCGCTAGGTCACCTATTCTCATTAAACCAGCGTGCTGCTCACTGTAACTTGCCACGCTTTGTTGCTTGCAGAATAATTGGCAGTATCATTTAGGGTCTACTGGCTGTCTTTCTGTCACACTGGCGCACTTCACCACTCTCAAGGGTTGTAAGAACAAAGGAGATCTTGCGTTTACACAGTAAACCTTGAAGCACTTATATTGTAACAAATTACACTCCTCATTAACATGCAGTCAAGTTATTACCCATCTGCAACTTTGATTCTTCCCAAAACATTTTCGACCATCGTATCAAGTCTGTCTTATTTCAAAAAAGCTTGGCAAGAGAAAAAAGCAGTTTTTACATGTTCACTGTCTTGTATACTTTCTTACTTCAAATGTCTCCAGAACTCAACATCTTTATTCTAACATGCATCTTTACAAAAATACTGGTCAATCCCATTTATACAGAGAGTATAAAAAGAGTGGTAAAATAATATGTAGGAAATCATAAATCATTTTTTAAGATTTACATTTACCACCAGGGACAAAGAAATCTCTCAGCTTCTGTGGTTCTCTTACCCGTCTCCCATTGACCTTGAGGAGGAATACTGCTGTGATCATTGTCTGTTTTATTCCCACCCGTCTACCATCTTGTGAGAAAATGGGCCGCTGCTCAAAGATGCAATAACCCGAGCATGCCGGACTGAATACCGGCTCTTATTTGTTTGTCTTCGTCTGAGTATGTAAGTGAGCAAGACAGGGAGAGGAAAAATAGCTTAGCTTTCATTGAGTATATCACATGTGACACTGATTTTCTTGTCACCAGCTTTGATCATTATGCAAGTTTAAAAAAGAAAAAAAAAAGTACTGAGCTGAAATATACATCACAAATAAGAGAGACACATATAGCCTTCAGATGATGAGCAGGCTACTTAGGATCAGTTGATGTATTACTTATTTTTCAATCATTTTCATTTTTTTAAATGCTGATGGAAATTACAAATAAAACAAAATGCAAGATTTGAAATTTGAAAAATGTTGAAAGTAAAGCCGGGCAGACACTGTGCGATTATCGGCTCGTTTTGAGATGATGTTCCAGTGCGACTATTTTTTGGATCGGGACGGATTTTGACCCAATCGTTGCTTGTGCCTCGTGCAGTATACGTGGGGTAACGACGAGAGATTAACACCTCACGACAAGCTCCCGATCACAAATCGTGAGGTCGCAAAAAAATCAAGCGTGTTTGAAATCCTGGTCGCTCCTCGTGAAGGAATCGCACAGTTGAAGCAGCTACGACCCGATTTGCCTCATCCTTTCGCAGAGAGCATGCGCAATCTCTGATGTCACGTCAAAAACTATAATTTTTAGTTTAAGTGTTGCAAATTCACATTACAAATCATGTTTAAAATAGCAGAAAAAAATGCCACATTTCCACGTACGGTGCGGGTCGCCGCGTACCCTACGCCGTAGGCTCTGCGTTGGTGTAACGCGGAACCATAAATCAGCCTTTAGTGTGCGCTCTGTGCTGTTCTGAACACTTCCCTCCGCCGAGACACAACTTTTGCGGTATGCGTTCATTGTTGTGTCTAAAAATGATGCGCAGTGCCCACCCAATCAAAAACAGTACAGATATTTGGGGATTTTGTTTATATATATAAAAAAATAAAGGATCCCCATAACCTTTGATCGGGTGGGCAGGATGCATGTTTGGGTGGGCACAGCCCACCCCTGCCCCAAAACCGGCCTAGGGTTCCAGTACACAGAGGTCCGACGGGAGGATTATGATCGTATAGTGTGAGCAGACAGGTCGCATCAGAGCATCGGGTCGTACAGTGTGAGACCATAAATCGTGGGCTGTGAACTTTTGAACTCCGCAATCTAGTCGTGCAGTGTGAGATGGGGCAGCAACATGTCACAAAATATTTGATCATGAGCCACAAAAGGCTGGAGAAGTAATTAGCACCAACAAAAAAACACCTGTGGGAACATTTTGCAAGTAATTAAGATTATTGGAAAAAGGTCAGTGACAACAGTGCTATGGAATAGGTGGCTTCCACATTTGGGAACACACATGACATCAGTGCTTAAAGGATTGTTCATGTATTACAGCAACAGATGCCCCCATTCAGACATTTTTCCTAGGGAGGGCTTTGTATCTTTCAGAAAAACGATGCCAGGTGCTGAACTAGCCTGCCTGCAGTCCAGCGCATCCACAAACTGAAAGATTATTTGGTGCTTCATTGAACACAAGATGCAACAAAAAAGAGACCCAAGACTATTAGCCACCTCAAACACTGTATCAGACAAGAATATCCCTCTTCAGCGAAATCTTCTTTTCCCGTGGTACAGTTTGTCATTGATAACACTTAATTTCCTTTCGAACTCCGTCTTTAATGGATGGACAAAGTCACAGTCAACAGTTGGATAATCAAAGGTAACTTAATGCCCCTTCACAGTCCCATATCCAGATTTACCGCTCTGACTTCAGACTGTCTGCTTGCATAAAATGTTTATAAAGATTTAGTATGAAATATGCTCCTGTAGCCTTGGTGAAAAACATAATATTACATAATACATTTTTTATATTCCCTTTGAGACCTTTTCAGTGCTACAAGCCTGTCCATTATAATAAACAGTGGTCTCCATGACGATTGAGGGAAGAAAATTCCTCTCTACAATCTATAAGTGGTCTCTACAACTCATCTAGATTTGGGGTCTTATTTGGATCTCAATCAGCTGGTTTAACATGTGAATGTCACGGTTTTTGAAGTAATGGCAGTTTTTCACAGTTTTGGTATTTTAGGTTTCTGTTTTATTTTGAAACCCCGTGTCCTTGTGTTTAAGTTCTGTCTTGACTTCCCTTGTTCCCGTCTGCCCTGATTGTCTGCACCTGTGTCTCATTGAGCCTCTTTCCTTTGCTTCCGGCTGGTCCGTACTGTTTCGTCCCTCCATGTTTCAGGTAATTTTTGGGGTTTTTTGTCATGTTCATGTTCTGGGTTTTTTTTTTTTGCAATCCAGCTAAGCAGTGCTTTTCTTTGTTTTTAAGTTTGAAATAAAACATGTTTTTTGGAACTCCTGTCTACTGGTCTCCTGCATCTGGGTTCTATCTTCCACAACCTTGACAGTAAAGAGCTGTTTTAAAGTGGATGTTACACATATTTAATTGGCAGCAGATGTAATCTAGGAGATCTTTCAGTCACTATTTACACAATTAAGACAATGTTCCTAAATGGTTATTTTAAAACAGGACTGTGGCCATTCAACAATATTAAAAGTGGGCTTTTGTGATGACACTAATGGCGCTTTTACACTAGTACTTACTCAGCGCGATTCGACTCGCCACGCCTCCGTTTTGCGCTTTTACACTACAGGTCGAGGCGGGTCGAGTAGATACCTTTTCTGTATCTATTCTGCCGAGGTTCTAAGCGGGATGAATCGTCCTGCACCTGACGTCATCACACTACACGCCACCGATTGGTCGGGGGGCGGGGCCGTAAGATGTTTGAATCAGGAAGCGAGAATCAGCACAAGAGCGGCTCGCGGCTTCCTCATTTTATCCGACAGGCAATGGCAGCGCAAACGTCTGTTTGGTGATCCAACTCTGAGGTGCAGATGTTCATAAACCTGGTGGCTGAGGAGGGAATTAAAAAGGGATCTAGATGGGCGATAAGGAACGAACAGATCTACCAGGTGCTTGGTCACTTCTCAGCCACTCGTGGCTCCAGCTGACTTTTTATCAGCGCCGAGACAAACAAAGCACCGCCGCTTGAAGCTTCTTTCACTGTCATTTTTTAATTTGATATCGAACACAAGCCACAGACCCAGCAGCACATCTATCATCTCCTCCAGGTTCTACATCTTTACCCTGCGTTCACACTGAAAGCGTCACGGGAGTCATAGGCGTCTGGCTGCCATTCATTGTCTATGAAAAACGGGCGTCAAGAGGCGGCGGGGGCAGCGGGACCGGCGGGAGCGGCAGGAGTGTCGGGCGGCGGGCGCGGCGCGTCAATTTGAAAGTTGAAAAATCTGAACTTTATGCAAATGATCAGCGGCGACGCCGAGGCGTCGTCCAATCACAGACCGGGATTCCCGAAGCGAGAACCTCAATGCAGATTGTACTTTCATGTAGACACAAACGTACACTCATTCACATGTGTACAGGAGCAGAGCTGTGCACTAACACACTTATTTTATCAGGAATTAATATATTTCATCCAGCAAACTGACATTTTGCTGGTTTGACTGCCGTTTTTACCTGAACTGCTCATGTGAAACACGTAACTGATGGGTGAGGAACTGGATGGTCCCAACGATTTTATTTGCTACATTGATCCAACGAAAAATAATTAAAACCCGTGCTTATTAATCACAAAACACAGGTTAAACATCATGACTAAATCCGCTCCGACCCGGTGTGTCAGTGTTCACCGCACAGACTGCAGCTTCGCCTGAATTATGGTGCGGTGCGGTGTGCGTCGCCGCGTACCCTACGCCCTACCCTACCCTACGTCTGCGTTGGTGTGACGCGGAACCATAAATCAGCCTAGGCGGATTTATGGTTCACCGGGCTCTGGCGGACGGCGGTTGATATTGATCCGCGGACCAAACTTGTTAAGGAGCATCAAACTCACTCTTATCTACACGGAAATAACGCTAAGATATAAAGAAGGCGTCCCAAAGTGTGATCTATGGTGAAATAGGAAACTGAAGACGTGTAGGCTGTTCCCACTGTTCCCTTCAGTTCTGCAGCGCAGCTTTAGCTCCGCCCACTCCCGCCCCGCTGCAGGCACTGATGCTTTCAGTGTGAATGCACCAAGCGGCGAGATGCTGGCGTCGGGACTCCCGTGACGCTTTCAGTGTGAACGAGGGGTAAGTGTTGTTGTCTTCTCCGTTTAGATCACACAATCAAATACATCACACTAGCTTCACTCCAACCCGCCTACTTCTGATCTGGGTGTCTAAAAACAAACAAGGACAAGGCGAGTGGAGGCGAGACGAGTCGCGCTGAGTAGGTACTAGTCTAAAAGCGCCATAAGATAAAGAAAATACCCAATTTTTTGGGGGGGGTTGCGCAAGAAACTTTTTGATTTTCTTCCAACAGTGGAGATTTAAGTGCAATGGTAGAATTGCTTGTAAAAATGATAAGAGTAAGGCCAGCATAAGGCCTCCCCAGCATCCTGATCAGCATATCAAAACTTTTCCTAAAAGTGTTATGGAAAGATCTGACTCTAAAATATCAATAAGGTAAATGACAATCAGACACTGAAAAAGGCTGCTGTTTGTAGAACCCGGATATACTGGACCTCCATTTCTGGGTATGATTTTGTAGAATTTGCATGTCCCTCACTTTCTTTTAAAGAAAATGGAATGTGTAAAAAACTGTCAATGCACTCTACATAGCTACAAACCTCTGAAATGGATGGATAGATACATTGATGCTTTAACAAAGTGGATGATAGAAATGTACCTATAAAAATGGAAGAAAACTAAGCACTATCCATTCACTGGTCACTTTATGAGATACGTGTGATATAACTTATAAAATGGTGAGTACATGTACCTGATAAAGTGGCCGGCGAGTGTGTATGAAAAGGAGGCTGGGGAATGGGGTGTGTGTGAACACAAACCCAGTGACTATAACGCAGTGTGACTAAAGGGAGCTGAGCCATCTGGAAACAACAAGCAGGAATGACAAAAACTGGGAGCAAAAGGTGACATAGATGCATTAGGATAAAAAAAAAAGATTACCAAAAGTAAAATCCAAATAAGAGCTGACAGAACATGAAATCTGACCCTGAAAAAGGAAAAGCCAAAAAGTTTCTTTAGTGACTAAGAACAGGAGTTTAAAAGTACAGAATACAATAAAAAAAAACACCAGCAGATCTAAACATAACAGAGAGATGGTATAAGATATAACAATACTATATACAGACATAAAATATAAAATCTACCGATAATGACAAATAATAGCGACTGTAAATCAACAAACGTGGTAATATGACCATTTATCATTACTGCTAGTGCCGATATGTGCGCCCATGTGCAATTCATCATTAAACAACACTGACAGAATACCAATCAAATATATAATCTAAATACATATCCTGTTCAGTGTTGGGTGGTAATGGTAGAACCCATTAAAGTAAGCAATATTTTGTTTTCCAATGAGTTGTTCATACCATCCAAGGCGTGTTTACTTAAAAAAATAGTTTGACAAGAGAGACAAGCGAACAATGACTTTGTTGGGATCGCTCACTGCTTGGATGTGAATCCTTCTTACATCATCAATTACTATTACTGAAGACAAACACAATTCATTGTGTTTTTTTTTTATAAAAAATGTTTTTTTGAAAATTATTGGTGAATGAAAAGCAATCTTTCTAATTAAGAAATCCAGATTATTTCCATTTTAATTTTGGTGTCTTATATAATATTATGCAACAACTTTGTGGCTGCAGTATCTAAAGAGAATGTGGATAGAAAATAGACGCGTACTTCAAGAAATTGCTTTATTGTCTGTAGATGTAGCAATAATTGAGAGAGGGATGTGGTTTTAGTCTGTAAGATGAGATATAATAATATGGATTTTTCAGTTTGTGTTTTCTGTCTGTTTTTAACCACAAGCAGATGGTATAATTATTCCATATGCGGTGTTCCTTACAGAGGGTGGTATCGTTCTCCCAAAGGCCACTGTTTCAAGTGTGGGAGTAGGCTGAAATAAAACTGCTTCAAGACAGAAGTATGTGAGACAGCAGCAATGAGATGAAGTACAGAAAGGCAATAAACTATCCCAGTTATAACACAACTGGAAGTGTGGGATAATCTTAGAATAGCAAGATGTACAAGTCACACACACACCACACAAGAAATGGACATCTCCCCAAATGGCAAGACAAATGCTGCTTGAGGTGCTTCAGATTTCAGGTCTTAGAGAAAAAAATTTAACTTTTGTGTGTGATTGCAACGGCAATGGTCAGTTTCTCCTCTCTAATACATAAGAAAGCAGTAAAGAATGCCAAAGTTCTTCTCACTGCAAAAGCGGACCTACCAACAAGATATGGGAGTCTGTTTCGTGTGTCAGCTATCCATCACAGATAGTGGAGGTTGTTTCATGCACATTCTTATGAGACCCAGAAAAAGTTGACAAAATAGGACCAAAGACGATGAAAGCATCTGTTTTTGCTGCAGAGATTCTCCTTAAATTCAAGAAACTGAAAAGGAAATGAAGTGTTGTAACATAGATGTGCTGTTGTCATACAGACATAATGAAGATGATTCATTGCCCATTCCTTAATATAATAGTTTGAAAACCTGAAAAAAACATTGATCCTGAACCATAGCCAAAGTTGTAATAGGTAAGATTCAGACAACAGTCTCTGTGCCCTGTAATTCAATGCCAAGTTTAAGCGGCATACAACTTGAAAGAAGTGGTACAATAGAACATAGACAACTGTAGAGAACCGAATCTGGTAAACACATAAGCTGAATGTCAAAAACAAAATGAACACAATAAAAACCATGTGTTCAGAAAGGCTTATACAACACTCAATGAAAAAAAGAGCTCTCCTCAGGATTACCGAGCAAAGCCATGAACTGCTCAGTACCAAGCAGAAATTTAGTCGACTGTAGAGACATCTCAGTGGGCGCTTTCTTCATCCACAATACTTCATCCACAACTGTAATATTATACAATCTGTATAAGTAATAATAATAAAAGTTGCACATTTTTGCCTTGACATTACTCCTTTTCATTGTAATTACTTCCATGCTGCTATTCCTTGTCTGTTTAGACCAGGGGTCGGCAACCCAAAATGTTGAAAGAGCCATATTAGACTGAAAACACAATAAACAAATATATTTGGAGCCGCAAAAAAATGAAAAGTCTTGTGTAGCCTTAAAATGAAGGCAATACATGCTGCATGTATCTATATTAGTTAGAACTGGGGGAAGATTTTGTTTTCATTATGCACTTCGAGAAAAAAATCTAAATGTCGAGACAAAGTCAAAATGTTGAGAAAAAAGTCAAAATTTTGAGAAAAAAGTCTAATTGTCAAGATTAATATTGAAGTACAATCTTGAGAAAAAAGTCGAAATGTCGAGAAAAAAGTCGAAATGTCGAGAGAAAAGTTGAAATGTTGAGAAAAAAGTCAAAATTCCAAGATTAAAAAGGAAAGGAAAAAGGAATAAAAAAAGTGAAAAGAGAAAAAAAGGAAAAAAGAAGAAGAAAAAGGAAAAAAAGAGAAAAAAAGGAAAAAAAGAAAAAGAGAAGAAAAAAAGATAGAAAAAAGGAAAAAAGAAGAAGAAAATGAAAAAAAGAAGAAAAAAGAGAGAAAAAGAGAAAAAAAGGAAAAAAAGAAGAAAAAAGGTCAAATATTTTTGAAAAAGCTCCAGGAGCCACTAGGGCGCCGCTAAAGAGCTGCATGCGGCTCTAGAGCTGCGGGTTGCCGACCCCTGGTTTAGACACATACATTTCTTTTCTTTAACATGAAAATCATATAAAAAAAACCTTATGGCTAACCTTGGACAATGGTTTAATCCTTGATAGTCAAGTACACCTACTCTTATTGCCCTTCAAACTCTTGAGTTTAAAGTCTGTGGAAAATTGCTGGTGATGCAGGTGTCTGTTCTAAATCTCAATGCAACAAACTGTATGTGTTTACGCAACAAGTTACTTTCAAGTGGAGTACATCTCAATGAGATCTTCTATTCCCCACTGTTGTTCGGTGTTGGAGGAAGGTCAGGTCTCCTGTAGAGGGGCTTCAAGCCGAGACTGAACGAAAGATTGGCTCACTGATCCAAGACATACACCTGGGATGAGGGAATGTGCATATATGATGACCTTAGGAGTGAAGAAGTGACTCATAAGGAAATCCTGCCAGTCATCATGAGTTGCCGTCATCATTGTGTAATCCTAGAAACAGTTAAATTACATTGTACAACCTTGTACAAACTCAAGACTGGTTGTCTGAATTGACTTTTGTCCCATCTTGGCTAAGACTAGCTTGAAACAATCTTGCCACTTTGTTGGGGCATGGGAAGCTCTGGAGTGCCACAGGGAAGTTGAAATCTGATTGCCCCACTGATGTAACCGTGTTCTGTTACCATTGAAATGATTGCCCAAAAATACTCCAAAAATTAGTGGCACTAATGGAGAGCAGCTAGTTTGACTAATGCCAGAGAGAATGTAATTAATTACAATTATGTTGACAGGGATATGGGCAGCACGGTGGCTTAGTGGTTAGCACTGTTACCTCACAGCAAGAAGGTCCCCGGTTCTGTATGGAGTTTGCATGTTCTCCCTTTTGCTTGCGTGGGTTCTCTCTGGGTACTCCGGCCACAGTCCAAAAACATGCATACTAGGTTAATTGATGATTCTAAATTGCCCGTAGGTGTGAGCGTGAGTGTGCATAGTTTGTCTGTTTATATGTGGCCCTGCGATGGACTGGTGTCCCCTGGCTCTCACCTGAAATGAGCTGGGATAGGCTCCAGCAGACCCCCGTGACCCAGCAAATGATAAAGCGGGTATAGATAATGGATGGATGGATGGGATATGTTGATTAATGTGTGAAT
Source organism: Cololabis saira (assembly GCF_033807715.1). NCBI lineage: Eukaryota > Metazoa > Chordata > Actinopteri > Beloniformes > Belonidae > Cololabis > Cololabis saira. The sequence continues at coordinate 5,104,635 of NC_084591.1, forward strand.
GAACATTCTCTCACTGCTATCTCTCAGTTCAAGTCTGACAGACATAACATTAAAAAAAACATAGGCTACCTATCTAGCTACCTAATATTACCATATTATGGTTAGGTATCAACGTTTTCATTTGCCTGAGTCAGGAGAAGGTTCCAGTGCTGCGGAAAACATCCTGTTTTGTTCCAGTACAAAAGAAACCTCATCCATCTTCCACTAGTGATTACATACCGTAGCTTCAACATCTCACATCATGAAAGTCCTTGAGAGATTTTTATAGGCCCACCTGAATAAGAAAACAAGCTCCTCCCAGGACCCTATACAGTTTGCTTATTACTGTGGGGTTGGAGTTGAAGATGGCGTCATACACCCGCTTCAACAAGCGTACTGTCTGTGATGGTCACCACGGCAACCACCACCCCTGTCTGCCTGTCGGTAAACCCTCCCCTTCACACTCACAGTTTGCTTTATTTATTAGTGCAATTTACACATTTTAGTTTACTAACGGCAAAAGGAGGGGCAGAAAGGTTCCTCCTGTTTAAGACCTGCTCGGCACGATCCATCTGCTCTCCTGTCGTGGGGGGGGGGGATTTAAGAGTTTGTTGGGGTTTTGTTATGTTTAATCTAAGTTAGATAAGTTTATGTATATATGTAAATATTAGTTTGAGTAGGTTATTTCTGTAGAAATATTTAGTTAGTCTTTTCCACAATTTTTAGTTCTTTTGTAAGCCTAATTGATGTGGTAATTATCCTATCATTTATTTTGGTTTGGTCAGGGAGTATATAAGGCAGTTTCTTTGTTTCATTTGGGAGAAGAGAGCTTAAGGGTGTGTTTGGTTTTGTGGCCTGTCTTTTTGGTTATGTTAATTTAACTTTAAAGCGCCCTAAATCTTTTGTTATCTTTTTGAGTTTTTGTCAAAGAAAATAAATGTAACCTATTTTTGATCAACTTTTTGAGTCTGTGTCCCTGTGTCGACGGCTGGGTCCCTCACACAGTCATCCGTTCAAAGCAGGCAGTATTCTGAGGATCATGTTCTTTAATTTCTCCAGTGCATTTAACACCATCCAGCCTGTATTACTACGTAAGAAACTCCAGAAGAAACAGGTGGATGACAAACAGACCAGAGTTTGTGAGAATGGAGGTTGTAAGTCTGGTCAGCAACACAGGACACTGTGTTCTCACCATTCCTCTTCATGCTGTACACCTCAGACTTCTAGTAGAAGTCAGTGCCTTGTCATCTGCAGAAATACTGTTTTGTGGCATAGTGTGGGAACAATCCTCTTTCATCTTGAATGTGAACAAGGCAAAGGAAATAAAGAAACTGAACAAGTTGATAAAGGATGCTGGCTTTCTTCTGAGAACTGTTCTGGAGCCTCCTGAATTGATTTATTTATCCCTGAAGGGAAATTAAGTACCGGTATTTTTTACTTCCATTGCTAAAAAAAAGTATTTTTTTTGTTTTTGCACATTAGAAAAGTTTTTTTTTATTCCATACAGTTTGAAAAAGCAGTGATTGGAGGAATGTAAGAACGGGATGTTTGCAAGGATGTTGAAAAATCCTTGGCCCATGTGTGTGGAATGAAGCCCCTCGTTGGACCCTTACTAGGATGGAAAACATCCTAAAGCCACCCAAAGAAAAGTTTGTATAACAAAGCTGCAACGACTTCAAATGAAGAACATCATGGAGAGAGTCAGAGCTGAGCTGCTAACTCCAGCGACCAACCGAGATTTAAATACATGGAAAAGGGTGCTTTTTTTATTTATTTGATCTTTTTTTTACTTTATCTCTGATATTTAGACACAACCATATCAGAGACATTTCAAAAAAGACCATAGAAAGTTGCCTGAACATTAAAAAAAATGGTTTTGTTTATTTCGGTTTGTCCCAGCTCAACTTCTAGTATCTGGGCTGTTTATTGCTCCAGTTGTCCATTTGTTTGGGAAAATACATTGCTGTTCTGCTGTCAGATCCTTTCAATGAGGTCGATGTGTAAATGATTACTGAAACTGCTTCATATTTAAGATTAACAATCATTGAATTTCCATCTAGGGGACCATTAAAGCATGCATGATAACTAATAGAGAAATTCTATGATACATGAAACATAGCTGTTGATAATGAAGCATATGTGACCCAAGCACACATGCACAACATGATCCAGAGTGTTGGAAACATTGCAATGTCATATCTCTTCCAGCTGAATGTCAATGAGTGTGTTGAATTTCACACAGATAATAAACTGAAAACCCAAATTATTCTTATACTTGATATAAGCTTCTTGTTTGTTGTTGTGAAAACAGCCCTATACAGCTCTTGTTTCCATGGCAACATGTTGCAGCTAAATCAGCAGTAAATATAAAATTTAAAAAAGCACGTTACAGTAAAGGCTTTAGAGTTGGAGGTACATTTTACATTACACAAATCATACTCAGTGTTTCCGTTTATTTGATTGATTTAAGTTACACATGATTGACAACAGCATGAGTTCATATAAAAACACATTTTGAAACAGTGCCAGGGTGGTGCCCTGCAGAAAACTTTCACTGCGTCTTCTGCATGCTTGTGTACACACATACAGTTATTTTTTGTGTGTTATCACAGTAGCAGAAAACGCCCTCCAATATTTTACCATTAAATTGCCCTTACATGGAACGAGCATCGTTTTGGAAGGTTGACCTTGCACTAAGCAGCAAAGATTAGAGGAAATCTCCCACAAACACACATTTCGCTCCAAGAGATTTGACGGTATTTTGGCGAAGCTTTAGATATATATATATATATATATATATATAGTGCCATCAAGCAATTAAAAAAATGGAGCAATTAATTAATCTAATTAATAACTTTTTTAGTCTCATCAAAAGATTGCTGAGAAAAGCCCTCAACTTGAGGTGTTTTCCTTTTAATTCATTACTATTGTGGCAGATCAAAAGAATGATACATAACAACAAAGGAAGTGGCTTTAGATGCAGTCCTAGCCATTTACATCCACTTGGCAAGAACATTTGCCAGCCTCTCGGTCGCAGACGTGCGAATGTGCACGGTTCTTTCCTCAAGTCTAGTTTGAGGAAGAGCGTTGTTGTGCTAACATCTTTGCTGCTAATGTTAGCTGTGGCTGCGCTCGCGACCGGGTATTCTGCGTTTATGTGGCTAAACTTGAGCTGCTTCAGTGGTAAACAAAGTCCTTTCCGCAAAGAACACATCACTCTACCTTTATCAAAGGTGCCGTCGGGGCGTTTTAGAAGTGTAAATTCCCCATTCACTGGACCGACAACTTTCACAAGCTCCTCCATTTTCACCTCTTTTCTACTCACACCCCCCGATGTATGTATATATATATATATATATATATATATATATATATATATATATATATATATATACATATATATATATACATATATACATATATGAAATTGAGTGGGTAATGTGACTTCCCTCTAAATTAAAATCCCTTTTTTCTCTTTCAGTTCTAAGAATTTAAATATTGGAACATGATAAAACATTTGATCCTTTCCAGTTCTTCAAATGAGAGAAATGCAACCACGCATGAACACCACCACATGCCATGTCACACAATGTAATAAAATCAAGAGAGTAAGCAGTGGATTAAAGGGAAAGGCTTGAAGAAGCAATTGTTGCTTCCCATCAATTTGGGCAGTGTTAATGAGGCCATTACCAATGCAAAAGCCCTCATCATAAACTATGACAGACAATTTACTAGTAAAAAATTGTTCTCCCAGAAAAAGGCTGACCCCACATTCAGAAATGTGACTTTTTTGGAGGAGTTCGTTCAAGTACACGTGAAAACGTGAAAATATATTTTGATGTATAACACACCTGGGTGCACGTTACAGTTCAGGCCGTATTAACTGCCGAAGGAATGGCAGAAATTGCCGCAAAATTACACGATTAATTCAAAAGGCACAAAGTTTTCTAGGGTGCGCTGTTGAGCCATTAGGCCACGCCCATTAATTCAATCCATTAAATATCAAATTTTTCACCAGGCCTGGCTTGCATGCAAAATTTGGTGACTTTTGGGGCACGGTTAGGGGAAAAAAAGGCCCTCATTTCGTCGGAAGAAAAAAAACTAAACAAAAAACAATTCCTACAGATACAATAGGGCCTTCACACTGTCAGTGCTCGGGCCCTAATAATACTTTACTCATACACAAATGGAAATTATATATTGCAGAAACTGTTACTGTTCAAGTTTTTTCAAGGAATTATTGTCAGTGTTTATAGCCTGTGAGCAGGAAGGATTTCCTGTAACGGATAACAAGAATTCTGACTAAAATACACTGATGTAGAATAAGAGTCTTGTGAAGGATTATGCTGAATGCTGTACATTAGATTCTTAATTTTATGTAATGTTTCATTACCCAATCAGCTCTAGAGGCTCCAGAACAGATTCAGAACTCTGTTCAAAATCCAGAAAGAATTCACAGAGATGTTCAAGAGCACCTCTGTATACCAGAAACTTGTAGACAATATGAGCCCAGCTGAAACTTTTAACTAATATTGAGTCTTGGACTGGGAAAATTATAACAGAGGGGTCAAAAAAAAGGATGCGCCAAGATATTGCAATAACTCAGCCAAACTTCAGGCTGCGGAGGTGGTACATTGAACTCTTCTTAACAGCAAATCTTCATTTCAGGTTTGAACGTATTCATTTATTCAGAGCGCTCAAACGCATAAAATACTTGGACACAAAAAAGGATGCCCTTTTGTCATGTGCTTAATACTGCCACTTTTAACCAAGAACCACTTAATGCAGAAGAGCTGAATAGCTGGATGGTGTTAAGTTTTCAATCAATAAAGATGTCCTATCGACTTATCATTAATGTAACAACAAAATAAAACCTTATAAATGGTCTGAATCCATCATGTTTATGAGAGCCACTTTATTTGTTTCCCTATTCTTTTTAGAAATCAAAGAAGGTGATATGTCTAATTTCTCATGATTTAAAAAAACAATCTCGATTTGGATCAGTGTAGTGGTAATACAGTGGCTGTGGAAAGTATTCAGACTCCTTTTTTTTCCCATCTGGAAATAAACTGTTATAGATTAATTTACTGTGTGTTGCGTGCTGCGTGCTGCTGAGGGGGAATGCTCACTAGCTGAGTTCTGCTCCAGTCCCTGATGTTACAGGTGCACACTTGGTATTGCATGAACATCGGGAACTACTGCTATTGGATTTCTAAAACAAATTAAATACATGCTGCACTTAGTGATTCTGAATTTTGAAATTAAAATGTCTCCTGAACCTGTTGCTTCCCGTCAGAGATGTGGGCAGTGAAAGCCCTCGGCAGCAGACAGGATGCATTCAGAAACCCAACACAATGCTGAAGCTCAGCTACTAGAATACCAGGACAGGAATGAAGAATGGCGACCCTGGCATGTTCAAAGCCCGGGGCAAACTTTTGAATGAAAATATATTTATTTGTTACTGGGCCCACATTTTTTATGTTTTCCTGGAACTATTCAAGGGCAAAGACATGGTGCCTTTGGTAAAATGCACACATAGCTTGTTTACAACATTTGAAATAATCCTGACACAGGAGAGCTGTACGTCTGGGAAACATACATGCCTCAGACATTAACCAGGTGAGCTGAATACACCATTAAACATGAGAAATACACATTCTCGTCACAAGACTGATTATGGTTTAAAGAAAAACCAAGCAATGCTTTTTTATCACTGTGCCTTTAAATAACTTTTATGGAAATGGTTATTCTACCATGATCAGATAAATCACAGCCATGATTCAATTTTTTTTTACTGCTTTAACAACAATAATCCAAATAGATGTATCAAAACCTCTATCTCAGTAGCAGCAAACATACTAGTGCCTGGATCATAAAATGAGTGCATGTCCTTGTGAATGTCATGATTGTGTGCACTGGAATCTAATTTTGTGTGGCTAATTTTGTCACACAAAATAACAACTTGAAAAAAAAAAGTTGAAATATTTGGACAAGCAAACTAAAAGGACGGAAAAAAAACTAGCAAAGTAAAAGTACAATTAGGTCGTTTTACTAAATGTGTCATTTCATGTTAATTTTCATGTTAATTAAGCCATTACAGCTTTAAAAAAAAAAAAAAAAAACTTTGTTCAGGTGACTTGATGCTCAAATAATGGAGTTTGGGATGAGTAATTGATGAGTTTCAGCCAGTTTAGGAGAATGGGTCAAAATTAAATGAGTCAACTCTTCTTTTATTGTAAAGTTTCTTTTCTCAATGTTTTTTTCTGGTCAGATACAGTCCTCTCACAGTTTTTAATCGTTGTTGTGTTTGTTGGTTCTGTCCTCTAAGACTCTATCCCAGCCCCTCGAGATAGTTGCCCACCCTCCCTAGTCTAGTTCACAATGAGGTTTCTTCCTGTTAATCGGGGGGGTGGAGGGTTCCCTCCACTGTCCCCTTTTACTTGCTTAGGATCAGGGGTTGCGCCAAATTAAAGATTTGGTCTAACTTGCTGGAACCCTCAGCTACGCATCGTCATATGAATTTTGAATGTTGACTCTACTGGAATGCATCGGATTACAACTGAATTAATCCCAGCTTCACTCAAAGAAAGCTGAGATGGGTTTTAGCAGACCCACATGGCCCTGAAATGGATGAATGGATAAACGGTTATACCTGAATTATAATGAATTAGATTTAATTGGATTGTATATCGTTGGACTGCATTGAACATGTTTTTACACTCTGTGTTAAGTTATTTGATTGAATGGAAAATGTATTCCATAAATAATATATTCTTAAATATTGAGCAGATTATATGTTTGAAAGGGTATTGTAGAAAGGGTACTGCTCTGACAGGCCAAAGACAGAGACTAAATTCTGAGGCGTGCAAACAAAACATCTGAAACATTTCATTGGGTTTAAACAGCAGGTTTTATCACAATTTAATTTTAAAACTGTCACTTATTATACAAAAAAAATAATAAAATCACTTCTTCTTACAACACACCAATCGTGATTGTTAAAATACAGTAACTGCTTCTGTCATCAACCTTTCTATGAAGGAAACAAAAACTGGGGCAGCGTTTTTGAAAATCTACTACTGTGACAGAAACATCAAAACATCAACTGAATTTAACATATTGCATGAATGTGAATGTGTTCCTGTGAGCTGACCTGCAACAATGTCAAAGGTTGTATCATGTTAAGCAAATGAGGAATAATTTCCATCAATAAACAGAACAAAAACTGAAAAAGACAACAATTCAAAAGGCATTTCATTGCATCTCAAGATGTTTTCTTTTACATTCTTCTTCGTACTTGTTGGCACGGATGCGGTTTCTCTGTGCAGTGCAGGATTTTCATAATTCAAAGGTCAAGTAGTAAGGGCTTTGTATGCGTGGTGGAGCGCAAGATTGAATGGGGGCATTTCTCATTAGAGCTTGCTGAGAGGTGTCCCTTCATTGTTCTTATGCAAATGATAAACCCTTTTCTGATGCCGTACATACAAGTTATCCTGTGCAGCAGAATATAATCTCCATTCTTAATGCAAAGTAGAACATCTTTGAACATGCTTAACCCTGATATAGAAGAACTCTGAGCAACCGAGCTTAGTCCTCTTATTTGATATTAAATGTAATGGTTTTAGTTCTTTTTAGTAAGAAAGGGATCACTGGATAACATTTGGGAGTTTGAGATGAGCTTATTAACCTTCAAAGTGCGTGTATAATATAAAAAAACTACTGTGAGATAATGACAATGTGACAGCTACAGATGTGGAAGTTTGTTTTAATTGGTTTTGACTAAAAGCAGTACAAAAAATAAGCAAAGAGATTAAATGAATAGATAAAAATACCCATGATGTGAGCAAACTAAGTACTCTCTTAGTGCTTCCATGGAATTTAGGAGGAAAAGTTGCAGTCATGTGCCGCTTACCATCAGCCCTTCATGAACTGATCATCAGAAGGTGTGCAAACCTTTATAAAAGCAGAGGTTTTGGCAGTTTGCTGGTCTGGAGAATTCAGGCCCAACTGAAAGCCTGCATGCCTCACTGAGCATGTTGAATGATAAAGTCCATGACCGCACTATTACTTGGAAACTAGTTTTGAAGCGCTGAAAGAAGAAAGCATTTTCTGAAGAAACCAAAGGTTTCAGGAGTGATATACTTTGAATTGAACTGAATTGAATGCCTTTTATTGTAATTATCCAATGTACAACAAAATTGTAGAGCTTCCCCTGTGCTCAGTGCAAAACAATTAAAGTAAAAAGTGCAGATATTCAAAATAATAATTTAATAACAAAAAAGTATAACGTTTATTAAAAGTGAATGGTAACTGTACATCCTATATATCGTATTTTGAACACAGAAGACTTAGAAGAAATATTTGGCCAAACTGAAAAGTGTTCAAGATAAAAAAAATATTCAAGACAGGTGCCAATTTTCCAAAAAGGGAACATCCCAGCTTAATCAACAAAACAAAACAAAAGAAAAAACACACGCATGCACGCATGCACACACGCACACACGCACACACGCACACACACACACACACACACACACACACACACACACACACACACACACACACACACACACACACACACACACACACACACACACACACACACTGCTACTGTCATTTAGCAGACACTTTTATCTGAAGCGACTTACATCTGAGAGAAACAACACAAGCAAGAAATCACATAGGAGGGTCCAACATGGATAAGTGCTGGTCACTTAGAGTCCAGTTACCCTACATGTGCTGCCAAGCTAGTGCTAGATTATTTTTATTTTTTGTTTTTTCCCTTCCCACCCTTTATACAGCAAAACTCAGTCTTAAAATGCTCCATCATAATATCATCTTGGCATAAGTGCCTGCAGCTTTCTCAGTGCTGAGTCATGCAAAGAGCCGGACAAATCTTCTAACTAATTCTGATGAGCAGAGAACTTAAATTAATGCAGAAATTATCCTTGGAGGGCTGAGTCTTTGGCTTGCTCTTAAAAGTAGGTATGGACCCTGCAGATCGGACAGTTTGGTTGTAGGACATTCCACCATCAGGGAACAATGGAGGAGAAGAGTCTGGCTACTGATTTCACGAGACATTGTGGTGGAAACACCAGGCATCTTTCGCTGGCTGAGCGGAGCTGTCGATAAGGAGTATAGCTCCTGATCGAGGGTAAGTAGGCAGGAGCTGTTTGGGTAATTGTTTGGAAGCCAGAAGCAGAGCTTTGAACTTGATGCGCACTACAACTGGATGTCATGGTTTCTCAGTTGGGGATATGTTTTTTACTTGATAACTCACTCTCCTGTCATTCCAGATCCTGCCACCCTCATCAGCCAGACATCCTCTCATTCCCTTCACCTGTGCTTCCCCGCCCAGCTCCACACCTGGTTTCCATCATCATCAGTTCCCCTTATATACCGGCCCATTTTCACCTTCCTGTTGCCAGATTGTCTAATGTTCATGCCTAGCTTTCCAACGTTCCCGATTCTGATCTGTTTCTGCCTGCCTGCCTGCCTGCCTGCCTGCCTGCCTGCCTGCCTGCCTGCCTGCCTGCCTGCCTGCCTGCGTGCAACCTTGCCTGATTCCCGGTTTTTGGATTTTTGCCTGCCCCTTCGGATTTGTTTGCCTGATCTGCCTGCCTTCCCGGTTTTTGACCCCTGCATCCCTTTGACCTGATTAAAGCCTCTTGGACTCTGATTCTGTTTGGTGTTGTGCTTTTGGGTTCTCTGTCTTTTGAGCCGTGACACTGGAAGCCAGTGCAGAGAGATAAGCAGCGCGGGACATGAGCTCTCTTGGGTTGATTGAAGACCAGACGTGCTGCTGCATTCTGGATCATCTGCAGAGGTTTAACTGAGCACACAGGAAAGCCGACCAACAAGGAATTACAGTAGTCAATGCGTGACATGACCAGAGCCTGAACCAAGGGCTCTGCCATATGTTGTGTCAGGTAGGGTCGGATTTTCCTGATGTTGTGAAGAGCAAATCTTCAGGACCGGGAAACCGAGACAATGTGGTCAGATGGCTGTCTTAACATGACACCAAGACTCCTAGCAGAAGATGTAGGTACAAATGGTCAATGGCTTACACTTGTATAGCGCTTTCCAGCTGTACTCCTACAGCCCCAAAGCGCTTTACACTGTAGACATTCACCCATACACTCACATGTTCACACACCGGTTGTCGGCAAAGCTGCCGTACAACAGCGCTGGCCTGACAACCGGGAGCAACTGGGGATTCAGTGTCTTGCCCAAGGACACTTTGTGATGTGTGTGTGAAGTGTGATGGAATCCAACTGCACGCCTATCTGAGGAGGTAAGGAATGACTGGCTGGGCAGACAATAAGCTCAGTCTTAGTGGCGGTCCTTCATCTATGCAGAGATATCACATAGATATGCTGATATTCGCACACAAAAAGAGAAACTAAAGTGAAGTTTCAGGATCTCTAAGCGACAGAATTTTAAATGTGAAGGGTCAAAGTAGCTTGACTTAAAAACCCAACATGGAAGCACAAAGTGCAATTAACAAAACACTTCTAAACAAACTGTGACTTCTGGAAAAAACTCCTTTGGACACACGGAACAATACTTCAGTGTGACGTTTAGTGTGAACCTAGCTCGGAGTATCAGCACAAAATGCATCATGCCATCTGATGGGGATGATTTGGGCTTCCTCTGCTGCCAGAAGACCAAGATATCTTGCTAGAAGCCATAATCTCCTTTGTATTCAAGAGCAGTCTTTCCCATCCCTTTTCCTCAGGATACACTGCCCTGCATGTTTAAGATGTCTGCCTGCTCAGACACACCTGATTGCATCACCATCGTTTTGTCATCTAGGTCTACATAAGGCTGTCAGTGGCCCACTAATTTGAACCAAGCGTCTTATGGCGCTTTTACACTAGTACCTACTCAGCCTGACTCGACTCGCCACGCTTGGACTCGACTTGCCCTCGTTCATTTTCAATACCCAGATGAGAAGTAGGCAGGTTGAAGCGAAGCTGCTGTGACGTATTTGATTGTGTGATCTAAATGAAGAAGACAACAACATAAAGATGTAGAACCTGGAGGAGATGATAGATGTGCTGCTGGGTCTGTGACTCGTGTTCGATATCAAGTCAAAAAATGACAGTGAGAGAAGCTTCAAGCGGCAACGCTTTTTTTTTTTTTTAGTTTGTCTCGGTGCTGCTGAAAAGTCACATGGGAGCCGCGAGCAGCTATGAAGAGACAGAGCTCCTGGTAGATCTGGTCGTTCCTTATCGCCCGTCTACATCCCTTTTTAATTCTCTCCTCAGCCTCCAGGTTTATGAACATCTGCACCTCAGAGTTGGATCACCAAACAGACTTTTGCGCTGCCATTGTTGGTCGAATAAAATTAACAAGTAGCCGCAAGTCGCTCTTTCACTGATTTCTTCCTCCTGACTCAGACGTCCGACTCCAACCCCCCGACCAATCGGTAGCCTGTAGTGTGATAACTTCACATGGAGGCCGAACCTGCCCACTTAGAACCTCGGCACAATAGTTACAGAAAAAGTATCTACTCCACACGCCTCAACCCGCCTCGACATGTAGTGGAGAAGAGGAAAACCGAGGCGAGTCGAGTCGGGCTGAGTAGGTACTAGTGTATAAGCAACATTAGAGTCAGGGAACATCTAAAACATGCAGGACAGTGTGCCCTGAGGACCGGGGTTGGGCAACACTGTTCCAGAGTATAAAGCTTGGTCATAGAGTACTTGTGACAGGACGATGGTCTGAAGGTCTGAATCAAGCCAGCAAATACATATCAGGACAGTTGAAAAATAAAAGTTCAGGGTTTTGAAATGGCCTTGTAAAAAGTCTCAAACCAATTGAAAAGCCATGGTGGGACCTTCAGTGAAGTAAATGCCCATAGACCATAAAGTAAGTAAACTCTTATTCCAAGTAACTGCTTCTACATGTGGATCTATAAGCTATTGAAACATTAGGATACTATCACTGTGATTGTTTTTGTATATTTGTTTGTCTTTTTGGTCTTATCATTAAATATATTGTTTCATGTTATATGTTGTTGCTTTTGCACATGACGGAAAGTGCTGTGGTTCAGTGAATGACCCCCCCCCCACCCCTTCTTCCCTTTATACGCCAGTCTGAGTGAAATCATTAGATTTTTCCATTCTCATCGGTCTAGATACCTTATTGTATTCCAGAAATGGCAGAGGCATAAAGGAAAAGATAACACTGGGTCCCTTTGGGTAATGCTTTAGTTAAAATGAAGATGCCTTTGAGACGTTCTATTTATAAAAGTATAGAACTGAGTGAGCCGAGACAACCAGAGATGGAAATTCTCTCACTGATCATGACTGGCATGCTCATCCAGCTTTGATTATGAAATTAAATATGATACAGCAATTATCTCTGGAGCCCAAACAACAATCTACTTAAAAATGTTGCACTTCACTTCAGTTGTTAATCTTGCAATTCAAGAGAATAAACTAAACAACCATGACGAAAAAAGGAAAAATATTTATGAAAAAACAAAAAAGTATAAAGATGTCAGTCAAAATTCCGAGCCACAGCATGAAAGGTACTTTATCCAGTCCTGAGCATAGTAAGCAATACTATTTTCCCTGTTGGTGCCTTATGAAAATGCTGAAAATACAAGAGGCAAAAAAAAAAAGCTTCACTTGCTCGCCTGCATGTCTCATACATCTTCAGTCATGCAGAAAGCCGTCCGTCAGTTTTACTGCACATTGGCTTCCTCCAAACGCAGCATCGATGACTGATGGCCCGAAGTGCAACTAGATAACTACAGCAGGGGATGATAAAAATGTGAAAACACACATCCTAGACAGGAAATTGGCCATTTTGGAGCAATTGGCACAGAAGAGCTGAAGCAGTGGTATTTTCAGTGCTCCTCCTCTGAAAAGCTTGAGGTGTCCGCGGAGAGACAGTTACAGTCCACTGGACAAATTACTGAGATACACTAACCCAATAGATCTAAGAGGTTTTTTTTTTCTAACCCTTATGTTCTTCTTCATCCTATGCTAAGATTAAAAACTACTGTAAGATGGAAAATTGTATCAGACATGTTTCAGTTAAATTAAGATGTATATTAAAAAGCTGAGGCAAAAACGATCAAATGCCAAAAGAGAAAAAGGAAAACGAGAGTTAATGTGTGGCTAGATTAGATGAATAAATAAATCCTCGGATGATGTAGAATAAAACAATGGCCTGATGAAAGTAGGTTAATGAGGAAAAGTGACTGCCTGTGATATCGGATCACCGGAGATTAATGATGAGTAGAACATCAAAAGGGATAGACAGGTGCATGAAATTATGAAGTGACTATCCTGCATTTCAGAGTGAGATGAATATCCAAGTGTCACTTTTATAGTGTTAAATATCTGATTATCTTCACCATTTTATCCTTTTTTTTTGCTTTCTTCCAGCGATGGGTGATTGATAATGATGACTGTCTGGAAATCCATCAGTAATCCTCTATCTGCTTTGTCTCTAGAGACAACAGCCACTGTTACAAGGGTAGCCATTCAATATCAGGAAGATGGATAATAGACATCAAGATTTAAATGAAGATAAGTTCAAATAATCACAAAATAAATGTCCGTAAGATCATTTGCTGATGGTTTTAAGATTTCAGTTTGGTCAGTAAGTCATATTTCCACATCTGCAGTCATGCAACCCAAGCTAACTGATGTAATTAAATACTGCTACAAATGATAATGCCAAAAGCTTATCACCTGCCCAAAATGTTCCAGTTTCATAGGAAGGTTTTCATGGTGCTCATGTGCTTCTGCATCAAGATCTTTGATGTTTTTCCTGGGATCTATGGAGCCAATCTGTGTCCTCCCACTATTGTCAGCACCACTACTTTCACCTTCCAGATCTTCTTTATCTCCTCCTTTGACCCCTTGTGCTACTACAGTTTCTCGTGATCCTTCTTCTTGATATTGCTCTCACTTGGAATTGACACGCCAGTCACCACTGCTCTCTTCAGGAGTTTATTGACCACCACTACCCCTGGTTGGTTAGTCATCACCACTTTTTAATGGCCAGGATCTGGAAGTCCCACAGGATCTTTTCCCTTTCATTCTCCACCACCCGTGGAGGTATCTCCCACTTGCCTTTGGGACCTGCAACCTATGTTCAGTGCAGATGTAACCCTGTTCATATAAATATTTACTGTTATGTTAAAAAGGATAAAAATACGGAGCCCCTCTGGTGACATTTGAAAAAAATAACATAATGCGTGGCCACGCATTAATAACTCGTGGCCACGAGTTAATATCTCGTGTCCACAAGATAGTTAATGCGTGGCCACGAATTATTAATGCGTGGCCACGCATTATGTATCTCGTGCCCATGCATTATTTTACTCGTGGATGGCATTATAACCTACTGTCTGGACTTCGTGGATGCAACTTCCTTGGTGGGATGGTTATTCATCATTAATAACGGTAATTATAGTCTATTTATATTAAAGAGCAAGAGTATTGTCATGGCGAGTGTAGTAATAACATGTGACATTTGAAAAAAATAAAATAATGCGTGGCCACGCATTAATAACTCGTGGCCACGCATTTATTATCTCGTGCCACTGGCCACGCATTGATTATCTCATGGCCACGCATTAATTTATTTATTTCAAATGTCACCAGAGGGGCCCCGTATAAAAATGTTCTTGAGCATGTGGAAAAAAATCATGTTGTTTTATTAAAAAGGAAACACATGCATCTTATTTTGAAATTCCCGGAAGTGGAAGAAAAAAACCCGCCCCTTCCGGTTTCTGAGTTGGAAAAAGACTGTTTGGAAAAAAAGACGAGAGAGAAAAGAAACACGGAGGTGACATTTTTCTTTGTTTAGAAAATTGTCAGATAGACCTGGATAACCACCATATTTTTGTGTTTATTTGGACTATTCTCGGTGAGTTTGACTGTTTCTAAATGAGAACTTCATGGCTGTAAAACTTTAATGGCGACCGCTGTTTTGTGAGCAGTGCTCTTAATTAGATATACGTGACGCTGTTTAAGTGACACTGGTTATGCAGAGGTGTGTAGAGTAACCAAAAATTGTACTCAAGTAAAAGTACTTCAGATTAATATGAATCAAGTAGAAGTAAAAAGTAGTCATCCAAATAATTACTTGAGTAAAAGTAAAAAAGTACTTGGTGAAAAAACTATTCAAGTACTGAGTAACTGTTGAGTAACGTCTGATTTATTTTTTTTAACACAACCATTCAAACGTACAAAATAATAATCTTCAGGCAAATTCAATCAATAAAATAATAAAATTAATTAAAATTAATCAAAAATAAAAAATAGCTTAAATTAAAATAATCTTAATGTAAATTCAAGTACTTTAATAAATAATAAAATAGATAAAATAATAACAGAATAAAAAATAAATTAAGCACAAGTAGCACAAAATTTCAAGCCTTTGTACTTTTCTTTTTTAACCAGGCAGAACTAGAACAAGCCCATTAACTCATATAAACACTGTGTGTGTGTGTGTGTGTGTGTGTGTGTGTGTGTGTGTGTGTGTGTGTGAGAGTGTGAGTGTGTGAGAGAGAGAGCGAGAGAGAGAGAGAGAGAGAGAGAGAGTCTGTGTGACAAAACATGCAAAAACAAACATTTTTCCCAAAGAATCACCCAGTGATGTCATGAGATTGAGGCGTTAGCGGATAAAAGGGATAAAAGAAAAGTAACAGCTCAACGTAGCCTAATGTAGCGGAGTAAGAGGAACAGTTTCTTCTTCACAAATCTACTCAAGTAAAAAGTATAGTGATTCAAAACTACTCCTAAAAGTACAAAATTTCCCAAAACTTACTCAAGTAAATGTAACGGAGTAAATGTAACTCGTTACTATCCACCTCTGGTTATATGTACGTTGTAGAGTGTGAGTGTATGTGCCTTTGTGCCCCAAATGAAACTAAAATGCACAATACAATGCACTGAAAAAAAGGCGTGTGTCGGCGGCGCGCCGTTGCCATTTTGAGATGTCAGGAGAGCCTGTTTACTTATTCCTTTGGTAAGAAAACCTTTTGCATCACTTTTGGTTTGTTTTATCACCTTATGTTTACACTAGGGATGGGCGGTATGGATTAAAAAGTTTATCACAATAATTTCTGGCATTTATCCCGATAACGATAAAAATGACGATTAAAAAAAATACCAATTCAACTCCATCTTTTTAACTATAAATCTATCACCACATTCAGTCTCTGGAGCCCCCAAAACACTGCTCTAAAAGAATACTAAATGCTACTAAACTACACCAATTAAATTGAATTAATAAAAAACAATTAAATGAGTACACCTGTACTGCAAAAGTGTAATGACACAAATGGAACAAGTTTGAAATGTAAGAACAGATTCAACATTTATTCAAACTGTATGGCTTAAACAGTGGGATAACAGTGCAAACAGCAAAAGTACCATTGTCCTTCAAGTTTTCCTAGCTTATAAAATCACAAAGTAGAAAGAAATACAACCTAATAAATAAAGAAACAGGACAAATATATAAAAGTTCGCTTAAAATAAAACCCTATCAGTGATGACCTCTTCTAATATAAATAAAATGTGCAAATGAACCTGTGGTTGGAACATGCCACAAATTAGATACTATTGCAATTTTTATTCGTAATAGTCAAACGTTATATCAAAATGTAACAACCATTTCCTTCTATTTGGGTAACAAAATAGTGCAAAAGAAAACATGATGAAGAACAGAAATATATAGCCATCCTTTGCACTCATTGTTTTTTTTGCAGACTCTGCATATAATAGATGATGTTTGCTCCTCGTCACTCTTTTTAAATCCAAACCAGTTCCAGATAACAGAG
The DNA here is from genome assembly GCF_033807715.1 of Cololabis saira. Taxonomy (NCBI): domain Eukaryota; kingdom Metazoa; phylum Chordata; class Actinopteri; order Beloniformes; family Belonidae; genus Cololabis; species Cololabis saira. The sequence continues at coordinate 5,121,427 of NC_084591.1, forward strand.
CTGGAGCCTCGTTTAACAATGAGCTCCTCGCTCTCAGATCCGCCTTCCGCCATGTTTGTGAAGGCTGATTTATGATTCTGCGTTAAAATGACGCAGAACCATAAATCAGCTTTTACACAAAAACACATCAACAGGAATTTATCGTTTTTACCGCGAGATGACAAATTCTTACTGTGGGGAATTTTTTTGACGGTATATCGTGAATGGTAAAATATCGCCCATTCCTAGTTTACACTGTTAAATCAAACAGTAAAAATGTGAGCTAACCACTGTGATGGAAAGATTAAGAAAGTTAGATATATTTTGAATATCGCTCTGACTGTTATGCAGGTCAGGTTCATTTTTTGGATGTATGATTCTGCGTGCTGATCCAGTCCAGAGGTGGCGAGCCAACTGTACCAGGACCCTCGGATGTCTGCTGATTTGGAGAATTTGATTTCCTCTGGACTGCCTGAACTTTGCTGATCCTGCTACGTGGTAGGTTAAAACTGCACTTACCGTTCTTCTTCATACTCTGAGAGGAGGACATCAGAACCCACATTTCTGTGGTGTGGATTTATACCACAGTGACTGACTCAAAATCCCCCGGGGGTGTATTTTGTTTTCTATTTTGTGATCTGGGCCCAGCTTTTACTTTGTTTATTTTGATGATCATATTTGTGTTTTCTTGTGGACTGTTTTGTTTGGACTGTTTAATACAGGTACTTAAACTAGGTTTGTTGTGTGGCCTCATTAATTATCTCTCCTGGTCCAGTAGCCGAACCTAATCTTTAAATATAAAAAACTAACTAAGTTCCCGATTAATCACTTCTATATTGAAGTGGGGTTACACAGATTTTTCTGTACACTATAAAGGCTGAATTATGGTTCTGCATTGAATCAACGCAGAGCATACGTCGTAGGATACGCGGCTGCGCGGGAGTCTCTCCGTAGCCTACGCTGTAGCCTGACCTGCACCTCCCAAAGAATTTAACTACGCGTCTAGGCGATGCAGACCCAACGCAGACCGAGAGGGCTCTGACTGGTTTGCTTGGTAGCAATGCATTTCCGGTTCCGGTTCGTGAAGCAGTCGTGAACTTTCAGCGCTCTTTTCTTCGTGTGTGTTTTTTTTTTTTTTTGGGGGGGGGGGTTGTTTTGGTTTTTTGCACGATAGTTGTTCATATCTCTTTGATTCACTGTGACTGAAAAAATCCAGAAGCTAAACAAAGTATCAACTAGCGCTCTCGGGGGGTATTGCACCGCGCCGAAATGGAGTGACGGAGAAGTCCGAAGGGTTCACGACGGCGTCACGGCAACGGCGTAGGCTCTGCGTTGGTTTGACGCAGAACCTTAAATGAGGCTTAACTGCTACCTGGTTGTGTCGTTCCTTGTATGCTTGCTGCCAGCATCTTGCATCCCAGCATTATATGCTGGATTGTGCTTGTGCTGCCATGATTGATGCCTCTGTGATGTCCTTCAGCCCAGCCTTTCCAGACACTGGTAGGATTTCTTGATGCCAGCTACTTCTTCAATCTGCAGATGGCACTTGTGCATGGGCTTCTCTGTCCATGATGCACTGAATATCTGGTGGATCAGATAGTTGATGTCTCGCTCTCTCTTGGTGTACAGTGATGTCATCCATGTGGAGGAGATGGCTGATTATTGCTCCATTTCTGAACCAGTGTTCATAGCCACTCTTTGTGATGATCTGGATGAGAGTGTCCAGGCCTATGCGGAACAGCAGTGAGCACAGAGCATCTCCTCGTTATATGCCACACTTTATTTTGACTTGTGCAATTGCCTTCAAGTTGGCCTCCAGAGTAGTCTTCCACAGTCCCTTTTTGATGAAGGCTTTTAGTATCCCATTGATGTTGTACAGTTCCAAGCATTCCAGTATCAACGAGTGGTGCATTGAGTCAAAAGCTTTTTTGTAGTCAGTCCAGGCAGTAGACAGATTTGTGTGTGTGTGTGTGTGTGTGTGTGTGTGTGTGTGTGTGTGTGTATATGTATGTATTTAGGGGTTTAACGGTATATGTATTTGTATTGAACCGTTCGGTATAGCGTGTTCGGTTCGGAACGGAGGCATACCGAACGAGTTTCCACACGGACATATTAATTAGAGAACCGCACGTTGTGGAGCAGAGCGTTGCTGCAGCTGCACAGGCAGTTGCGCTCACACCGAGAAACAACAAGCAACAGTTGTAGCCGACGTCATGGCGAATGCCGCTAGTATTGGCAATAACCCGTGCTTATTAATCACAAAACACAGGTTAAACATCATGACCAAATCCGCTCCAACCCGGTGTGTCAATATCAGCGCAGACAGACTGCAGCTTCGCCTGAATTATGGTTCCGCGTTAAATCGACGGCGTAGCCGACGGCGTAGGGTCGCGGTGCGGTGCGCGTCGCCGCGTACCTTACGCCGTCTGTTCTGCGTTGGTGTGACGCGGAACGCGGAATTTTGCACATCAGGGAGATATTTTTTTTTAAGTCTGAACCAATGTTATTTTGTGTGTGTGTAATAAAAAACTAGCACGTTTATATTTTGCATTTTGTTTTCTTACTGTACCGAAAATGAACCGAACCGTGACCTCCAAACCGAGGTACGTACCGAACTGAGATTTTCGTGTACCGTTACACCCCTAGTATGTGTGTGTGTATATATATATATATATAAGAACCATGTACCTACTTACTTTGGCCGCTATGATGTCTGAAAGGAGCTTCCATGTTGTGCAGAAGCGGTTAATTGGCTTGTAGTTAGATGGGACCTCCCCTTTCTGGCGGTCCTTCAGGATGAGGACTGTGTGGCCGTTGGAGCAGCTTGGCCATTGGTGGTGCTCTGTCCTCATGGAGTGCAGCCAGTTTCTTCAGCCAGTAGGTGTGGATCATGCCAGACCCTGGTGTTGTCCAACTGTTCATACCTGAGACTCTTTCTTGGTTGTCTGCCATTGTGATGATAACTGGGTCTTACTCTTGTAGATTACTGTGGTCAGCTCTTAGATCCACTAACCGTGGGACATTGGTTTTATGTATTGCATCCCCGTCTCAGCCGTAGGTGAATTGATTCTCATGTTATTACCCTGCCACTGATCATACACCTTGAATCAGTGATCTGCACAGTAGGCTTAAAACATGATATAAAATGACATAAAATAATTTTCGTCCTTAATTAACCATTCTCTTAAGTCTATATGACCAACAAACGTAAGTGCTTATACGATAAACAATAAAATATACATTTTGCCCCAGCATTATCTTTGGGCTATAGCCTATTACCTAGACTGTGACCAATTCTTGGATAAATATATATAGCAACTTTATTAATCAGAACTTTCAAACACAGATTAATTCCAACAGACAAAACAAATTATAACTGAGTTAATAATACTAATAATTAAAACTGCAAGCCGCGATGAACAGGCCCTTGTGCGTCCAATTTTCATCAATAAAAGTCAAGGACTCAAAACTAAGTCCGATGAAACCACCCATGACTCTTTATGTCAAACCATTCAAAAGTTATGGCAGAAAATAGGAACTATCAAATATCGACCAATCAGAAGAAGGGGCGGGGCTAATTTGCACCAATTATGTTCAAGGACTCAAAACCGAGTCCGATGACACCACCCACGACTCTTTATGTCAAACCAGTCAAAAGTTATGGCAGAAAGTAGGAACTATCAAATATGGACCAATCAGATGAAGCGGGGGGGCGCGCTTTTTGGCATCTATCGTCGCCACGGTAACGCCTTTGACTGAGAAAAGTAATGCCCATCGTCGCAGGATCGAGACGCACATTTTGATGTATAACACACCTGGGTGCACATTACGGTTCCGGCGAAGAAACGGCCGAAGAAATGGCATAAATTGCGCCAAAATTACACAATTAATTCAAAATGGCCGACTTCCTGTTCGGTTCCGGCCATGGCACCAAGAGACTTTTCTTTAAGTTGTGACATGATACAGGTGTGTACAGATTTTCGTGCATGTACGTCAAACTGTATTGTGGGGATTGAGGCACAAAGTTTTTTAGGGGGCACTGTTGAGCCATTTTGCAACGCCCATTAATGCAAACCATTAAATATCAGATTTTTCACCAGGCCTGGCTTGCGTGCAAAATTTAGTGACTTTTGGAGCATGTTTAGGGGGGAAAAAAGGCTTATGTCACGCACGCCTGAGCCTGTGCAGAAAGCTCTTGCTTCATTTTTGTGCCAATCAACCAGTAATGTCTTATTATTTATGACTGAAATAGCTTTTGCATTTTATATGCAGTAAAATTGTGTTGTTGTGTAATTATTCTAACCAGCCTGTCCAAACCCGACTCGAATACCTTTATGTGTAAATAAAAGTAGTCCTACTTTTTTTTTTTTTTTTTTTACAAAGTTTCTAAGCATGTGACAAAAGTGAACAGTTTATCCTATCCCGTGCAGTATAATTATGGATTTACAGAAAATCATTATATATGAACAAATGAGGAATACAGTCTCAGAGCACTCAACTAGGGGTGAAGGATACCATCCATTGAGCTTTCTAGTCTCAACATTGGCGGCTTCTTTTGTTCCCACGCCCAGGTTACTTTAACAGGGAGATATCTGATCACTGGATGATCACTTGTCGACAGGCTGCCCAGCCATCCTTATTCTTTTCTCTTTGCTACAAAGAAATAGCCATGGTCCTCTTGACTTCACTTCCACAGGCAGTAGAAAGTGACTTGGGTATATGATTGTTGCCATAAGTCAGTGGGATCCCAAGGTAATTGAAAGTGTCCTGAATGTCTCATGTTGCTTTCTGGTATGCCAGTCCCTTCAGTAGTCTTGTTCTTTGCACTCTGATCCCATTCAGATCTAACATCAAAATGCATCCTTGTGAATCTAATAAGAAGTGACAAACACCAATGGAAGGTTTGAACACAATCCCAGGATGGATTCAGATCTGATCACTTTAAAGTAGGCTAGGACACTTGCATCCACATTCACTTCTTAAGGCACTTTTATATTTCGTTATGTACATAAGTAAGCACATCAGTTTCAAGTATTGTCATACATTGCTGCCCTCATACTTCCATGTGTCTTTTACATTGCCTCAGTTGATAAGTTAGTTCATCCACTAGTGGGCAGTGCTGAGTTCAGAGTTTACCTACGCGTTTTGACGTCAGTTCAGAAAGTTCAGTGGCGGGAAATGTAATACTACAAAGTTGTTTGCAGCTGCCCAAAAAGACAAAGAAGCAGTTTCACCAAACATGGCACAAGTGGAGGAGATCATGATTATACACGCTCTTAGAAAGAGACATGAAAAGAGCCAGCACTGTAGACACTGGTGGTCTAATCGACCATTAAATGTATCGTGGCAAGTGGACAGTAAATTCCTTTTCTTCTTTGGTTTGTTCCTGTTACTGGTCACATGTTAACTATACTGCTCAACATTGCCCCCGTGGTTTCTGGTGGTATTGCTCCATTTTTTTGTGTCAAGCAATGGATACGCAAGGGCTCTAAAAAAACAATGTCATGTTACCCAAAATAGTCTTTATATAGCTTACACATGACCAAGAATGATGCAGCTTTCAAATACATTTTATCAGGGAAATTATGTGTCTTCAATTTTAGCATCCTTCTTCATTGTTTAACAAATTTAAATCTCTCTCACAAATGAAGCTCTTAATGAGCAAGCTACGTTTTGTTTTAACATCATATTGCTTTATAATACATATACTTCGCTTTCACGCTGCTGCTTACTTTCCGTTCCTAGACTTTCCAAAATTAGAATGGGTGGTCATAGGAATCCTCTTTTGTGGAATCAGCTCTCACTTTAGGAAAGACACCCCCTCTACCCCTATTATAAATTACACTTTAAAGGGCTGCAAGTCTTGTTTTATCGTTGTGTTTTTAGAGTAAAAAACTTTGAGACTGGTATCTGTGAAAGGTGCTCTATAAATAAATGTAACTAACTAACTAAAGCACATTTTTGCAACTTTTAGCAGAGTTAAAACAATGTACCCCAATTCTGGTCCTTGAGGGCTGCTGCCCTGCGTATTTACCATGTTCCAACACACTTGATTCAAATGAATGGATCATCTACTGTAGCTTGCCACTGCAGACGTGTGTTAGTAAACCCTTTAAATCAGGTGTCTCAGAGCTGGGAAATATCTCAAAACATGCAGGACAGTGGCCCTCCGGGAATGGAATTGGGGAACACTGACCAAAAACCAAAGAGATAAAGTTGCTTTCACTGTCCAAGATTTTCTCACGTTTGTTCTCTTGCTAACTGACCATTTTTTCTTCCTTCATTACTTCTTTGAGTCAGTGACCTCTGCCATGATGTTCATGTATCCCTTTTGAGATAACTTCAATTGCTGTCAATATGATATGGTGACCCAAATCAAAATGCAGATGTCACAAGAGATGATCAGGACGGAAGTTTGACATTACTTGGGCTGTTTTTTACTGGTAGCAGGGGCAGCTGGCACAAACGCCACTCAACATTTCCTGAAACTAATTAGATATTCCTACAAAATCAAATTGAAACGGATGTCTTAACATGGGGGAAAGAGTACAAACTTTCCTTTTGCCATTTTTACATAGCTCACCCAAGTGATTAAAAGTTTCTTTATAACTACTCTGTATCATCACCCCTCAACCAGTTGAAGCAGATGGCTGCCCTCTATGACGTTGGCTCTGTAGTTGGACTTTTCCTGTTAAAATTAATTTCCTTCTCTCCACTATCTCATGGATGCTCACGATGGGACTTTAAGTAAAAGTAAACACTATTATACTGAATTAGAATAGATTGAATTAAATTAGAATGTGATTGAAAGGACTGTACAGTATTTGAGATAAGTGGACTAAAGTGTGCTATTTTTAATTTGGACTCTAGAGCACGTAGAGCTGAAATAGTTATAAGATGTGTTTTTATTCCAGGGCCTGGCGCTGTTTTTTGGAAGTCTGCCATTGTCTGCCAACCTTTTTGTGGAACATTGCTTTGGTCAGCTCTTAAATCCACAAGCAGTGGCACATTGGTGTTTATAGGAAACTCCTATTCTGTCATATACTGCTTTAACCATTATTATTCAGTCTCAACTCTTTTTCTGAATTTATTCTATGTATACTATGCTGAAGTCAGTAGTAATTTCATCAATTATACCTGTATTGCATAGACTTTGTCCGTCTTATATGTAGTTCACCTTATAATTCACTTGAATAATACTCACAATCAGTAATTTCTGGGCCGCTGATTCCAAAGAGCTGCTTGATGTGCTTACTGTGCAGAGGGCGAGAGGCTGGAACTGTGAGCTGGGTACGGTCTCCGCCTACTCCACATACCCCCGCAGCATTCCCTCTTCAACTGATCAGCCACCTGCAAGAACAAGCAACAAGGGAAAGCTTATCTCCATGCTAAATGTCCACCCTCTCTGGTAGATACTGTAGCAGATATTACATGTCTTACTTTAGGAGCACTTTTAAAGTGGGTTATTGTTTTGCAAGTTAACTGTATCAACAAAGAGCTATTTTGGGGAAAAAAGCAGGGTTCTGAACTGTAGCAGCAGCTCTGCATTAATTCCAAAACAAACAGAACCAAAATTCATGTGACATGGAGCCCAGGAATAGCTCAAAAATCCCTATGTGTTGGTAAAATCCAAAATAAATTGAATTAGATTTTTCTTTTCTCTTGATGACTCTAGGTTTTAACTAATAAGGGTCCCTTTTCTGGTCTTCAATGGCAAAAGGGGACATAGATTGCATCATCAAACCTTGATTGCTACAAAAGCATGTTGATATAACGTGTGTTTGTATCTGTGTGTGTGCATACCCTAATGGTCAAAGGTTTGGACACACATTCTCATTTAAAAGTTTTGAAGTGTTGTGTGTATGAGTATGTGTATGACTGTCAAAGTTGAAATGACGATGATTATTTTTCAGCATCTTTATAAAGATAAAAGGGTTTTAGTATTAAGGTTAAGATACACAACAAAAATGCAGATAAGCAGTTGATTTATTTATCTGTTATCTGAGTATTGACTATTTTTTAATAAACAACATCAGCAGCATAAAAGCCCATATTAATAACCTAAAGAATAAAGCTGCAGTGTTCAGAAAAAGCGCCCTATTTATTTTATTTATTTATTGTTTATGGATGGCTTTATCTCCAACAACAACAAATCACCATCAAATTAAAAGCGTCCAAAAAAAGCAAAACAATTTAACAGTCTCATCCAGAAATAAAGAACAGTAAAATAATGTGTTGGAGAGGGAACAGGAGGAAGCAGAACGCTTATTTAGTCCTGTCCCTTCCTCACAATATCATATCAGATATGCCATAGAAAATATTAAAATTAAATAAGAAAAGAAAGAAAAAACAAAATAATAACAAAAACTAAATAAATACAACACAAACACTTAATAAACAAAGGCCTCCTACTGTACAATATCCTAAACTCAAAAATGTAATTTCCCAGTCACTTCTTTGATGATCCATGACCAGCCATGAATGCAGGTAGTTACATTTGTATCATATATGATGTATCACATAAGGAACAGAATGATAATAAAAGAAATGCATACAGAAGGTAAATTGAGTTCTTTAGAGGTCTTTATTTTTGTATTTGTAAAGAATTGTTTTCTTGTATGTCTTTTTAAACAGTATAGAGTTAGTACTTCATTTGATTTCATCATCAAGACCATTCCACAAAGTTTCCCCACAGACTGATATGCACATGCTTTTAAGAGTAGTACGTACACAAGGTTGTTTAAAATTAAGTTTTCCTCATAGATGATATTTTCCTTATTGAAAACATTTTTTGAAAGGCAGTGCATTATTTCTTGCTTTGAACATTATTATTGCTGTTCTAATTTTCACTAAGTCCATAAATTTCGAAATCGGTAATTTAAGGAATGGACGATTGGTGTGATCGAGATACCCAGCATGATTTATTATCCGTACTGCTCTTTTTTGCAAAGTGCATATTAGGGCTGAAACGATTCCTCGAATAATTCGAGTAATTCGATTACAAAAAATGGTCGAGGGATTTTCTCTGCCTCGAGGAATCATTTAATTTATTTTTATTTTTTTTTCGTTTAATATCACCAGCTCAAAGCCTCGTATTACGCCCGGACCACATTTAATGCGACACAACGCGCTGACGCTGCACCGTACATCCATGCGCTGCGCACGTTAAAGGGGGGAGAAAGAGGCGGCGGGTATGTTTGGTTTTAGTAACATGCCATGCTCAGGCAGTCTGCAATGGCCCAGGCGGGAGACACATGTAGTGTTCAGTGCTTAACCTTTATTTTTAATCCACGCTATATTCTTCTGGTCCGTTCTCCTATATGTTCCCCCTCTAAAGCCAAAATTATTGTTCCGCGTTAAATCGACGCAGAGCCTACGGTGCTCTCCGGCGAGGGCGGAGAGCGCCGGTCCGGCTGGCGTTGCCACGGCTACGCCGTAGGGTACGGCGTACGGTACGCAGCGACGCGCACCATTCTGCGTTGTTGTAACGCGGAACCATAAATCAGCATTTACCCGGTATATAAACCTCTGTTCCCGCTACAGTTTTAGCTAAAAGAAAAGGCAGAAAATGTCAGAAAAATAAAAACGTAATAAAGCTAACTGGGTAGTTTTCATTTCATTTGATCTCTGTAGTCATTCATGGATAAAACAAGCAGCACTGGAGCCTAATGTGCTCCAATACAGCAGCTCTCATAATTTTATTTTGAACACTGCCAAAACTCTAACTTAAAACTTAACTACAACTTAAAATTTGCTTGACACAAATGAAAGTTCAATTGAAACACGTGGGAAAACACCTAACATTTTAAGTTATGTCTGATATCAGGTGTAATGGCATTTTTAGGTTAGAAATAAGAACATTTCTTGGTAAGATCCTTAGTTTTTGAGTGAAGGCAGTGAATTTGGTCAACTGGTGTAAGTTCAGGGTTTTTAAATGCACAGCCATGAACCTACTGGATTATATAATTTAGTCTTGATGTCAATTAACATCTAACATCTTATGTATATTTATAATTGCTCTTTAACTAAACAAATATATGTTTTATCCGATTACTCGATTAATCGATGGAATTTTCAGTACAATACTCGATTACTAAAATATTCGATAGCTGCAGCCCTAGTGCATATCCTTTGTAAGGTGCTCTTGTAAGTATTACCCCAAATTTCAACACAACAGATCAGATATGGTACAATGAGTGCACAGTACAGATTGTGTAGTGTTGTTTGATTCAAGATGTGTCTACATTTACTCAGCACTCATACTGTTTGCCATCTTAGAACAAAAATACTTAATTTAGACTAGGTATTAAAATCTGTCCTGAGTGAGCTGATCACAAAGGGTTACCCGCGTTGGAAATTAGGGAAGCAGATTTTTCCATTTCATAGTGAGGTAACTTAACATGAAGAAAGATATAACATCAAGTTTGCTTAAGAAACTGAGGTAACTCATACCGTTACTACGGTAACTGACCCTGTGAACATAACCTGGTCAAGACTCGGCTTCTTAAAAAGAGCAGAGGACTCTTCAGTCAAATTAAGTTGTACTATTATTTTCCAATTGAAGAGAACTGGGTTTCTGGAATTTCTGTTTTTGTCTAAAATACTGGAAAATAAATGCAGATATTATTGACAAGTTGTAGACAGGCCTTTGACGTCTACACAGTACTGTATTCTTTATTTCCTTCTTATTTCAACAGACTAAGAGCAAGTACTCTGTCAGTGGAAATAGTCAACCATGGTGACTTTGAGCCCATGAAGACTGAAACGTTACGGACATAAGGGACACATGCAAGAATGCTCTTTGTCAAACATAGTTTTGCTTTAAGCATGTTTCTGCCCAATCAACTCTTACAAAATTACAGGACTTGGGGCTTCGCAAACACAGTGGGGAACACTAAAATGCTTTGTAGAACTCATTACTGTAAAGTACAGAATGAAAAAGCTTTTTGCAAAAGAACAGTATTTCTGATTTGTCATTGGATTTCACATCTCAACTTGCTGCCAGAAATAACCACATGCTCCATTTCCCTCTCGGTGGGTGAGAGACAATCAGACTTTGAAAATGCCAAAATGATCTTTAGGGGTTGCAAATGCAGAAGTTAATTTGCTCCTTCATTACATGAAATAAATAACAAAAACGCTGCTGGTGATATTAATATTCACATTTGCAATAACTTTCTTTTCTACTACAACATTTTGTATTAGTAGCTACAGGATTGTCTATTGCCAGATTTGCTCCATGAATATAAATCCATCAGATCAAAAAAGAAATTAGAATCTATTGAATGAAATAATTTTAAAACCTAAGCCATGATTATCAGCAAACATTGCAAAGGCAAGCAGTGCCAAATGACTTGGCAAACATTAAATCTTCCACATTCTGACATGCACATTGAACTGGCTGATGTATTTAAATCAGATGGGCTGTAACTTCCCTTTGATTTTCTTGCTGGGAAAAGTCAGATCTTGGATCCAAAGCAAATAGTTAGAGCATCTGTGCTGGTGTAATTTGTCGGCAGACTTTCTGGCAGGAACATAGACACCTTGTCCTTCCTCAGCAAGATGGTCTTCATCTCATCAGCCTCATTAATGATAAAACAATCAAGTTCAATGTATCTTGTTTGCTTTCGGATTATTCACTGGCATCTGTGTGACAGCTTAAATCAGGAGCTTAAGTCAGGAGTGACTTGGTTTGGAAGATGTCAAAATTGTCACAGGTCTTAATATCTAAGCAGAATTAAGACGAACATGGAGGAATAAGAAATGTGGAAACATCAAGTTAGACATTGGTGGCAAGAATCATGTTTTGTAAAGTAGAAATGTAGCTCCCTGTAATAGTTATTTAAAGGTGACCTATTATGGCATTTAATGTATATTTTAAACTGGCCTTGAATGTCTTAAAAACAAGCTTTTGATATTTTTTTTTCTACATAAATCAAAAATTCAGCCTCTGGGCCATGTCTTTATTTTTACCGCTCCTAACCTCCTTCTCTATGAGGGATTCTGATGGGCGGGGCTATGATAATGAGGCTCTGTGCTGATTGGCTGCCTGAATGACGTGTAGCAGGGGAGGGCATAAAGCCTCGCTCTGGCAGAAGAGCAGCGGCTGCATACACAAAGCGTGTCCCGTGCGATCGAACTTCAGTGACAAAATCAATTCCATTGCTTTATTTTCTATTGGACTGTCCTAACTGGCCACGAGTTTAACGGTTTCTGTGTGAACAGAGAGCGTCCGATGCCACGCAGCTCAACGCAATAGTCGGACGCTCGCATGCAGTAAGACACGGTGTAAACGACTCCCTGGGATCTTAAAGCCTGAATTACGGTTCTGCGTTAAATCGACGCGTACCCTACGCCGTAGAATCTGCGTTGGTGTAACGCGGAACCATAAATCAGCCTTTAGTCACCTGAAGAGGGAACGGGTCACCTCGTCTTCACAATAATTCACACAGGAAGATTTAATTGAATTCTAAACAGTTACACCACAGTTATTTACTCCGATTCCTCATCATTTCATTTCTTTTGTTACAAGACAAATGAATCATGTTAACTGTAAAGAAATCACAACACTGAAGGTTCACAAATGGCAACTTTATTGTTAAAAAAAACAAAAACATTTGTACATATTATATACACCTTATACACTACTTATATACACCATACACTGTTTATATACACCAAGTTGTATATAAATAACATGTAGGCACTATTGCTGGCTCAAGGAAGGACCGTGTGTCTTCTGAAGGTGTCGTTGAAGCTTCAGGTGCTTGGAAGATCTGAAACCATAAACAGAAAAAAATGTATTACTAATAGAGCTAATAGAGTAATAGTGTTACCTAACCGGGTAACACCGGAGCTAAACTAAATACTTAGCCCATGCAAAGATCATACTTGTAGACAAATATAAATAACATAAAAAAATAACGTCACTTACCGCTGACTCGTGTGCAGTTGCCGGGTCTGTACTGTTGGTACTGATCCTTTTTATGAGGGTAAGTGTCGATGCAAAACCTCATTTTTACTGTCCCTCGTTGTTGAAAAAGCCACACGATACACTTATACGCTTCCAAACAATGGCGGAGTTCTTGTTCTGGCAGAGTTAGCTGTGCGCATGGTTTTACGCAGCAGAGGCCGACCAAGGCAAGGTTTGCATTTTGGTTACGTAATGAAAATGCGCCGAATCTGAACGGCTCGTAGAAGTCACATGACACTGGACGGCTCATCCGGGCGGCTCTACAGACACTGCAGAATTTGGTTGCTTTCCTCCTTCTCTGATTTTGCAGGGTGAAGGGAGACCGCTTTATATAAGTTAAAGCAAGAAAAAACATGTTTTACATAATAGGTCCCCTTTAATGATCCAAACCAGTCACACGGAGTAGTCAGTTATTTATTCTTCCCCATACATTCAGAGTTTTTAATTTTGGCCTGTTCCTGCCACTTCCTGTTTATTGGCCGATAGTAGAGGAGCTGGACCTAGAAGGGCAGCCCTCCTCATTAACATAATGAGACAGACATGCATAAGGTGAAGTAAAAAGAGAAGACAAGGGAATGTAAAAACAAGCAATGTACATGTAAGAAAAATTAAATGTTTGGTTTTTTTCATTTGGAGTGGGAAGGTCCCTCAAGATGCGTTTTGGTGCACATTTTAATGCCAAGTGTGATTTGATGGGATTTATTAGGCGACATATTAATGCAAGGTCTGAACAGGACCTAGGAGACTCAAGAATGTAATAAAGTAAGGCCAAATAAATTAGCGATGAACTCTTGGACAATGTTGTGAAATTGATGCATCTTCAACACCTTTTAGTGAGACCTGCTGAGCTAAAAACTGCACTGCACCAATGTTTATTTAATCTTCTATATTACAAGGAAGCAGCTGCAATGAAAATTAAACAAGAAGAAAAATATAAAATAAAAAAAATCCATGCTTCAAGCAGTTAATTTCAGGCACTGGACATATAAATAATTCTTCAATCAGCCAGAAATATTTATGTGGTTTAAAATAGGTCATTTGTTTTGTAGGTTATTTTGAATGGAAAGTTTAATGCATGATGCTTGCTTAATTGAAACGTGGGGTTTAGCGCTGCACTGAAAAATGTTGCTAAATGTTTTAGGGTTAAAGCTCTCGCTGATGAGGGATTTGTCTATTGTTTACATATTCTGAAAGCTCAGTTTTTAGGGAGGAAGAAAAGATTCCTGCCTGATACATTTTAGGGACCTCTGAGAATATTGCTTTTAACACCAGTACTGCCACCACAGCACAATGAATTAGCTTCCCATGTAGTCTGTAAAGTAGAGCTGAGACTCAGAGGCAACAAGGACACTTGACTGACATGAGTGTGAAGTCAGGAGGGAAAACTGGAATTGCAGTATAACTCGAAAATTAGCAACTTCTCCTTCAAGAACCTTGAGATCATCACAGCTTGAAGAAAAAGGACATTATTTTGCTGCAGATGAAACTGAAAACTATACGCTGAAAAAAATAAACGCTTCCGGGCAGATAGAGGATGAGTCATTGATAAACACCATCTGCACATCATTTAACATTTAAAGATAAAAAATTTAGAACAGATAACCAAACAAAATGGAAAATGTAGGACATGATAGCGTTCTTCTTCTCTTAAAAGTGAGCTTAAAAGGGAAGTAAGTTCAAGGGTAAGTGTGAGATATGATAAACGACACAATGGTTCCTTCTGAGTCATCAGCAACAAAAGAGTTGGGCTAAGAAAGGTATAAACACGTAAAACTTGTTTGATAAAGTAACTTCACAAATTGTCTCAGTGAGTAGAAATATCTGCTACCGAACCCCCACTCCCACCCCCTCTACTCTCAAATCTTGTGCCTGTGACAAGATTAGTCTATCTCCTCTTGTGCACATGGATGACTGGCTTCTTGGGGCCGAGCGCCTCACTCTTGACACCTGCATAACCTTTCTCCATCCAGAGCAAGAAAACATTTCTATTTTCACTGGGATTTGCTGTTGGCACTCACTCCCAGGCAACCAGTGGAACATATCATGGCCTGATTGATTAACCGAAATCCCAAGGAGTGCACTTCACAATGGCATGCGCCGTGGGTAACACAGTTCCACCCTCTATGATATCGTTCAATTGTCCCTGTTAAAAACATTATCCACAAAGGATTTTTGACAGTTTTATGTCAATTTTGCAGAAAGATCTGTTTATTTGAACCAAAAATGGCATTGAGTCCCTGAGGGGCATTAACAAACAACCAATTTGATAAAGTGGTTCATTTTTTTAAATGTATTTTTTCATGTTGAATCACAGCTGTGGACAACCCCTTTGAAAGATAAAGCTGACTGAGAGGACATTTTTTTCCTTCTGTTTTTTATTTATTTATTTATTTTTTTGCCATTTCTATTTGACTTTCTAGCTATGTGTCCAAATGGCATACTGTCACCAGTACACTCAAACAGTGTACTACATACACTGGGTGCTTATAAATGTAAATGTGATGCTGTCCAATGATGATGGTAACGTTTTTCTTCAGTTACTTTACCTGTTACTGCCATTTTTGATTTACAGTAGGTCACCTGTTACACCAAAAAGGTCAGAAAGTGAACATACTTGGTTACAGTTAAAGCTAACATAGTTAGTTTAAGGGGTTTTTTAAATGCAGTGCATGGTAATGATTAGAAAATGTGCACACTATCTAAACCATAAAAACAGCCACCTGATATCTTCCAAGCATCGATTCTGACACTTTGTTTTGCTTATGTGGACAAACTGACTTATTGCACATAATGTTGAAACTGGGCTCCCTTTTGATGTTACTGTTTTACAAAGTCAGTAAGTCAGTAAGAGATATACAGTGGGGAAAACAAGTATTTGATACACTGCCGATTTTGCAAGTTTCTCACTTGCAAAGCATGCAGAAGTCTGTAATTTCTATCAGGGGTACTCTTCAACGGTGAGTGACAGACTCTATAACAAAAATCCAGAAAATTAAATTGTATGATTTTTAAATATTGTATTTTATTGCATGACATAAGTATTTGATACATCAGAAAAACTGAACTTAATATTTGGTGCAGAAACCATTTTTAGCAATAACAGAGATCAGACATTTTCTACAGTTCTTGACCAGGTTTGCACACACTGCAACAAAGATTTTGGTCCACTCCATACAAATCCTTCAGGTATCGGGACTGTTGCTGGGCAACACGGACTTTCAGCTCCCTCAAAGTCTTTCTGTTGGGTTCAGGTCTGGAGAATTAGCTAGGCCACTCCGGGACCCTGATATGCTTCTTACAGAGCCACTCCTTAGTTGCCCTGGCTGTGTTTTGAGTCGTTGTCATGCTGGAATAGCCAGCCACGACCCATCTTCAATGCTGTTACTGAGGGAAGGAGGCTGTTGGACAAAATCTCGCAATACATGACCTCATCTATCCTTCCCTCAATATGATGCGATCCTGTGCCCTTTGCAGAAAAGCATCCCCAAAGAATGATGTTTCCACCTCCATGCTTCATGGTTGGGGTGGTGTCTTTGGGGTTGTACCCGTCCTTCTTATTCCTCCAAACACAGCGAGTAGTGTTTAGACCAAAAAGCTCTATTTTTGATACAGTGCAAAATTGGCAGTGTATCAAATACTTGTTCTTCTATGCATGTAAGCAGGGATCACACGAATGACACATAACCAAAAATCTTGGTTTGAGTATTTACTTGTCAGTCCACTAGGGTTGATGCTTGCTGCTCATTTGCAAACAAACCATGGACTTACGTTTTGTTTAAGGGAGGGGAGATTTTCTTTATATATTTAGGGCCCGAGCACTGACAGTGCGAAGGCCCTATTGTATCTGTAGGAATTAATTTTTTTTCTCGTTTTTATTTTTATTTTAATTTTTCTGACAAAATGAGGGCCTTTTTGCCCCCCTAAACGTGCCCCAAAAGTCACCAAATTTTGCACACAAGCCAGGCCTGGCGAAAAATGTGATATTTAATGGTTTGCATTAATGGGCGTGGCTTAATGGTGCAACAGCGCCCCCTAGAAAACTTTGTGCCTCAAACCCCACAATACGGTTTGACGTACATGCACGAAAATCGGTACACACCTGTATCATGGCACAACTTAAAGAAAAGTCTCCTGGCGCCATGGCCGAAACCGAACAGGCAGTCGGCCATTTTGAATTAATCGTGTAATTTTGGCGCAATTTATGCCATTTCTTCGGCCGCTTCTTCGCCCGAACCGTGACGTGCACCCAGGTGTGTTAGACATCAAAATGTGCGTCTCGATCTTGCGATGATGGGCATTACTTTTCTCAGTCAAAAGCGTTACCGTGGCGACGATAGACGCCAAAAAGCGCACCCCCCCTTCATCTGATTGGTCCATATTTGATGGTTCCTACTTTCTGCCATAACGTTTGAATGGTTTGACATAAAGAGTCATGGGTGGTGTCATCGGACTTAGTTTTGAGTCGTTGACCTTTATTGGTGAAAATTGCATGCACGAGGGCCCGTTCATCGCTGCTTGCAGCTTTAATTATGTATGGTTTTTGTCTCTTTTCTCCATACACCCTGAGGAAGGCGCAAGCCGACACCCGTTGGTGTTTTTTAGATGTAACCCATGTAAAATAAAGGTTTTTTTTTAAAACTTTTTTCAATCCACTAGAGTGCCTGCATTTTTTCTTTTGAAACCTTGGACTTAATTTGGTCCATTTGCTTGAAAATCCATATATCTAAAGTTAACCTCCCATGTAAAGAAAAAAAACAACTTATTTTAATAACTTAATTTAAAAGTTCAACACAATCAAGGTAATTAGGGAATCCTCCTAACGCTTGGGTGACTGTGTGGTTTGAAAAGTCACAGGGGAATAGGATTCTAAATATTCTGTCCACCATGTTTGTGCCATCTCTAATTGAGAGGCAGCAATTTAACTGGGGATGATGAGAGAGGTGGCTGGGGAACCTGACCAAGCAGCCTTAATCAACGGATGGATGGTTAATCAATTACTTAGCTGTGCAGCAAAATTAAAATATATATACTTTAGTTTCCTGTCTACATTTTTTGAATTCCTGTATTTTTATTTATAGTATTTAATTGTTTATTGTTGTATCGGATCTGTGGAAGTGCCAGATTCCAGCCAGTATTTGTTTGTATGGGTGAAAATTTAAATATGTGGTTTTATCCACAGGTTCAATGGTAGCCCAACCTTTTATTTTTTGCACATAGAGTGAAATCTACCTGGTTTTCTAGCTGGGGGCCGAGTGCTTAATTTTCCGATATGGGGCACATGTTGCTGAATCAATAAAGGACCCATCCATTTACCCCCTTCTTAGCACATCCCCATCACGCCCACTCATATCCCTGCTGTGCCCCCCATAATTGGCTCATACAGGCATCCCATTTGCAGGCCATCAAACTGAAACTCTGCAGGACTGATACCATTTGCCCATTTCAAACCCAAGCTCATTCCATACCCACGTATGCCATTTTGAACCCAGATGGGACCCACATGGTCATGCTGGCAGGAATGTGCTAAAATGTATTGCCATCTGGTTTGATCATTTCAGTGTGCAATGAGACCAGTTTCACCATTTCATGCCAATTTATAAGTAATAACAATTTTCTTCACTCAATAAATTGTGCATTATCATCATTATTTTTATAAGTAGTAGGTTATTGCTGAAACATGTTTCATTATTAATTCTGTTTGAGGTGAAAATAGAATCTGAATTAATCATTGGAAACTTTGAAAACAGGTTTGTTAATTTGTTCCCGAATTGTTATCCTAACATTTTAGTGCTGATATTTTGCAGGTCATTAAATATTTACTGATCAAATTAAGATAGAATTCTCCATTTAGTGTAACAGAAAGTAAATAATTATGGTCAGACTGGACATTATATGTTTTAATAAGAAAATCATTACATTTAAAGCAACAAAATCCCCTTTAAAATCCCAAAAAGTGTGTATTACTCTAAACTTAACTGTTATTTTAGACATGCAGGACAATGAAATAGATAAATACAAATTAAAAAAAATACTGGAATGATAATCTTTAGATATTGAAAATTATTCTTTTATCATGAATTTGCAAACATCTTTAAAGAACTGAGTTTATTTTCATGAAAACACTTAATAGACATCAGATTAGGGGCCTCAAGTACAAAGAGTGGCGTGGATTTCAACGTGAATCCGTGCATGGAATTGTTGCGTACGCAAAAAATTCAGATGTACAAAACTGTGCGTACGCCCAAATCCACGCAGGTTCCTTAATCAGCGTGGATTTGAGCGCACATGCGGGAGCATAACACTCCGCCCTGTCTCCTCCCTCAAATACATACATTTGAATATGATAATGAAGATAATTATGCATTTAAAACCGCTCATCCTAAAAAGGAATTTGCAAAAACAGATAAAACAAATTAAAAAAACATCGGCTGTGAGCTGGAGACAGTACTGTCAAAAGTTGAGGCCTGGAAAAAATAATTTATTTGGGTGCATTTCAGCTGCAATGCATTATGGGTATTGTTGTTCTTTGCTTTGTGTTGCGTTCCGTGAAGAGTTTTGGTTTTATTATGATCGTACGGGTTTGTGAATGTTTATGAGCAGCGTCAGTGCATCATTACACTCTGCTTTTCTTGTTTGTATTTTAAGAACTGACACCAAAATTTAAGTTGGTGGATGAAAAACGGCTCCTCGTTCTGCTTTACTGTCACACGGATTATATACTGACGGATTAAGACCAATCTACACGTTTATTGAGTCTTACACATTGTTGATGTCCGCGATCACCTCTCTCACAAGCAATATGAACAATATAAACTTATATTTAAAACATGAAGCATCACGATCTGATTCCTCCGCTGCAGAAAGACAACTTGTGCCGACGGGATTATCGAGGTGCAAACGTGAGAAATAAAGAGCAAAGTCGCTGTAACTCGGAGTGTTGCATCCGCAGGAGGAGAGACCGGTCTAGATCCCGGTCCATCACCGGAGAAACACTTTCTGGACCTGCAGCAGCTTCAGCTGACTAATATCAGACTCTGAAAGTTGCCTAAACGTTCAATAAAAACTTCATTCATTCAACTTCATTCATTCATTCATTTCTGAATCACATCAGTTCGTACCAACCAACCTTTCTGTGACATCTTAGTTTTATTTTAAAAGACAACTTTACAGAACCGGTTCTTCGCTGCAAAATGTATTTGAATGTTTTTCTGTCCAGACACAGTTATGGGATGTTTTAGGATCTGGCTTTAATCTCCAGTAGTCGTCCCATACGGTCGTCATGGTGACAGAGTCCGACCTGTAGCAGCTCCAGCTGAAAGCATCATGTTGGTCTGAACCGGAGCAGCTGGTCCAGTTCAGGGCAGAGATCCAGAAGATCCTCTTGGTACCTAAACCAGTGATGGTCCAGTCTTAGTCCTGGACCAGCAGATCCAGACTAAACCAGCTGATAGTCCAGTCTTAGTCCTGGACCAGCAGGTCCAGACTAAACCAGCTGATGGTCCAGTCTTAGTCCTGGACCAGCAGATCCAGACTAAACCAGCTGATGGTCCAGTCTTAGTCCTGGACCAGCAGATCCAGACTAAACCAGCTGATAGTCCAGTCTTAGTCCTGGACCAGCAGGTCCAGACTAAACCAGCTGATGGTCCAGTCTTAGTCCTGGACCAGCAGATCCAGACTAAACCAGCTGATGGTCCAGTCTTAGTCCTGGACCAGCAGATCCAGACTAAACCAGCTGATGGTCCAGTCTTAGTCCTGGACCAGCAGGTCGGTGTGATCTGATCATCAGCAGGTTCCTCTAACGGAGCCAAAGCTCCATCGGGATTTGTGGGTTCCATCGTTGAGCTCCTGCCTTTAGTTGTATGTTCAGATCATGTGGTTGATTATGAGATTGTTGCAGATCCACTCTTGTGTAACTTATCTGGTGATGTCGGGACTGTCGTGTCCTTCACGTGGTCATGAACTTTGCTGATGTCGCGTTTCCTCATATTCTGGACTTCACTGCATCACCATTGAGTGTCGCCAACGGACAAAAACTCAGAAAAGTGCGTACATACGTTTTTTTGTACGCCGTTTTGTACATGAGACCCCTGATGAATGCTGCATAGTTGGCCAAATCAGACTGATAATTTATTCATTTTGACTAATCAGATCCAAATACATTATGACCAAACGCAGTTCACCTTGAACATGTGTCTTTGCGTCCATGTACAAAAAGGCCTCATGATTAATTTCCATCATGATAACAGCTGCTTCTGTCCAAATTACATTTCCTGACTGCTGTCAAAAAAAATCACCTTGAAGGATGCTGTGTACTGTTTGATGGCCAGATGTTACTGTGATGCTCCACACAGTCTTGAATACACACAGGGTCTAACCTTGAACCGTTGTCATCAAAAAGGTTGGGAACATGCGCTGATTTCAGCATCGTCAGCTTCATCAGTGGTGTCAGTCAACCGTTAAAGCCATTCCTGACTTTTATTTTCCCATCTGCAGACAGATCCAGTCTCTTGTCATAAAACATGCGAGAAAAAAAAAATTACAAAGCTTGTTTCTTTTACATATCATATGCTCACATCTAAGAGGGATTTTATAGTAACACCCATCGCGGGGTACATTAACTGAAGTATTCACTTACAAATGGTCAGGAAAGGATTTATATTTACTTTTATCTTGAGCCAGAGCTAAAACATTCAAAGTTCTACTCTGGCACCTTTTTCAATGAACAAATGAATATAGGAAAAAATCAAAAAACAAAAAAGCAATCAGTTACAAGCAACAGATAATGTGAAAAGAGTTGCGCTTCGGGATTTAATGTACCACTAACAAAAAACACTGCCAAAAGCACTTGAGCTTATTTCATGAGCAAAGTAAGACAAAATGAAATGGAGTAGCATTTTAAGCTCTCGACATTGATGACTAATGCAAATTTGCTAGTTTGTAAGACATCCAACATCTGAGTTGCTCAGGCCCAGAAGTACTTTGAATAATTTGGAGAATAGTAAAATAATGCAGGCAGGTTCACACGGACGATAAATTAAGTTTTCAATTTGATATTATATGTTTATATGGGCAAAACAATGATATATTGTTGGCTAAAAGTGTCAATAGAGTCCCTACAAGGAAATTGAAGTCATTTGACTCTCTTATGTGGATCAATACGTAGATATTTATGACAAAAAAAGGTATATCCTCCGATGTCTGTTGTTAACTGGGACTTAACTAAGGATTTTGGAGGTGAATTTTGCCTGAACAGGCCTATCCAAATTAAATCAACAATATCTGCACAATTATAAGGACAATATGCATAATCCTGGTCTCAATGGATAGTTAAGACTTCACAGAATACATGTCCAGTGTCATAAAAATTATGAATGTTCACATGCCTGAGCAAATTGTGATAAACCAAAGAAAAAGAATGAAATCCTCATCTAATTATTTTTAGTTTGCACAGTGAAAAACACCATGATAGCAATGCATAGACACCACTGCCTGGATTCAGCAACTCCTTGACTACAACTGTACCAAGTTACATGAGAATAGCTTGAAGCAGATAGATTTTATAAAGGTTTTAGTGTGGATAGTACCAGGCTGATCCAAGATGGCTGCCGCGCTCCAGTGTTTACGCTCAACAGTTTAGACCTGATGGATGAAGTCTCGTTCAAGTGTAATATCTCCTTTGAAAGCTCTGCGACATGTAAAATGTCACCAAAGTTTATGTAAATTCCCAAAAGCCACGAGAAGTCAACAAAATGGCCGCGACCGGCAGGATATGAAATGACGGCGGATGAAGCACTTTCACTACAATGAATGATTTAAGCTGGGAATTTTGGTCAAAGAATGGCGTGAATAGACTGAAAATGACAACGAAACAGTAAGGAAATGAAATATACTGCTTTTGGTCGGAATAGCTTTGGGATTTGCTGACGTAGTGTGCGATGAACACGCAATCTGATGTGCTGGCTGTGAAATGTGAATATTGGCTTGTTTGTTATATCGGTTTGTTTTGAGATTGATACGAAGTGGTCGGCCCAGAAAAGATTATGTTCAGTATCATCTGAAAGTGTAGCTTTTCTAGTTTCATATGATACCCCCTATGTTAGGGTGGAGAAAATTGATCTTGCGTTCTGTTGTGTTATGTTACGGGTGTTGCTCGTGTTGGGGGCGCCATCATTGTTGCATATCTATTTTTAAGTTGTTATAACTCAAATACTTTGTTGACAAAAGGTACTTGGAGTTTTGACATATTGGCTTTAGGGCTTCTTGTTTGAAAAACAGCTAAAAGAAAATACCCTGACAGCACTTGAGTAACTTTTTCCACGCATGAACTTGTGCATACAGCTGCTGGAGCCGGTACCGGAACCGTGGGGAGAAGGGGTTTTAAGTGGAATGACATGCAAGTGTTTTCGGAGGCTTAAAATTAGTTTTTAACATAGGTTTTAGCCACATGCTTACACTTTCCTTTCTCGCTGTAAATTGCCACCATATGCATTGTTTTAGTCCCTAACAAAAGTTTACATTTCTTAACATGAGATAAAGGATTTAAGATTGTTTTACTCCTGGAGTGTTCCTTTAATCCTAAAACGTGTGATGTGCTCCATGGGCCTTTTAACAACATGTGCTCTCCAGGTAAAACACTAACATTCAAGAAAACCTTCCTGACCATTTCCATTTGGTTAAATCAAATTTGGATAAATCATATCTGATCACACTTCACATCGGGTAAAAAGAAAGACTTCAGTCTGAGCCCCAACCACCCCGTCACCCACACAATCTCAATCACCCTATCAGTGATGAAGTCTTCTAAGATCGACTTGTGTGTGTGTGAATGAAGTGGCGGAGGGACATAGGGCTTGGTCCATTTCTCTCTCTGCCGGGAGATAAGTTCTGTCTGTCAGTGTGATTGACGTATCAAAGAAAGGCAGCCTGTGCCATTGTGGAGGGACTTGATTTTTCTTTTCAGACTGGTTTGTAATGTAAAAAGGCCACACGGAAAGACAGGGCTGCTCTGTTTGCAGCCATCGAAGAGTGGATTCTTCACATAATAAAATCAGAAAAATGAAAGGCAGACTTCAGAGCATAAAGGAAGATGAACACCTACAGAATGAACAATACTGGTGAATTCCTTTTCAAAAGATGCACATCTGAAGATTGTCACTTATTTGAAACTAGGGCTGGGCGATATGGACCAAAAGTCATATCTCTATATTTTCTACCTGAATGGCGATACTCGATATATATCGATATTTTTTCTGTGACATAATTGGGGTTTCCCTCAAAGCATTATAGCATAGCATCTCTGTTAGCTTCATTTTTTTCTGAGGCAAACCCTTAAAAAAACAGTCAGTTTTAATACAAAGCCTCGTGCCAAATGTCACACAGGTTCCTTTATTAACAGAGGTCTGCACAATATCAAAATGTATAAAACAAATGAAATAAAAATAAACTGCCTGCATATATAGAATAAAAATACTTCTTGAATAAAATAAAACAAATATTCCTTTCCTGCATTACAATTAAATTAAAATACACTGTGCAATTAATACAATGTAGACAGTAACAGGCAGACTTTTCCACTGAGGTTGACAGTTGTGCAAATAACAAAACATTTGTGCAAATCTCAAATAAAACATTCAAGTCAATTTGTCACAAAATAAGCTATATCAAAATCATAAAAAAAAAATTAAATCAATATAAACGATATTGTCTCGTACCATATCGCGTTTGAAAATATATCGATATATATATATTAAAATCTCGATATATCACCCAGCCCTATTTGAAACCATACGGTACAGGTGCATGGATTTTAAGGATCAACATCACAGCCATTTTCACTTGCAAATTAATGAACACAAATGGAGCAAAACAATAAATACACTTCATCCAACTGAAATCAAAGAAGCAAATCTTTCATCTGTAATATGTATCAGCACAAATCTTAGCCATCTCTGATAAAGCTGTTATACAAAGAGTTTTTATGACTTCAAGGGATCACAAGTAAATACGAGCCTGTAAGCAACGACCGATGGGCCGATGTCACACAGAAATGCAGAGTGAGAGTTTCAGAGAGGACGACGAAGAGCAGCTCACCCCTTTGATACTGCAGTGGGAAATCTGTCAAAACACCCTCATCCTTTGTTCGGCGCTGCTCTGTTCTGCATTTTTCTGAGTTTTCTACAGACTTTTAGACAGCTGATGGTTTTCAAAAAATGTAGCGTGTGCCAGTGGGAGTTGCATTAAACACATTTACACTACAACAATGCTAAGAAGGTTTGACTGACAGACATTGACACTAAGTGTTTCAAACCTCTACTGATTCCATGGTCTGATCTGATTTTACAATACATAACTACCAAACCCTGCACAAACAACCCGTGCCTGTTGCAAGTGGGGGTTCACTCAGGGCTTCGTACATCAAAGGCTGGTGGATATGGTGCTGCTGCAAATCACACAGGCTGTTTTGCATTCACCCCCCTGTCCTTTTAAAGGTGCACTGGTATGAGTCCCACTGGAGAAGCCACAGAAAAGTAATTGGAAATTCAGCTCTACGCTAGGAGCCATCATTTATCAGACAGCAATACATTAGCATTTTACCCGGTTAGTTTTGTGTTGAGAGGATTGTTAGTTTTTCACAAGTGGTTTGTTACAGATGAGTCCTATGATGCAGCTGGGCAAGCACAGTATTTTCACTTTTGGGCAGTCATTACTCTAATTCAGCAGATGATACAGCTGGTGTTATCTGATTTGCTGTGCTTCTTTAATTAAAGCAGATTATAAAAAATTAAAAACATTCCAGCATAAAAACATACTCATTACAGTATGTGTTGCAGTTATGAGTTTGAGCTCGTATAACACGGGCAGATCGAAAGGTTTTGAGCCTACGAATTGTTTAAAGTTAAGGCTGTTAGCAGCCTGTCTTTCTGTATTATGGCAGTGATGGAGTGACAGCCTGCCATGATTTCTTTTTCTCTACTTCCCTTCCCAACGCCGTGGCTGTCTTGACAATTTAAAGGAGAGAAAATCTACCCTTTTTTCACAACTTGACACAATTTCCTGATGTCTTATTGAAATGTCTGTGAAGCGTTTATAAAAATACCTTGTTTATTTTTCAGATTTCTACTTTAAAGTGTATTTTAATGACTTGGGTAAAAAAAAATTCAGATGCAACACCAAATATATCCCAAACCTGAATATGTACTGAGTTTTACATTTACATATTAGGTAGTAATTCATTTAGTAGCCGGTTTATGACATACATCTGGTATACCCAATACAGTAATGCGTGTATGTACCTAATAAAGTGGCAGTTGTGTGTATTTCCTCTTCTAGATAATCTAGATAGTGCAGAGGTTCTGTGCTCTCATTTATGAAGTTCTCATCAACTGTAAATCAGATCATTCAGTCATAGTTTATGCTTTGAACACACTACATAGCCCCAGAAAAAGAAAATTGCCAGTCTTTTCATAAAATGTTTAAAATTAAGTTTTTTCTAACTCACTTTAGCTGTTTCATTGTTAGATCTGTATATTACTAATTATAGGAAACTATAGCAACTAAAGCATAGCAATTGAGTTTTGTAATAATTAAAAATTAAATAACATTAACACATAGCATTTGATATCATCTGCAATGCAATTAAAGCAAATTGGGAGCTACCCAGCTGCTCTAAATGATGACACTGTTATCCTTCAAGTGTTGCCTAATGGCTGTCATTAATGTAATCAAAAACGTATTTTTTTACATTTTTTTATTCAGTCGCTTCAAGCAGTGATTAACCGTAATCAGACTGTGAGTTTAAGTAAAAGAAAAGCTTTCAGAAATGAAAGATCAGTATTTTTCAGTGTGGAGTTTATTTTCTTCAGCTCATTGCTTTAAAACCTGTTCAAACAGCATTGCTTCATGAGAAGTGAACTGTTTATTCAATCTCCTTGTTTACCAAAAAGAAGCGATGGCCTAAATTTTCTGTCTCGCTTACTTCCTGTCTAACTTACTTCCTGTTTACTGATTATGCACATGTCACGTCTGAACTAGTATCATGGAAACACAGTGGGGGATGGGGAAAGGAATAGCCTTTTATTATTATCATTATTATTATTATCAGCATCGATCTGGTGGTAAATGGAGATTTGTTGACAGTTTGTTTAATTTGATCCATGTGGATAAATGCACATACAAAACACAATGAACCATATTCATGTTCTCTGTGAGAGCTTCTTGAAATTAATCACATTTAGTCTGTAATTAATTCCTCTGTTAAGTGACAGATATATTTGCCCAAAAAATTTGAAAAAATATATATCATGTATTCTGGCTTTGATCCAGGAATTTTTCTTTACTATTCATGTTTATACATGAAGGCATCAGTAATATCGATTTGCCTTTCAAGCCTTAAGTCTTACCTTTATCATCTTCAATCAATCAAGTTTTATTTATCCAATTAATCCTGGATTTTCAAAACTGTCCAAAAAAAAAGTCAAACACTGATTTATGTATGGCAGGTGTGGCTCAGTAAATGAAATGACAAAAATATGTTGGGGATGGTTTGATGTCGTTGAACAGAATAGTGAGAATTTTCCTAAGAGAGGATAAATCTTGGCCATGATGGCACTGGAGGGAACCTAGTTCCAAACCAAATTGAAGAGCGGGCAGGTATTATTTCTTAATCATCTTTAAATGGTCATTCCAGATCCACAGGCTTTCTTATCTTTTAGTATTATTTAGGTCACCTTATTATTGAAGGGCTTAGGCACTCATTATGGAAGAGTATTAGGGCCAATATTCTGAGATTAAAGTCAGAATTGTATTTGTTCTTCTTCAGTGGCCCTAATACTCTTCCGTATTCACCACTGGTCATGAAATCATATCAAAAGTTTGTGGAAGATGATGCTTAAAATGGTAACGCTACAAAATACACCTTTTTGGCCTATTCTGAAGACTGAATTAAACAGCTTATTCAAAAGAAATGTCACATGTATTTCTCTAACTATTTTTTGTGATGTTTCAAGCAAATATTATTTACATGCACAGACTACAAAACCCTCCCCTCCACTGAACTGGATGGATCCACAGATAAAAACCAATAAAGAAAGACTGCTCCCTCTTGGTTTCCCTTTTTAGTGGAGTGTTCATACAAAACACATCACTGGAAACCTTTTATTTTAGAAATGTATACGGAAAGTTGGCTAAATAACAGAAGGGGTTGTGGCTTGTGGCTGTTGTAATATAAACATTTATTTCACAGTGACAGTGACTGCGTTTCCATGCATCAATAACCCTTTTAAAACCCGAATATTGGCAATAACCTGAATTTGCACGGTCATGTAAACACCAATAACCCCTTTGAATAACCCGAATTTTCTCATATTCCGTTTTTTAAAAACCCGAATTTGACCCCTGGGTTACTCCATTTAAAACCCGAATATTGGGTCATATAAACGCCAAACGGAATACCCCGATCAAACGGAACATGAATTTGTTTTCTGCGCATGCTCTGTTTGCAAGGAATCCTGGTCTTTTGAGTCCAGGAAGTTCTTATAAACACGGAGAAACACAAGACCAGGAGGAGACTAATAACTTCATAAATGTAATGAAGGATATGAACATTTCTGCATTTGTAGACGGTAGAAAGTACCAGGATAGAAGATTTACAAGAAGGTGAGCGCAAAAGTTGCACGAAGCAGCATTTGTTTTGAATTTGGATACAGGAAGAAGAAGCGGAAATTACGCTAATTGCGTCATCACGTTCTCCGTGCGTCGCTGGTTTGATCGAGATATCCCAAAGGATTAATCACCATGTATACAGGGATAACCCTGTTTGCTCACGCACGTAAACGGAATATTCCGAATGTTTCAGTAACCGGAATATTAGCAATAACCCGAATTTTGACTGCATGTAAACGTAGTCATTGTTTTCCATGTCATTGTGGCAGGGTGCAGGATTGGCCAGGCCGGACGGTCCCCGGCCTGAGTCGGGCGATGGGGGTGTGTGACAGGGTGCAGGATTGGGGCGTGGTCTGCGGGGGAGAGAGGGAGTGCGGGGGGAGCCGGGTGGTGAAACGCAGCCGCCGGAGAGTCTGACACGACAAGTCTGGCACGCTGCCATGTGCTTGTGTATGTGTGTGTCTGGTGACCAATAAAGTTGATAATTTCTCCGCCAACCCACATGTCCTCATTCTTGTCCTGTTACCCCTAGTAGCACGAGTCTGCTACAGTCATCTTAGAATTTGGTGCTTTCCTCAAATGCATTCATAGAAATACCTGATCCCATAATACAAATGAAGTTTTAACTAGTTTGGCTCAGTGGCTTCTGAAGTGTCTTTCAGTAATACTGGAAAAAGGTTTCCTTAGTAATAATCAGAGGTGGGTAGTAACGAGTTACATTTACTTGAGTACATTTACTTGAGTAAGTTTTGGGACATTTTGTACTTTTAGGAGTAGTCTTGAATCACTATACTTTTTACTTTTACTTGAGTAGATTTGTGAAGGAGAAACTGTTCCTCTTACTCCGCTACATTAGGCTACGTTGAGCTGTTACTTTTCTTTTATCCCTTTTATCCACGTACGCGTCAATCTCATGACATCACTGGGTGATTCTTTGGGAAAAATGTTTGTTTTTGCATGTTTTGTCACATTTACACAGACTCAAACACACACATTATATTTATGAATTTATGGGCTTGTTCTAGTTCTGCCTGGTTAAAAAAGAAAAGTACAAAGGCTTGACATTTTTTTATTCTGTTATTATTTTATTTATTTTATTATTTATTAAAGTACTTGCATTTACTTTAAGATTATTTTAATTTAAGCATTTTTTTATTTTTTATTAATTTTAATTTATTTTATTGATTTAATTTGCCTGAAGATGATTATTTTGTACTTTTGTCTGTTTGAAGGGTTGTGTTAAAAAAAATAAATCAGACGTTACTCAACAGTTACTCAGTACTTGAGTAGTTTTTTCACCAAGTACTTTTTTACTTTTACTCAAGTAATTATTTGGGTGACTACTTTTTACTTCTACTTGGGTCATATTATTCTGAAGTAACAGTACTTTTACTTGATTACAGATTTTGGCTACTCTACCCACCTCTGGGATATGCATGATTTTTTTTTTATGGCACATTAGATACAAATTGACATTAGCTATTTATAAATTT
The DNA here is from genome assembly GCF_033807715.1 of Cololabis saira. NCBI lineage: Eukaryota > Metazoa > Chordata > Actinopteri > Beloniformes > Belonidae > Cololabis > Cololabis saira. Next base: position 5,151,532 of record NC_084591.1, read on the forward strand.
AAAAAAGACTCCAGAAGTCTGTTTTTATAATAGTGAAGATAATCGTTTTAGTCACCCGCATCTCAATGTATAATGGATAGTGGTGATATCAGTTGACTAAACTGACCCCAGTCTCCAGACCCAGCAGTGAGCTAAATATAACTTCATGTTGTCCTCGGTTTGAACCCAAGTGCAGCATAATAGGTGAAGATGATGCTTAAGACATTACTTGAAATGTAAACCAAGTTGAGGGTCATAGAGGTGGGCGGGCAAAAGTGAGGAAAAGTCTGCGATTGTCGTTACAAGAGCTGCCGTTCATTGCTAACAGCGGAGAGTACTGACTGTGTCGAGCTCTGCCTTCTTTCATCAGCCATTCAAGCATAAGCTGCTGCAGGATGCTGAGGAGGGGCCGGGGCTTTGAGGAGAGTTTCACACTGGGTAGTGCAAAGACTCATGGGACTCTGGGAATTCAGGCCCATATTATGACGCAATTGTGGCTAAGTTTAGTTGTGTTTTGAACTCATGATGTTCAAGTTTTGAATGGCAGCTAACAGTTCAAAACAATGTGGAAGACCTTCAAGACGGTTGCTTATCTCCTTAGGACTGCCTATCTGAGCAAGTTCAATGCAGTCATGCAAAGACCATGCAATGCTCAGAGGAATTGCAAAGTTCTTGACGGTACAATTAGAAAAAGCCTGAAAAAAGTATGTCTTGTTTGTAAGTTTTGTCAGGAGAGGGCATTTTTGTTCTAAAAATAACATGGCAATATGCTTTTCAAAGTTTCATCTGAAAAAACCAAAAGACTTGTGGAATAATCTCCTTTGGACAGAGGAGAGCAAAGTAGAGATGTTTCACCATTATGTTCTGTGTGATGGTTGCACCTATGTTTGGGGTTCATTAAACATTTAACCAAAGCACGGTTTTGGAGGGATAGTGATTCGGACATGTTTTTTTTTTAATAGATTCTACATAAACTACCTGAGTGGTCATCCTTAGAGCATGGCCGTTTTCTGTTTTTTAAGATCCTGACTGTTCAAACATTTTTGCTGTGTTTTCTTCTTTAAGAGGAGAAAATGAACATTAACAAATGACTTAAAACTGATAGATAGGGCCCCATCCTGTTTTTAATAAGTTGTAATTATTTTAGATTTTTGCTGGGTTTTATTCTCAAGTAAAAACAATCAACAGGAACAGAGAACTCAAAAGTGTGACATGATTACCGTATGTGTCTTTCTTGGCGTCTGGCTCAAACAGATGAGGCTAGAGACCTACACTCATAAAAAACAGAACTCCTCCTTTTTGGGTATGAACGGCAGTAGGAACAGTTCAGTGTACATTTTTCTCTTAACTCTGTGGTTTCAGACAAATGTACCTTCCAACGAAAAATACTGTGCATTAAATGATAAAGCTCCCAATGACATTTGATTCTGTTCTCTGTTTTTCTTATGGTGCAGCAGATAAAAGAACACAGAGATCTTTCACAACCATACTACCAAATAACCCAGTACACAACAGAATGACTACGCAAGGAGAAACAAACAAACAAACAAACCATGGAAAATTCCTTACAAATTAAAGAGGGTTTAATCTCTGTTTACTCTCTGTCACTTATGGCGCTTTTCCACTAGTATCTACTCAGCCCGACTCGCCTCGGCGCGGCTCATCCCGGCTCCACCCGTTTTGTCCCCGTTTGCTTTTCCACATCCAGGTGAGAAGTGGGCAGGTTGGGGTGAAGCTGCTGTGACGTACTCGATTGCGCAACCCCTTTGTTCATGTTGGCGCTGATGAGAAATCAGCTGGAGCCGCGAGCGGCTGGGAGTAAAACAGAGCGCCTGTGGATCTGATCGTTCCTCATCGCCCGTTAAAAAAGGGATGTCCCTTTTTTAATTCTCTCGTCAGCCACCAGGTTTATGAACATCTGCACCTCAGAGTTATATCACCAAACAGACGTTTGCGCTGTATAATAAAATCGCCGTGAGCTGCAAGTCGCTCTCGCGCTGACTCCCGCTTCCTGATTCAAACGTCTGATGGCCCCGCCCCCGACCAATCAGTGGCGTGGAGGGTGGTGACGTCAGATATAGTGCCGGCTCAGCCCGGTTAGAACCTCGGCAGAATGGTTACAGAAAAAAATCTGCTTGGCACGGCTCCACCCGCCTCAGCCCCTAGTGCAAAAGCGCAAGACGGGGGCGTGGCGGGTAGAAGCGAGCTGAGTAGATACTAGTGGAAAAGGGCCAATACAGTAACTGCAGGTATTTTATTTACCAGTGTTTATATATTGTACATATTTCACACCCACACCATGTTGTTACAGTTTAACTATTTAACTATTAATAGCATGCATCTCAATATATGAAAGTGAAACATGGGGTTTAACCCAGACTTATCTTGCCTGAATTTTTAGCCATGAATTAAGAAAGCCCAATGTTCCTGCTGTGCCACGTTTTTGCTCTGTGCTCAGTGTGATCACAGGTCCCACTGTGAGCGTTTCAGCAGAGGAGGGCTTCAGAGTGCTGCCTTTTGGATTTGTGAGAACATAAATTTACCTGAGAGTTTTGACATTTATTAAGAATGAGAATAGTACGTGTCACTCAGTTTGATGTATGTAATTATTAAGATGTAGTTATGGGGTACTACTCAATGTCTACTCCAAAAACTCTAACACTCTCTGGTGTCTTTTTCTGCTATAAGCCTTATAAAAAAGAGTAGGTGTTTCAAACTGTGCTTTTCAGTGTCTAAGATGAACCTTTCCTCATTCATTGTTGAAATCTTCTGATTTGTTTTTCCTTGGTTTTGCAGGTAAACATACTGATGTCATATGACATATGACAAGTCATAATTCATTATGTTTTTTTTTTTTTAAATTGACCAGATTCTCTGTGCTGTTTTTGGATCTGACTTCCTGTTCAGCCGGAGATGAATGCCAACATTTGGGGGCTATCTGTAGCAGGGCAGAGGTTTCTGAGACATTTGTGAAATGCGTTCCGTTGCTTCTGCAGGGACCACTCTGTTTGAATAGACTGCAGATTCACAACAGCTGCAGAGCAGCTGGACCGCAGGGCTTGCATCCCCAGTTAGACCCATGGGTAACAGTGGAAGAGCAACTGAAGTGTGTTAGTAGTCTTTTCTGTCTTCCCTGAATGTCTGTCTGCTACCATGTAAAATCTTTTCTCAGGAGGTTAAAAATGATCAGGGACTAGCAGAGGTGTCAAGTAACGAAGTACAAATACTTTGTTACCTTACTTAAGTAGAAATTTTGGTTATCTATACTTTACTGGAGTAATTATTTTTCAGACGACTTTTTACTTTTACTCCTTACATTTTCACGCAATTATCTGTACTTTTTACTCCTTACATTTTAAAAACAGCCTTGTTACTCTATTTCATTTCGGCCTTTGATAAAAACTATCCAGTTAAATTGCTCCATCCGGATAGAGTGAATTTGGTTGTGGTTGTTTCAGATGTTCTTGTCCAGTTTTGTTCTTACATCCGTTCCCTCAGATTCCTGCAACTAAACTTGGATGTACATTCCAATAAAGGTTAGGATAAATGATAACATGAACATGAAGTTTGACTTTTTGCACCATTACAATACTTATAGGCAACTAGTCATCATATCTCCTGCTCTCTGAAACACATGTTAATTTCTTTAGTACACATATATGGTTCTTTAATATATTTGCATTATACTAAGATCAGGGCTGTACGCTTACTTTTTTGAATGGTAGCACTGGTGCTAGCAAGTTAAAAATTTTAGTAGCACAAATAAAAATTTACTAGCACACCCGGGTGGACAGTTAGTAGGGGTGTAACGATACACTAATCTCACGATACGGTACGATACACGATACTGAGGTCACGATAACGATACGATATTATAGCAGTATTTTTTTAACAACCTTGAATGAGGAACATATGACTGGAAAAAATTGTCTTTTATTTGAAAGACACAAAATACAAAACAATACTGTACGTTTGCCCTATTGTTACAGTTTGTAATTCTTTATGACTGTTTAAGTTTTAAAGAGAAAGCCAGGCCAACCATTTTCCACAAAATGAACTAAAAGTAAATGTCAGGTTTGCATTATGCATCTTCAGTTTCATACAATAAAAATATTTTGCCACAAACTGAATAGTTTCTCTCATGTATGATTTGACTTTTTTCTTTTCCAGAAATGTAACAACTAAAATTAAATAAATAAATAAAAGTAAATGAATACATACAATTTTACATCATAAAAAAGATTGATTTATGCTCACCTTATAAGTGTAAGAGGAGATTTATTTTTGTTAAGGTTATTTTGGTAATTCAGGGTTCATTATTTTATAAATATATTCTTTATATTCTGATGTAAATCAGGGACTATAATTACACTAGTCAGTTTATCTGTAGTTGTTAATATGTTTTAGATTGGGCGGAGTGATACAGCACTAGCTACTGTGTTGATGTTCTAAAATCCTACACTGTTGAGCGGACAGTAAAGTACTCTCAAACTCAAACAAACTCTCAAACAGCAGAAGTTGTCCTCTGTTTATCTTACTCACGACCCGAAAAAGGTTTAATTTAATAAGGTAAGGCTTAACTCTACACCAGACTTAAAAGTTCAGAGCTCAAAACCCCGCTAGAGACCCGTGATCGGGACCGCAAAAAGGTACTACTTTCTTCTGAGCGGAGTAAGATTTTGGTCCGCGTGTTGATGCGCAGTCGCCACGCGCGGTCGGATCATGGATGTATTAATAGTATTAATAGCCTTTCCACACGGCGCCCCGGCCGTATGATCGCGAAAATACGGTATTTATATATGAAATGTCAGAATAGGTAATTTTTTGACGACACCCCGGTTGAGGAAGGCTGATGTAAGTCAAGAGACATTCATATTGATTTTCACACTTTTTTTAACATGACCCCAGCGCAGCTCACTCGCACAAATGCGAGTGGATACATATTTCTCTTCGCACCGGATGATTTTTATTCGCAAATGCGATGAAAACTGTCGCACTGTACAGCCCTGTAGATGCATTCATTTTCAATGGCTTTTGTCCTTAATGGCTTTTTTCCCCCTTACATAACTTTTACTTTTATACTTTAAGTAGTTTTGAAACCAGTACTTTTATACTTGAGTAAAAAACTTGAGTTGATACTTCAACTTCTACAGGAGTATTTTTAAACTTTAGTATCTATACTTCTACCTGAGTAATGAATGTGAATACTGAAGACACCTCTGGGGACTAGACAGTATATTCAACTTCAAAACAGATTACAGTCTTAATGTATTTCAAAATACAAGTTTGTACATGAAATTTGAAAACAAGATGAATCAGTAAATGTCATTATTCTCTTCACCCTGTAGACAAGATAGTTGCCTTTTGTTTACCCTTCCTCGCAGCAGGGTAATAGTATCAAATGATAGCTGCTTAACAGCATCCTACACATGACAGGGCCTCAATGTTTGGTTAAATGACACTTGAACTTCAGAAGTGATGCATAAAATTGATATTGTTGTACTGTTGTTGGGTTCCTCTGATAGCCTCTGCATTGACAGGGGAGGAATCACGACCAGACGAGAGCCCTTCAATGTTTTATTCACTTGACCACGGGGTATTTCAAAGGATATCTACTTTGACGATGAGTGTTACAGCTTAAACATTAGTTGAAACCATACTCAATAAAGGCTTTGATGATGAATTAAAACTCATGTTCACTTTTGAAGATACATGTAAAAGCAGAAATAACTGTAAAAATGATTAGTAATTTGCAGAACTAGAACATTGTGAAGTGCAAATGGAAAAGGACCAGTAGGGCCTCAACCAGTTCTCTTTGTTTCAGGACCGCGAGAAGTACAATTTTCCACAATAATTGAATTTTAAGTCATCAGAAAATTTAAAGTATCAGAAAGTAACCTCAAATGTTCAAATGATTTGATTAAACTTTTTTGCACGACTACAGATTTGTCAACCTCTGGCATAGGGCTGAACGATATACCGTTATCGTATCTATATCGAGATATGAACATTCAAGACATTAATAACGGAAAAGCAACGATATAAACAATATATTTCCGCTCGCCCTGCTTGTACAGCTCGAGCAGTCTCCATAAACACTACTTTTAAGATTGCCCTTGAACGCACCACTACGGCCACCCAACCACAAAGCTTATTTTATGCTTGCTGTTGATCGACAGCTGAAGCCAACCAATGACAAACATAGGAGGGTGGGAGGGAGGGAGACGTGAGACGCACACAGCCACACACACAGGAGAGCGGAGAAGAGCGGAGAAATCCAAACGGAAGAAAAGAGACATGAGTGCGGAGGATAATGCGGCCGGTGGCAGTGCAGAATCTAATTTTGTGCCAAAACATAAATCATCCTCCATTATTTGGAGGTATTTTGGATTTAGAAAGGATGATGTCGACCAGAGCGAGGTGTTGTGCAAGTCGTGCTTGGTGAAAGTTGCGACGTGTATTTCGCAGCCGATCCGTTTTTAGTTTTGAAATTACAAAATAAAAATAGAGAAATAAACCAAAATAATCCGTTCCCCATCTTTTGTTTTGATAATAAAAAATTAATTGATGTGTTTGAAAATCGAAATTGGGAATTAAAACAGCGAGTGGAAAACTCTTTTGTCTATTTCCTATTCGTTGGAGGATACTGAAAAACAAGGATTGGACAAATGGGGGGATTGCACATGCGCAGTAATAAATTAAGAAAGTTGTTTCTGGTTCTTTTGTTGATCAGATTGAAAGTTAACATTTTTAGATATTTAATTGTTGAAACAGAAAATAAATCAAATATGAAACCTGGGAGTGAAACATGAGTTTAATCTGTAATCTGTCTTCACTCCGTCATGAAACTGCAGTGATGTTGTGACAGTCCGTTCAGCTGCAGCGTCCAATCAATAACATGTACTGAACTCTAACTCTAACTGCATTGGTTATTTATCGTTAAAGCGGAGCTACAGTAAAATATTTTGATTATTTTTATTATTGAGTGACTTTATGTTAATGTTGATGACTGGCAGTGAGTTCTAATCAATAAAACTGCACTCTTTTGATTTCTGATGTTTTTATTTTTCTGAAAAATGCTTGGTTTTCACCGAACCGAAGTCATATCGTATCGTATCGATATCGAGATATCTGGCATGAATATCGAGATATGAAATTTTGTCCATATCGTTCAGCCCTCTGGCAACCAGTCTCCTTGTCTTTGGTTCACGATGAAATATCATACCTGATGTTTAGATTAAGACTAAAAGACATTCAATCCTTTTGTGTTGTACTATTATAGAGATGTGAGGGTCTCAACATGGCTCTATTTTGTCAAAGTCCTGCCCAATGAATACAACTACAGGCCGAAAAAGTTCTGAAACAGATTTGTTCAAATTTTGGATTGATGAAAAGGCTAATTTCAATCCAAACATTTTTCTAAAAACTTCAAGAACAACGTATACCTCAGAAACTTTGTGGATAAAAATTGTCTAATAGTAGTATATATAAAAGTATAAATGCACACACGCACATTCAAGCTGAGGTGTCACTGCAAAACATCAGGCCTCTATCATGTAGTGTGCAAAACAGCAAAGGTTTAGGGAGTGTTTGTAAGCAGAAAACACGGGTGTTTTTAGTAGGTTCCCAAATCCATCTGTAGAATAAGTCGTCAAAGTAAAGCTAACGGGTAACGTGTCTAGACAGGTTATTTCCCATCACAACAGCCTAACGGCAATACCAAAGTTATGGAATAGATGAAAGATGAACTGGCACATTTTAATGCTCAGGATAAAATATCAACAGTAACGTTATGTCTGGAGAAAGTGAAGCTATTGCAGCAGTCTTATTTGAAGCTGTTGACAAGGCGTAAAGGGTAAAGGCGTAAAAATGAACATAAATGATAAGACAAGCAGTTGTGTAAAATGAACTTTTAAACACTAGCAAGTAATGGAATGTAATGGCTTGTGGCTAACAGTCAAGTGCAGCTGCATCGGTCAGTTTCTAGAGTGCTTATGTATGTAAGGCTCCCTATTCTTGCAACAGCTCCCCTGGGCAATTGCTGTAAACAAGACTATGCTCTTAGGCAAGTTGCCTGGGTAAATAAGGATGAAAGAGAAGAAAGTTTTGCTGCCCTAATGCTTACAGCAACACATTTTAAAAACTGAACATTAATAATATGTGCAGGGGAAAATTAGGTAACAATACTGGTGGTATCTTTTCGTTTTTGAGCTCTAGTTCCTTTAGTTCAGGTTCAAGTTCAGTTCAAGCCCAATCATAGGGCTGTTTGTGAGAATACACTCGTGGTATTGGCTGTCTGGGTTAGAGTTGTATATAAAGATTACCACCACTGTCAGATTAAAGTTACTGTATGTCAAATTCAGTTTCAGGTTCATTTACTTGTGGATCAGTCACTACTAGGATCAAACTAGTCTCGTTGAATCCATTGAGCCAATAAATCAAATTAATCATAAAAAAATTATAGCTATATCTGTAACACAGACACTGTAATGAATCCTCATATAACTGTGTTAATTCAGAGGATGACTGTGGCTTTGTGATATTATCAAATTCAAATGTCGAGATGGACTGCTTTTTTGAAATGAATGTCAACAGCTAGAAAATGACTTTCAATCACTTTATTTAAGCATTAGAAAAAAAATGAACTTACTTCCATGTGTCAGAATGTCTGATTTGTGTTCATCTAAGTATATGACAGCACAGAAGGAGGGTGCAAATGTGTTAGAAAATGAGGGGGAAACTTTCGAACAGAGACTGTAATTCTGCATTTTTTTCATCTTATGTATTATGTCAGATGTTTTGGGTCTTACATTATCTGACACTCCCACCTGGACAGCCCAGTCAGAGGTGATCAGTCCCTGGCTTGGATCCAACTAGTGTGCTACCCTATGGATGAACCCTCTTGATCCACAGCCACCTTAACCTCCTAAAACCTGCTGAACACATGTGGACGTCACATGTTTTGTTGTCTATATCATAATGTTTCATTTTTTAACAGGGGCCTGAAGCCACAAGGAAAGAAAAGTGCACCATGTCCAAGAAGGTTATAGCTTTTTCCTGAAGCGTCCGGTATATTCCTGATAGCTATCCATTCCTAAAACAAAAAAATTCAGAGGAGTCCAAGCTTTTGGTGTAGAGACTGGCCTCTAAAGTCCCTGCAGCCCACCTCAATAGGCTTACAATGGGACTTCCGCCCACACCCTTTGCAGTCCCCTGCCAGTTCAAGATGTAGACTTCTTGTGCGTGTGGGCCTCTTCTACATTGACTTAAATCCTTAGGTACGCAAAAAAAAATTCTGATGTTCAAAAGTGTGCGTACGCCCAAATCCACGCACATTTAATTTTAACATTACAACCAACATGAAATTGAACGTGAACATAGGCGCACAACACTCCTCCCTGTCTCGTCCCTCAAGTAGATCAATTTGAATATGATGATAAGGATAACTTTCCATGAAAAACAGCTCATCCAAACCAAGAACAAAGCAAGTGAAAAACAAACTTACACCGTGAGCTCGATACGCTAAAATACTTTATTTGGCGGCATTTCCTCCGATTTCCTCCACATTCAAGTCACTTTTTGAATATCTGACCGTGAGCGTAGAAATTGGCGTACACACGTTTTCTGTGCGCCGCACTCTTTCTACATTGTCAGTGTCGTCCTGACGTTCTCAATTAACTTCATCTGTTTCCCCAGCCAACACTATCTAATATTCATTCTGACTGTACCTGTCCTACCTACTGCTTCTGAAATAAAAGACTTCCCAAGATGCAATGCGGAGTGCTGATAACCTGTTCAAGCTCCACCAGAGCTACCGTGGCCAAACACCACAAGTTTAGCATCAACCCAGCTAGGTGGCTTAGGCAGTTAGGTTTATAGTAACAGCAGTTGTACTGCAATCGTGACCCAAACACTTCCAAGATGGTCTTAAATTATATAGTGATGTCAATAGCCAAATCAAGGACAAGCTAGGTCTAGGGTGGCCTGCAGTCACAGGCCAGTAGCTTTTGAGGAGCCATTTGGTGACCTTCTCTCCCAAACACTTTGAGGGCAACCCAGAGTCGTTCGTGGCAGTCTGTCAATTAATAGCATGATAAGCGCGAGTGTTAGGTGTTTTATTCACCGATTACATGTCAAGTTCGCCTAACATTCAAAGCTCTAAAGAGATGACAGCTAGATGTTGACATTATAGCTAGAAATGCAGCTGTCACCCCAAAAAAGACACACCTAAATCCATAAATTTGTATCTGATGATGTACATGAAAATGTCCCCCTTATGCAGTTCCCATGGATGTGAAATTTACTTGTGGAATGGTTCCATAAGTAGATCTGTAGATGCATAAGTAGATCTACTTAATCAGCCAATCACAATTCAGCAACTGTAGACATGTTCAAGACGGTCTGTTGCAGTTCAAACCAGGATGAGGAAGAAAGGTGATTTAAGTGACTTTGAACGTGGCATGGTTGTTGGTCCCATACAGACTGGTCTGAATATTTAATAAACTATTGATCTACGGGGATTTTCACGCAGAATCATCTCTAGGCTTTACAGAGAATGTTCAGAAAAAGAGAAAATATCCAGGGAGCGGCAGTTCTATGGCAGCAAATACCGGGTACCAGTCCTGTCAGCTAAGGTCAGGAAACTGAGGCTACAATTCACACAGGCTCACCAAAATTGCACAACAGGAGATTGGAAAAATGTTGCATGGTCGGATGAGTCTTAATTTCTCCTGCAATATTTGGATGGTAGGGTCAGAATTTGGCGTCAACAACATGAAAGCATGGATCCATCCTGCCTTCATCCAACGGTTCAGGCTGGTGGCGATGGTGTAATGTTGTGGGAGATATTTTCCTAGTACACTTTAAGCCCATTAGTACCAATTGAGCATCATGTCAACACCACAGCATACATGAGTATTGTTGCTGAACATGTCCGTCCCTTTATGACCACAGTGAACCCATCTTCTGATGGCTACTTCCAGCAGCATAACACACCATGGCCCAATCCCAATTCTCCTTCACTCGCCCTTCTTTTCTCCACTCGCACTTCTTTTCTTCCCTAAGCCCTAAAAAAGAAGGGGGAGATTTTAGGGCACTTGAGATCTAGGGCACTTGGCCCAGGTGCCTGTCCCAATTCTCCCCCTACCCCTCGTTTTCATCCCTTCCCTGATCAGGAAGCTGAGAGCCAAAAGCTGTTTTAATTTCAGCTGTAGCGCTGTTAATATGGCACTTTATTAAGTTTTAATATTTTTTCAGGTATAATGGTAACCTTAAGATCCCCAACCGGGGCTCAGTTTATCCAAATAACGCCTGTTAAGAAATTTGACCCGATGTTTTCGGAGATGAGAAGAGCCGCCGGCCCCGGGGAGCAGCCTCAGCTCACAGCCCGAGAAGAGACGTTTCCGCCGGGTCAGGCTGCTCCGTCAGCCCCGGGAGAGACACTCTCTCCCGGGACGCAGCTCTGTTGAGAATCACGCCGGCTGAAATAAATCATTTAGGAATATGTTGGTTTAATAGATGAAATCTAACAGTTGTAGCTACGCCTGTTAAGAAATTTGCTCCGAAATTTAGAGATTTCTGTCTGCCGGGTCCGGAGCTTATGGGTCCGCGTTAAATCGACGCAGAGCCTACGGCGTAGGTTGCGTAACCTCCGCCGTAGGCTCTGCGTTGGTGTAACGCGGAACCATAAATCCCTTTATTCTGGCGTGATCTTCCGCAACTTTATCTGAAAGTGTGTAAATTACCCAGATAACAGCTGGATTACTTTGTGGTTTCTGAAGACTATTATATCAGAAACATCCAAAACAAATCTGACGAGTCACAGGATTATTTCTCTCTATTTCTCTGAGACCAGTCTGCCTGTTTGCCTTCGGTCGGCGAGTCAAATCGACGCAGAGCCTCTTTTTTTCATACCCCCTCGCTCGCCAAGTCAGCATCTGAAATCCCTCGATTTGAAGGGGCTATTCTCAGCCCCTAGCCCTCGTTATGCCCCCTCCCCCTAGGTGAAAAGAGGAATTGGGACACCACTACCTTCACGGGAACGCGCAAAAGTTAGGGTTAGGGAAGAAAAGGAGGGCGAGGGGGAGTATTGGGACGCACCCCATGTCATAAAGAATCATCTCAGACTGGTTTGTCTACTCCTCAAACGGCCTCCACAGTCACCAGATCTCATTCCAATAGAACACCTTTGGGATGTGAGGGAGCAGGGGATTCGCATCATGGATCTGCAGCCGACACATCTGCAGCAACTGCATGATGCTATCATGTCAATATGGACCAAACTCTCTGAGGAATGTTTCCAGAACCTTGTCAAATCTATGCCACACACTACTAAGCCAGTTCTCAAGGCAAAAGAGAGTCAAACCTGGTACTAGCAAGGTGTACCTAATAAAGTGGCAGGTGAGTGAATAGTCCTTCACCAAAAGTGAAGCTCACATCCCATTAGCCAGAGCACTACTAGGTTTTGTATATGTTGCAATGTAAGCTATATAGAAAGTTGTGAATAAAACAAGAGCCTTTGTAACCCATTTGTATTTCCTACGCAGCCCTGATATGAGTAGCACCTCAAGTAAGAATCTTTTCCTGACGGTTTGGGATGTCGAACTGCTGACTCCATCCATGGATGTAGGCGTTTAATCCACAACTGCAGGGAATTGCACATCTCTAAAATAGGAAAGTAGCAGCACTCTTTGTCATTGTAGAAATAATCAAAACGATATGTTAGATTATCTACCACAAACATAGTCTGGCGGCCTGCTGTTCCAATGCATTTGTTTGTGAGAAGAAGATGACAGCGGTATCATTGTCCTCTACCACAAGGCAAATAACATTCTTTTAATGAAAAGGTACTATTTTAATTAGAAATGTATATATCAGGTAAAACACGTACTTTACATTGTCCATTTAAATTACCTTCACCTTTGGCCTCAGACCAAAAACTTTTTTTTTTTATCTTTGTCACGGTTTGGTTTCAGTTCCTGTTTTTTTTTTAAATCCGTGTCTTTGTGTTTCAGTTCTGGTTTGACTTCCCTAGTTCCCATCTGGCCTGATTGTCTGCACCTGTGTCTCGTTAACCCCTCTGTGTATATCCGGTCTTGTCTTTCTCTTGCTCCTTGTTGGTCCCAGCCCCCGATTCTCGCGCTCAGCAGACACAGCGATTTTTCCCAGTGGCCAGCCGCGGTACTGCAACAAAAAGTCCCATGGGGCCCAGAAAGCTTTTTTCCCATAGACCGCAATAGTAAAAGAGAAGCCTCTAAAACTGTTCACAGGAACCTCCAGCTGTAATCACCGGCAATTACTAATCTTTGTATTCTATATTTTTAAGTCATGGACTTTATATCCGTCAAAAATGTTTTGTAACGGCCAGAAAAGTCAAAGAAAAGTCTCTTTCTGGGCGTGACGTCACGGCTGACGTCACAGCCGTGTCCGTGCATTCCACAGATGTATTATATTAATATATATTATGTAATTATATTATATTAACACATTAATAATATATGTAATACTATACATGTAATAATATACATTAATTAATATATTATATTAATACATATTATACGAGAGTTGTGGTTTTGTTGGTTTGAAATAAATAAAATGATGACATATTATATTAATATTCGCGTCATTGCCCCGGGGCATGATGGGAGACCCCAGAGCATCATGGGAGGTGACTCAACTGCGCATGCTCTATGGGCCGCATAACGCGGAAGTAAACCCGGAAGTCAGGAACTTTTTCAGCGTATGCGCTGAGTGAGCTAAATTAATTGAAATGAATGGGCGGCCATTTTCGATGTCCCATCCAGTTCTATTAATACATCTATGGTTGGTTCGTACCGTTTTGTTCCTCCATGTTTCAGGTCGGGTTTTTGGGATTCATATTCTGGTTTTGCAATCCTGCTAAGCAGCGCTTTTCATTTGCTTTAAGTACAATAAATCACTATTTTTGGAACTCCTGGTCTCCTGCATCTGGGTCCTACTCCACCGTTTCCTGACAATCTTAATCTGTTTTATATTCAAAATCATGCCAAAATGTGTTTGTCAAAGCAATGAAGTTGAGTCTGAAGTTTGAGTCTTTTGAAGACTAGTAAATAAAGATATAATTAAAAAACACTTAAAAAAAAAAACCTTCTTGAAAGTCTGCAATGTTGAACTGAATAGCTTGGTGGAGCAGAAACGTGGACAGCTGTGATTACACTGGGAACAGATTCTCAGGGGCCCAGTCTGTTATCACAGGAATAGGAAGTCAGCCTTCCTTTGCTATTTTATGAAGACTGTTTGAAGAAACTGACGCAATTCCCCCTCTGCAGTGATGTCACAGATGCTAACTATCTTGCTTTCATCTTTTTTCAGCTTCACTGCTAAGTTACAGCTGGATGACTGCTTCTCTTCCTTCTCTGTAAGCCTGCCTTATTTCTTTGATATAGAGCAATGTGGTGATTTTTCACATATCCTCTTGGCCTGTATAAAAGAAACGTAGTTTGGCCAAAAATTGTGCTTTGACATGTACCTATTCTGAACTTAATACATCTGATCAATTATGAAACAAGTAACATCTATCATTGACTACAGATACCTGCTTGTCTGAGTGAATTTTCTCCACTGTCGGTCTCACCAAAGCTTCACCAAATTATAGTTTTCCTTTTTAAGCCATGACAAAACCCTTCTTTGCGGTACTTTGGGCTAGCCAACAACTTCTCTAAAAGCCTAGATGAGCTTTGAAGTTTATTTGCACATAATTTGACATCAATACCAATATCAAATGCATTTTAAAATCGAAAACAAATTAGTTTAGAATTAAGTACCTGTACAGGGAAATTGAGCTGTAATTGATAGGAACCATGGAAGAAATAGGTGAATATACTGCTATTTTTGTTACCATTTTTAATCAATATATTTGTCTGAAGTCTGACGGTCTGAAGTCTGAGGTTAAATGTATCTAACAGTTCAGACCTTAAACAAAAGCAGAAATAAACCTTTTTTTTCCCCTAGCAGCCTGACTGCTGTTTTCATCTTCATAGCATACTGAAATACTGTTTTGCAGGATTAAGAAGCATTGCAAAAGTATTTAAAGCAGTACAAAAAAACTTGCATTTTTAAGTTCAGAGGATCGGAGTGGAGGTTAAATGCGTTAATGACTCTTGCTCTTTTGCTCTATCACTGAGCTGTTCTCTCTTCCGTAAACTCTTACACATGCTTTTGAAGGGTACATACAACTATTATGTATGTTTTATTGTACGTTATTTGTACAGCCCCCCCTGTAAATTTGCAGATAGTGCTCTAATTAATTCACAGGCCAACGGATATTCTTTTTTTCTTTTTTTTTTATTCGTTTTTCTTTAAATATTTTTATCCTGATTTCTTTCCCATTTTTATCATCCAGTGCCCACCCTCTACCAACTCTGCCCTACAATCAGCTCAGGTCTCCTCCTTAACCTGAGGAGTGAGCAGGCCGCTTCTTTTCACCAGACAGGGTGGGGTTTCTCTAAGGACCTTCTAGCTGTGAGAAAAATAGCTTTTTGATTTTGTAAAAACTGCTCTTGTAGCTTTTTTTTTTTTCAGTTAATCATCATTAGCAGCCATCAGTAACAACCAGCTTTTCCTTTGAAAAGCAAAACTGTTTTGGCGTCTACATGTAAAACAAAAGTCTGAATCAAACCATAGACTGTGATCAACCCGTTACGTTTTAAGAAATTCATCACAAATTTCTACTGTCAACATCAGTTAAAGTTAATCAAGCTGTAAAATCAAAACAAATGAATTTCAGAAAAATTAAACAAACCAGACAGGAAGTAGGAATACTTACATTCAAGTACACACATTCAATCCAAAACTATTCAGAAAGATCTAAATATAGCACATTGCTTTACTTCATCAATTCCCTGAATATATTTTCTTAAAAATGTATTATTTTTCATTAAAGGTGACCTATTATGAAAAACACGTTTTTTCTTGCTTTAACCTATATAAAGTGGTTTCCCCTCACCCTGCCAATACGGAGAAGGAGGAAAGCAACCAAATTCTGCAGTGTCTGTTCAGCCGCCCGGATGAGCCATCCAGTGTCATGTGACTTTTACGATCTGTTCAGATTCTGCTCCCGTCGTTACATAAAGACGGGAGTGATTTCTATAGGTCGGCCTCCGCTGCTGAAACCACACCCACAACTAACTCCGCCGGGACAAGAACTCCGTCATTGTTTGGAAGCGTATAAGTGTATCGTGTGGCTGTTTCAACAACGAGGGACAGTAAAAATTTGGTTTTGCATCGACACTTACCCTCATAAAAGGATCAGTACCAACAGTACGGACCCGGCAACTGCACACGAGCCAGCGGTAAGTGACGTTAATTTTTTATGTTATTTATATTTGTCTACGGGTAACACCGGAGCTCGAGTCACTCACCGGAGCCACTCACTGGAGCCCCGGTGTTACCCGGTTAGGTAACACCGGGGCTCTATTAGTAATACATTTTTTTCTGGTTTCAGATCTTCCAAGCACCTGAAGCTGTTCAACGACACCTTCAGAAGACGCACGGTCCTTCCTTGAGCCAGCAATAGTGCATAAATGTTATTTATATACAACTTGGTGTATATAAACAGTGTATGGTGTATATAAGTAGTGTATACGGTGTATATAATGTGTACAAATGTTTTTTGTTTTTTTTTAACAATAAAGTTTCCATTTGTGAACATTCAGTCTTGTGATTTCTTTACAGTTAACATGATTCATTTGTCTTAACAAAAGAAATGAAATGATGAGGAATCGGAATAAAGAACTGTGGTGTACCTGTTTAGAATTCAATTAAATCTTCCTGTGTGAAGACGAGGTGACCCGATCCCTCTTCAGGTGACTAAAGGCTGATTTATGCTATCGCGTTACACCAACGCAGAGCCTACGGCGTAGGGTACACGTCGATTTAACTCAGAACCGTAAATCAGGCTTTAAGATCCCAGAGAGTCGTTTACACCGTGTCATAAATGCATGCGAGCGTCCGACTATTGCGTTGAGCTGCGTAACATCGGACGCTCTCTGTCCACACTGAAACCGTGGCCGCGGCCAGTTAGGACAGTCCAATATAAAATAAAGCAATGGAATTGATTTTGTTGCTTTGGTGCTCGCTCGCATGGGACACGCTTTAATAGTGTACGGAGCCACTGCTCTTCTGCCAGAGCGAGGCTTTGTGCCCTCCCCTGCTAAACGTCATTCAGGCAGCCAATCAGCACAGCCTCATTATCATAGCCCCGCCCCCTCAGAATCCCTCACAGATAATGAGGTTAGAAGCGGTAAAACTATAGACATGGCCCACAGGCTGAATTTCTGATTTATGTAGAAAAAACAATCAAAAGCTTGTTTTTAAGACATTAAAGGCCTGTTTAAAATATACATTAAATGCCATAATAGGTCACCTTTAAAGAAACATTAAAACAACCAATTTGTGGTGCACAGTTAAGCAATGAATAAAAATAAAATGGTGAGTGGGGAGCCAGTCATTTTCAGTTTCTTTCTCGGTGCTTTCTGTGTATTATAATTATCTTTATACTTACTTTCTCTCCCATTTGTGTGGCATTGTGTCCAAAACATCTCATGCTGTGGATTTGAAGCTGCTAAATAATTTTGTGTATAAAAAAAGCAGGGGTAGGTTTCTGCTAAACGGGTCTAAATAAAATAAATGGTTTTGTTGGATGTCACAGACCAGTTACTTCTGAACAGATACTGTCAATCCACCAGACTGGTCTTTCCTGGGAAAACCAAAGTGAGCCACTTTATACTGGCCAGCGTGTATTTACAGCCTGGTAACAAAAATTGATTTGCTGCTACGCTGCTGTATCTTTATCTAAGTCTGATAAATGATCATTGAACCGAGCCTAATGCCAAAACTCAAGTCCATTTTCCCATTTTAGTGTTTAAGTTTTGAGCCTGACTGAAATTCCTCTATAGCGAATGTTGAAAATCATATGACTAAGATGAAAGCTTATTCAATGTCAAATATTTCCTGTGTTTAAAAGTTTTATTTTTGATTAACCCCAGGATCAATCTTTTTTTTTTCCCGTGCAAAAGGGGTCATCAAAATTATACATTAGCATAAGGAAAGCTCTCGGGCATCAAATTAAAAAGAGTTCCTCCTTTAAGACAGGCATCTGTCTGTGATTGGTTTTGGCATAAATTGGTTTAATGAAAAACGCAAGGAGCTTTGATCTCTTGCAAGATTTTTTCAGTCCATATTTAAAATACTGTCATCATTACCCAGTGAACTGTTTTCTTTAAAAAGGTTCTCCTGCGCTACAGGAAGTCAACATGAGGAGTGATTATTTGTTCGTGTTTGTCCTGCTTTTAAACACTCTGACATACATTCACAACATCCAAAAGCAACTTTGCTCTGTCAGTGACAAAACTGGCCTCCACCAATATTCAGTGTCAGTCTGTCATACTTAATTAAAAAGCTTTTTAGAATTGCAATCCCAAAACAGAGAAAGACTGGGGGAAGCTCAGTTAGTCAAACAAACAAAACTTCAAACTTCAGAGGAAAGAAGCTCCAAGTTCACTCATGGATTCAGTCCAAAGATGCCAATGGTTGGTGAAATGTTTTATTTACTTTCATAGTTTGTGAAATGCTGCTTATAAGGTTAAGTTCATGTTTAACTCCTGTGTAGATTTGTTAATGAAAGCTTTGCAGCATTGACTTCATTGGGTTTTGTGTTGAATGAGTTTGCACTAAGATAATATTTCATTTTTCTGTAAGAAAATATTTCATTTTGAGTTTGAAAAATTAGAAGTATAGAATAGAGAAGGACGATACAAGGGTGAAAATGTTACAATTCTGTTGAATGTTAAAACTTTACTAAAAATGTGGAAAGTTCATTGTGGCAGGGTGTAGGATTGGGGCGTGGTCTGCAGGGAAGAGAGGGACTGCGGGGGAGCAGCGCACAGGTGGAGCGGGTTGGATCAGCTGATTGGGCACAGGTGTGTCTAATCAGTCTCTGTTCTTCTGTTCTCAGTCTCTCTGGTAAATGTTTAAGATATTTGATTAACTTTAAATGTTTAAGATGTTAACATTTGTTTCTGTCTTTAAAGGTTTACAACCTATTAAGATGAAGTGACCAACCGACCTAAAGAAAAATAAGAGTTTGAGTTCTTCTTGCGTCCCTTGGAGGGAAAAAGAGGTGGACTTGACAGGTACATGGGTGAAAAAAAACTTTGACTCTTATTCCTTTACAAACAACATGAACCAAAAGTCTTTCATGGTTCATTTGTTTTTGTCACCTCAATTTTTTTGTTATAAAGTCAATTTTTGCTTGTCAGGACAGCGATGCACGATTTTTAAAAAAAGTGACGTGAAACTGAAATGATTTTTGGTAGTCTTTGAGCAACAAAGATGGGCTGAGTATCTCTGCATTGCATGCAAATAAATTAAGAAAAGGGTTTTAAAACAACTCTTTTTAATCCTACAAATAAGTATTTTGCTCCAAACTGTGCTCCGAAGGTTTAAAAATAAACAAAGCATCCAGAAACTGGGCTCTGTGCTGGTTTGTGGTTGTATCAGTGCCCTTGGCAAACATCATTGGTATTCTGGGATGCAGAAAGGTACCTTGAGATATTAGAGTAGCATATGCTGCCTTGGAGAAGCCATTTGAATATTTAAAAGAAAAATGCAACAATTACCCCTTAAAGTTGTATATCTTCAGTAATATATGCAGCAGAAATGCTCGTCCTCAATGCCAAAATGCTTTTTAACTGTCATGAGAAGGAATGGTTATTTTACACACTTCTAAATATTCTTGTCCCTCGTTTTTTGCCACGTGTTGCAAGCCTGAATTACGAAAGTTGGGATATTAGTAAATTAAAAAAATGTTATGTGAAAAAGAAATAACATTGAATATATTGGGTGCGTAATGTCAGCAAAGAGATGAAAGTCAAAGTTAATGGTGTTTATTTTGATTTCATTCTGTGATATTTAAGTCACTCCTTACATTTTAAATGCAGTTCCCTTTGCTGCACAGCTGAGTTTTACTGCCTTTTCTAATTCAGTTGTGCAGACCTGCAGATATATTGGTGTACGTATCACAGGACATTCAAGTACTAATTTGTATGCTACTCTGTGTATTAGTGTCTTTAAAGCTGCCATAACTCTTACATTATTTGATACATACCAAATATTTGCACCTTTTGTTGATTAAACTTTAATGAGGACCAGACATGCTTTAGTTATACACAAGCTGGCAGATTGTTCATTATATTCCTATTACAATTCACTAATTTAATGATTGTGTTGAGCTGCTGATGTCTGCGACTCACTCTGGCATGATGTACGATGTACAGACCTGCTTCAGGACCTTTAAATCAAAATGGGATCAAAACAGGCTGCACTTTATAATTATTATGCACAGCATCAATTACTCCTCAATGATCATCAAATTGTAAGTACAGACAGTCATTAGGAAGCTCTTGTCATGAATTTTAAGTACAGATTTTCGTTCATATAAAATGGGGCAAAATGACGGTGAGCAGAAGC
The DNA here is from genome assembly GCF_033807715.1 of Cololabis saira. Taxonomy (NCBI): domain Eukaryota; kingdom Metazoa; phylum Chordata; class Actinopteri; order Beloniformes; family Belonidae; genus Cololabis; species Cololabis saira. The sequence goes on from NC_084591.1 coordinate 5,172,016, forward strand.
AGGTCGATCAAGTTCAATATTATTTGTTTCTGAGAAAATGACTGTTGGAATACGATTTCTAATTAGATTCATATGAATTTGTTATAGGCCCAACATGCAATATCATACATTTTGCTGTCAGCAAACTGTTGGGCTTTATTTTCGTTCTGTTGTTATCAAATTAACTCAGCAGGTTTCCCATTAAAGGATTTATAACCCCTCAAAATGTTGTCAAATAAGGTCTGGCTACAGCTCTACAACTGTAGAAACCCAACACAGGACTGTCTGCTTTTGCTACATGGTCAGATAAATCAGTTTGAGGTTATATACCTGATAGATGATCTCATTGCTGCTGCATATAAGAGCAAGATCTAATAAAGGTACAGAAAACTAGATTTCCGGAGATTACACTTCAGATGTAAAACCAGCTGCTTGTGGTAATGTGCACGATGCACATGCCCATGCATATGGTTCATTTTGGGTTCTTTTATTGCATTGTTTTTTTGTTATTTTATTTAGTGTTTACACTTTATGGTTCAGTCTAACTGATGACATCAAAAGCCTTCCAAACAGCGGGCAGTTGGGTGTTGCATTGGTTGTCATCCTTGTGATTCTTCATGTTGCTTGTCACTCTCCTCTAATAATTCACTTTAAAAATAAAATCTCGGTAGAGTTGGACTGAAACGTTTTAAAACACTGGCGTTGCTGATGATGCATAACAAAACAGCGCAAGAGGTTGTGTGACTTGAACATATGTGTGAACTAGGGGATTTATTTCAGTGTTTGTGGCATAGAAATGAAAGTCTGTGGTTAATTCATTGTCCCAAATCATGTGATTCAAGGCTTTTTATCCTATTTTGGTTTATTGTGCATTGCCATCAGTAGAACACCAGAATTCAGCAACTGATCTTTTGTAGGTCTTACTCTTATTAGTTACTGTAGGTCCACACCTGAGTTGCACAGGATTAAATAAACCTCAATAAGAAGGGAAACAAACTTGAGGCTGTTTTAATAATTGTCAGTTTTGTCACTTCCTGTTTTATTTTGAAGCCCATGGCTGCGTCCGAAATCCCATACTTCCACATGCATGAGTATGCAAAAACAGTATGTGAGATTTTTTAGTGCGTCCGAAACATTAGTACTTACACAATAGTATGCGCTATCCATACTGATTCTGGAGAAATTTATTAGTATGGATTGATGGGCACTAGCTAAGCAGAAACTTCCCACAATGCAATGCAGCGGTGGTTGGTTGCTAAGTGCTGTGTATAACAATATTATATAATAATATTACAATATTTGTATATAATATATAATGTCATCTTGTTTCAGCCAGGATAAATGGGAAAGAGCGGTGCGGTGCTGCTACTGCTGCTGTGACAGGAGTTGTTACCATGGTAACAACTCCCCCTCCCAACGGCAGGAAGTGCTGTGTGGCTCTGAGTAGTACGTCTGAAATAATGCATACTACTGATATTTACTCAAAAGTGTGCCGAACTTAAGTATACTTTTTGAGTATATACTGTTTAGTATAGCATTTCGGACGCACCGCATGTCTTTCCTCTTTCCCATCTGCCCTGATTGTCTGCACCTGTGTCTCGTTAACCCTTGTGTATATCTGGTCTTGTCTTTCCCTTGCTCCCTGCTGGTCTGTACGGTTTGTTCCTCCGTGTTTTTTGCCCTGGTTTTTGTAGTGTTTGATTATTGTTTTAGGCTCTGGTTTTTGCATCCTGCTCAGCAGCGTTTTTGGTTTTGTTTTGGACTAATCATCCTTTTTGGAACTCCTGCCTCCTGCATCTCTCCTGCATCTGGGTCCTACTCTAACCACACTAACCACACCGTGATTTGTAAAGAGCATAACAAAAAGAATCAACCTCACCCGCCAGGTTTTCGCTAACAAACGAAGAATTTGGTTTGGCACTTTGTCTGTCAGACTTAATAAACGGGTGGTCTTGGTGTGCGGTGCCCTGTAGCACCTACTGGTGTGCGGTGCCCTGTAGCGCCTACGACACGGGAGAAGTTAGGAATTCTATGCAGAGGGTGTGGGGGACAAAAACTGGATTCATCAGGTAGAACCATTTAGGAAATCTTCATCCGAGAATACGGTCCTGGTCTCGACCACTTATTTGTAGTCTTGGTCTTGTTTCGAAAGTCTTGGGTGTTGGTCTCGTCTCGTGTCTCTCGGTTTCCACATATCTCAGACTCTGATAATTGAGATGCCGTTACACACCAAGGTGACAGAATCTTGTGATCACCAGTTCTTGCTATTGTTAATCTACAGTTTTGTAAACTATTTGTATTTTGCATTTGATTTAATGTTTTGGTGCATCTGCATGTGTGTCTGTATTTAAAAACAGTATCGTGTTTATAACGGCCTTGTTTGAATAAATATATGGCATCATTGGCCTCTGAATAATATTTGCATATCGTTGTGATTGATTAAGCATTAGGTTTATGCCATTTCAGTGATGCTGATATTCAGTGTCATTTGGCTTCTATGATTATAAATAATGCAAATTCAAGTTGATAATTGTGTGTATCTTTAATATTTAAAATTCACATTTCATCTACAAATTAAGTCCAATTTAAATCAGTAACATTTACTATTCCATCAGACTTTTCTGAGGGGGAGGGAGGTGTTGGAGGCTGGTTATTGTGTTAATGACTTTGGGACTAGTTAGTAGTCATGTCAATCCTTAAAAGCGCTGGAGTCAATCCTCCAATAGTGTAGAAATAGCGGTAGTGCAGTCGCCACACAGATCTGATCTCAGCTGATGGATGAAAACATTTATAGAGTTCAACATCATCATCCACTTCTCTGTGTTATTGTGCAGCAGTTGAATACAAGCTCATAAGGAAACTAGCTGAACCCAGATGGTGCTGATGTTCTACAGTCACACAAGATGATGAAATAACTAGGTTTTTTTGGTCTCGGTCTTGAGCTGAACTAGTCTTGGTCTTGATATTCTCTGATTTGGTAGTGTCTTGGTCTTGGATAAGGCGGTCTTGACTACAAGTGTAATACAGGGGCCAACACAAAAGATTATAGAGCATCAACTATACACGAATCCGGCGACCGGTTTGTGTGTGCCGCCATCTTGCGGCGGCGCAATTGCTGCGGTGGCAGGTGTCAATCAATTCATGATGCTGTTATTGTAACCTGACGCTCTACACAGCATCATGAATAGCTGCATTGATGATGTTAGACAGTGGCCTCCCATAACTAATGAAGGTATCTTAAATTAATGCTGATGTTAATTTATAAATAATGATTTGTTTGAGCGATAAGCAGGAAAGAATAGAGGAATAGGGAGATAAGGGAGCGTATGATTAAACACTAATATAGCATACGTTACGTGTGCTGACGTTAGAAAGCTAGCAGCGTGAAATTTAATCATTATGGAAAGGCTACGTAATTAAAAAAAAACAACAACAACACCTGTTTATGTTTTATTTTAGGTATCCAAGAATATTTTATTGATCGCCTGGCGTCCGATGACCAAAAAAAACGCAATTACAGGTCTCTAATTGAAGGGCAGAACTATCTCAGCTCCGGATGATACAGAATACATACATACATGACCCCAATCTGCAGATAAAACTAGTTTGTTGAGGAAAAGATATCAACTCTATTTGTAGCTGCAGAGGAAAAAAATTATCTCACGAGGAAAACAAAAATATTGCTCATGCCTCGGAGTCTCTTAAGCATAATCGGAGCATAATATAGCAGTCAAAAAAAAGAAAAGAGAAGTAAGAGTAACACAAAACATGTACTGTATGTTGTACTATTATACTAATTTATTGAAACACATGGCGAGTCAAACATTTACCAAAGCAGCTGCCAAACACTCCTAAACAAGGTAGCCTAAGACGTGGGTTCTGCAGAACTGCGGCAGTAAATCCTCATCGGAGGTCCACTCTTTGATAGGGATTTCATATGAACCCAAACCGTTAATAATCATTATTTTCTCCATATACTGCTCCCTGGCTTCCTTGTTTAAGGTATCCCGGTAAATTCCAGTTCCTTTCCAGCAGCATCTTTTTTTTGCGTTCCGTCTGTTCACTTGGTGAAACAGAAAAGTAGTTTTGAAAGTCCGTCCCGTCTTCATTCACTATCAAAACAAATGCACGTGACGGGACAGGAGTTTTCCGATGATACATTAAGAGAGCCTGGCAGGGAGCGGAGGAGCGGAGCCGCCACCGCAGTAATGGCGGCCGCTCGACTTCCGGTTTTTGCTGGATTCGTGTATAGCATGTAAGAGGAGTTTATTTCCTGGTGTTTACACATCAGCCAACTGGAATGTTGAATACCTGCATCCATCACTTCTTGCAGACGCTTTTATCCAACAGGCCTTACATTGGTTTCAGTGAACATGCATGTTTTTGGCCCCACGCAAGCACAACCAAAGCAACTTGCATTTTGAACTGCTGAATGTACATGTGCAGACTCCACACAGAAAGGCAACTGCTGGGAGTCGAACCAGGAACCTTCTCGTTGTGAGGCCACTGTGTTAACCACTGCTGAGGGAGGAAAAGCAGCACAGTTTTTGAAATGTGTTGTACATCACTCATTTAGCTTGGATTTTTAAAGACCATTGCATTTTAATTTATTTCTAGGTATACTGCTTAAGTAAATTATATCTTGCTTAAACTGATTAGTATTACAGTTAGGTCCAGGTCAGGTTGACGCCTCGTTTTAAACCCTCTCTGACCATTCATGAAGGTGTCTCTTGACAGTACATTTTGGGCCAAATCCACAAAAGGATTGCGCGGCTTTTGCGGCCGCTAAACCGGTGCAAATGAGACAAAAAGAGAGCGTCTAATTCACAAAGCACCCGCAAAGGGCGAATTGCACCACAAACTGCACTGCAAAGCAAATAGTGTCATGGTGCGCTTGTGCCATTTGCATGCATGTAAATTAGGTAATTAGGTAAACGGTGCGCGGGCCGCGTAACCTATGCGTATGCTCTGCGTCGATTTAACGCGGAACCATAAATCAGCCTTGAGCAGCACTGAGGGAGGAGGGGGAGCGGGGCTCCCGTCCCGTCTTCGCACAGTGTCTTGAGGATTTACAGGCTGAGCCTACCGTTAGTTCTTAAACTGTAAAAAAAAAAAAAAAAAAAAAAAAGAAAGGAGGGGGGGGGGGACAAAAGCATGAGTTTGAAATGTGGGGGGGCATGTCCCCCCTGTTCCCAGTGTAAATTGCGCCCTTGCACCTCACAGCGTTTTATTTTCACTCGCTTTATTTTTTATTTCTGCAGTTTTTATTATGGACCAATCTGTGTGCTGAAATATGGAGAACACTGGAAACAGCTCTGCTCACTTACTCAGACAAGGGAAAATTGCGCTCAGCTCCAAAACTTTATGGGCGTGTTTGCGCCGGCATATAAGAGCAAAATATTTTGTGAATAGGACCTAAAAGCGGGGCAAATTGCGGGCGCAAATGCGGCGCAATTCACAGCGCTATTTGCGGGCGCAATCTTTTCTTTGTGGATTTGGCCCTTTGTGTGTACCTTCCCTAAAGTACTTTGACTTCTTTCTTTCTACCTACAAATGAGCTTGCCGCATCTTTTATGTTGTTTTGAGCCTAATTATGGTCTCTTTCATCTCTTCTTGGACTTCATATCGGTTGCTCCAGTCAAGCTTCTGCCAAATATAAACTCAGATGCCTGGTATTACCTTAAGACCTTCTAACTGCTTCACTTGTCCTCAAGTAACCAAAGAATGAGCCACACGCATTCAATCAACTTCTTTTCAGTCAACAGTTGAAATACATTTGAGTCCTTAAAAATGAAGGTACTTTGATTAAAATGAGTGTAATTCTGAAATGCAAATTTTTGTGAGACATTTCACATTATATGTGAAAGTCAGCACTTTGATCACATCTTGATTGTTGATTGTTTCCAATCCACTGAGATTGGGCCTAAAGGTAAAATCCTAGAAGACAGATATTTTTTTGACCTACGATGTTTCCGTTTCTTTGTAAGATTGTACATTTAGCTGCAATGGTTTCTTACATTTCTTGTAATCAGGTCTATTCTTAAACCAAGCAGATATGCACAAGACTTTATCTCAGAAATACCAGCTGCATGACAACCATAAAATCTGATAGAAACTTATTAAAATGCAAACACCTGTGCTGTCAAACGATCTTTAGCATAAAAAAACCACCTCCTGTCTGCCGTATCTTTGACTGTCAGCACCCAGCTGGTTTTCCCTAGCTGTTTTTCTTTGAAGGAGAAACTACAAACTTTTTTGTGCCACCTTTTGAAGCCCTTAGAGTACTGCTCCTTTTATTGCCTTTTTCTCTTTTTTTGAACAATATATTTCCAGAGTTTAGTCTTTTTAGGGATAGTGGCTTTTTAGGCATTCAAGCTACTTTTAGATGTTCTCACCTGCAGGTCCTTAGCCATTCCTGAAACCCTTTAAAAAGCTCCGGTGGGGATGATTCTGATCTTCCAACCATAGCTTTAAATGAGTACCAAGAAAGTCAGGATGCTCAATTTAGGGATTTCTTAAAAATAAATAAATAAATAAAAAGCCTACATCTGAGTGTATTTGGGGGAAAAAAGCGAGAAAGAAAAGAAAATCATAGAAAAGGAGAAACAGAGTGCTCAGACTTGGCCTAATGACGAGATGCAAGGTGGGAACTGGATGAAAGCCCTTTTCAGAGAGAAGGAAGTGTAAGTGAGAGTGGAGGGAGAGGGAGACAGGAGGAGCTGATTGTGAAGAGCACAAGAGTGAAAGCAGGAAAAGAAATAGATTATAAGGAGATGGCACAGCATCTAAGAAAACTGGCCCTCCTTCCCTCCCGCTCCCTCTCATTATCACTGTGTTCTTGCCAGCCTTTCTCCACAATATGTGTCAAACTCGAGACAGGATGTAGATGTTGTCAAGATTTTTTTGTGCATGTGAGGCATGGTGAAAGGAAGGTAGGTATCCGCACTCAGAAAACTAACATATTTCACTCATTTGGTTTGGCAGAAAGTGAACTAACTCAGTTGAAATCAGCATTTTTTTAATATCTTAAAAATACTTTAAATGGACACAACGTATTTAAGACTGTGGGAGAAGTGTAATCGTTTAGAGTGTTACTGCATGTGGGCATCAAAGAACGACACGAGATTTGTCGTAATGGACAATGACTCTGCCACTCTATTGATTTTTCTTTCTTTCTTTCCAATTAGATATATTTTTTAGTGGGTTCAGAGTTTTTCTCTCCAGTGCTTTTCTGATAGTTTTGCTTCTTATGTCTTCTTTTTTCCACACCTTTGTTGTGTAAGTTGATTACTCCTCACTTGTGTTCTATCAGTCAATGACCCTTCTCTGTGTACGGAGTACACTCCTTTCTTGTATTTCTCTCATCCTTGTCATGCTAGCCTGCCTCTTCTATCTCAGTTTCTTTATTTCGTTTTGCTAGGTTTGCTTTTTGCCTTGGATTTGCACGGACTGCTAGGATTTCCTGCCTTGCAGCATTTTGGTTTGTTGTTTCCAACTAAAGCCCTTCTGTTCTTTGTAATCCTGCCTCCTGTGAATCTTCATATGGGTCTTCCCAAACTGTCCTCTGACAGCAGAACCTTGCCAGTCTTGAACCCAGCAGTGTTTTCTTTTTTTTTTTTCCTTTTTCTCTTCTTTTTTTTGCCAACTGAAGGATTGGATCGGGGGAGCTCTTCTTGGAGAGTTCCATGTTCCATCCGAGTGGCCTCTCAGGCTTTGGGAAAAATCCACCAACATTCTTGTGCAAGGCTGCCAACCCAAAGGTCTCCACCTCCTTAGGCACTGCAGGCAGGTTCACTCGAGGTCTACAGTTCTCAAGTAATCCTGTTGTAAAGCCGACTGCCCGAGGTATTCAACACACCGTGACTTGAGCCATCTGCCCGAGGCCTCCAGAGCTCCAATCAGCCTGCAGCCATGCATTCCGCTCAAAGTTTCCTGCTCTCCTTAAATTGGGCGTTTGCCAAGGTCTCAGACTTGATGTTTTTCTGCTCTCCTATAATGGATAAATTCCAGAGCCTCATGAAGTCAGTGATCACCCTGGTAACGAAGCACAGAGGTTTGACAGACAGACAGACATGAAATGAGCATGGCTTCTGCGAACATTATGATAAGGATGTCAATTTTTACTAATTTTGTAATGCATTCTGAAGACGTGCTGCTCATTTCATGTTTCACCGTGAGACCAGAATGAAAGAACTCCCATCACTCTTGGTAAGCAATTGTATAAGACAGTGGTTCTCAAATGGGGGTACGCGTACCCCTGGGGGTACGTGAAGGCACTACAGGGGGTACGTGAGATTTTAAGATATACATATATTTAAAAAGTACCATCCATGCAAAAATCCTTTAAAAATAAATATGTCATAAATAATTGAGGAAAATATAAGTCTAAATTCATAAAATGAATTTCATCTTCAGGAGTAGGCTATTCAACTTATTATCCTAAAACCGCAGAGTCTCCCCCACACCAGGATGGTTCCACCTAACCTGTCAATCACCTGGCTTCACCTGTCAATCACTTGGACCAACGATGGAGTCGTGGTTGAAGCATAGCAGCAATATTTTTATGTTTAATAAATCAGTTACTGATGACACAGTGCTCTGTTTTAGGTCTTTTTTTTACAACCAAAAGTGCTTTGCGCTTGTTAGGGGGTACTTGGCTGAAAAAAGGTTGAGGACCACTGGTATAAGAGGCCATGTGGGGATGGTGCATCTGTTCACTTTGCATAGTACGTACCACATCAGACCATAATCTCACATGACATCTTTAATCTCGCTCAGTGTTACTATCCCAGTGCGAAATAATTAGTTCACTCCTTAGATTTGAGGAATTTGTCCCCGAGTTCAAATGTAAGACTCACTCTTGGAGATAAAGGTGAGTAAATGTGAACATCAGAAACTGACTTCTTATGAAACCATCAGGCTGCTTTGAATTGCACGGTTGTTTTTACCTGCAGGGCAAAGAATTTGCATATAATCAAAGTAATACAGAAATTACGCTCAGCAGGTTATCTTAATTTGGCTGCTTAGACGGACACAATTCAAGCAAGCCTCCTGCACATACTAAGTGGAACATATTTCATATTTAGATTAACTAAAAAAAAGAACCTGGAAAACAAATACATTAGAGTGCATGGATCCTCACGAGTCAATTCTTAAAGTCCCACTTAAGTGTTACTTCTTTTTATGGTTGTAATAAGCCTTCTATGCTCTCCTACGTATGTGTCATCTGGTCTGCCAAAAATGTCTCTTGTCTGAAAAATTGGAAGCATGTTCAGTGTTATCATCTCTTAGGTTATCAATACTGTTCTCACCTCTGAACACAGTGTAATGATGACCTGATTACATCATGGCATTAAAATAAATCAGGAATGCTCTGTAAATTACATTGTCAAAGAAATGATAAACCTCTTTTACAGGATCTTTAGCAAACAAAATCTAATCAAAATTAACCTCACCTTTGATTCAAAGGTAGCCGTCACTTTTAAAGTTTGCAAACAGTCCACAGGTGATGATATTAATTTATAAACCTTTTTAAGTGGCTTATCTATTTGGATGGACTTGACGGTGACTGATGAAATTTAAAAAAACGATCACAAAGATCATGGAGAGTAGCCTCTGTTGCTATGTGCACGGTTATACATGTATCTGGTGCGAAGGAAAAGACAGGCAGACAGGAGATCATGCAGGAAACACGCAGGGCTGAAAGTAAGCCGGTACGATCCGGTACTCCGTACCACCAAAAGATTCTGTGCCGGTACGCAGTACCGGGAAAAAAAACACACGAATTACTGACAATAATTTTTGCATATAGCGGGTCTCGAACCCTCGATCTCTCACACCAAAGACGGAGATGCTGACCGCTCAGCCATGACTTAGCCCTGCCTTTGTTTATCTGACTGAGTAAGGAGAGAAGAACATAATCTAACTGAGTCCCGACCAGTTTTTTTTAAATATTTGTACGATATAAAAATTAGTAAAACCCCACTATTTGTGCTTTTGTGAATAGCGTATTCCAGTCTTTACTTCCTAAACACACACGCGCATGGAAGGGAGCGTTTGATTTATTGTTCACGTAACGTTACTTTTTTTTTTTTCCCGACCAAACCACACACTTTATTTATGTCATTTGCACCGACGGGCAAGGACAAATAATAAATGATTCCACCAAAATTCCAAAGATTTTTGTGGTTGGCTGACACATTACCAGCATATTTCAAATATGCTGGTAATAATCACATGCCAAATAATAAAACATTTGATATTTGTGATTGGTTTTCATTCCTCGTTTCAGGAAAAAAAGAAAAAAGCGTCAACAATGTTGAAGTAACGTTTTTTTTTTATGTTTTAAGTGTTTTGCTTTGATGAAAAAAATGCTTAAGTTATCTTCCATTTCAATGCACACATTGTAAGAGACATTTTGAGACATTTTACTCATCTTTTACTCTTTTTTCATTTATGTGTCCAATGTTCTGAAAATTCAAAGACAGAGACTTGTTAACTGTTCAGCTGCTGATGAATTTAACTGTAAATGTATTCTAATTTGAAACAAAACAAATTGTTATGATTTTGAAAGTTTTGTCAATGTTTACAAATTATTCTGTGACAATCCCTGGTCCGGACTGGCCTTTATTTACACCATTTAAATAATTAATTTGCTATAGGCCTACACACAGTGTTGTGTTTCTAATTTCTACACCATACAGGCGTTAAAAAATTGAATGCGTGTTCAGGGAAGCAAGAAGCTGGTGGTGGAGAACAAGCCATGAAGGTTGGGGTCGTAGTACCAGCAGTGGCGGCCTTTGGCATCAGGGGGCCCGTTTCAATATTTAATATGGGGCCCTATTTATTACTATATTTGCCAGCTATGTGTCCTGCATCCGTGACGCATTATAAGCTGAAAGAACGCAGTAAACGCATCCATGCGTCCGAAGGACGCACATATTTTCCCATATAAAACGATACATTGTGACCAAGTGTTAAAATCATAACCAGAACAAGAAACCAGGACTCAGCAGAAAAGGCGAGGATTCAGGTTGGTTTGCAACACATAAGGATATGGATACTTTATTGTCCCTTACAATCCCCTCAAATTAAATTAACAACAAAAATAATGAGTGCTCCGCGTTATTTTTGTCCAGCTGTGATCAGAGCACTCTCTCGGACAGAGAAACGGAAATAAAAGAGAAACAACCTTTTACAGATTTGTTTTCAAAATTCAGCAAAAAAAAAATCAAAAATTCAAAATTCTCAACTTAAATCGACAACAAAAATAATGAGTGCTCCACTTCCTTTCAGCACCATGGACAGCTGTTATTAGAGTGGGCGGCAGCCACTGCTGTAGTCGGTGCAGATGCTGGACCAAAGAAAGAGGTCACTTTCGGAAGACTACTCACAGCTTTCTTTTTCATATCTGCTAATTTTCGCTTTTCAGCACCACTCTGTTATGTTCATTTCATTTTTCTTGGATGTTAGCTGGTTAGTTTAATGGCGGGTAGTGATTTATTATTGTGTCTTCCTCACGGCATTTATTTTTTTGTCAGTCAGTTGGGGGCCCCCTGGTGGCCGGGGCCCGTTTCAACTGAAACGGTTGAAACATAGCTAACTCTATGACAGGGGTCGGCAACCTTTTTGACATGGAGTGCCAGTGTGAAAATTTCTTGTCAATGAATGTGCCAAAATCAACAGTAGGCTAAAACAAAGTTACATTACGGTATGACACAAAATACAAAAACATTTCCAACACACCTGGAATATATTCTATACAGGCCACATGCAAGCATATTTTACAGGCATCAGAACAGCTTGTCCTAAAAAAAGAGGAAAATTCTTGACGCGGACGAGTGAGGGCGCAACGCGCCCGAACCCTCTAGGGGGGTCCGGGGGCATGCCCCCCCGAAAAATTTTGAAAAATAGACTCAAAATGGTGCATTCTGGTGGTCTCAAAGCTCCATAATCACATCTTTTATCAATGCAAGAATACACACAAAAAATCTGAATTTTTGCAAAGAATGATGCATTTTGATAACATAATAACACGTTCATCATCATGGCTAATGCTTCATGCATGAATAAATCTTGAAATCAAGATAATCATATCTTAAACTTCTACAATGGCCAGAATCCCCCTTTCACACCTAAATTAATTGACAAAACGACAAAAGACAAGCAGCTCCTTGTCTTTCAGAACTGTGGTGTGGAACTCCGAACAGGTCTGCTCAAAGTTCAGTGCGAGGAGCTCCACTGAACTATTTGTTATAATTTTGATTATTTAATTCTTTATTGATTTCATAAAATATTCAAATTTTTTGAGATTTTTTATTTGGGGTTTTCATAAGCTGTGGGCCATAATCATTAAAATTATAACAAATAAAGGCTTGAAATATCTCACTTTGCATGTAGTGGGAAATAATATTTGTTTCACCTTTAGTTGAATTTACTGAAACTAATTAAGTTTAGCAATATATTCTTATTTTCCGACCTTCACTTGTATATTATGACCAATAAATAAGAGCATAATAAATGTCCCATATCACACCACATCAAGCTCAGGGGATGTTTCAGGTATGAGGAACTGTGCAACAGATGCCTGGCTCCTCTGGGATGTTATATTACGTTTATGGAGGTTCCTGCAGCATGCTGCCTGACACACCTCAGAGAGACCTGTTTCCTCTTTAGGACGAGGTGGGGTGTCTGGAGCCTGGAGACATCTTGACTTGACTTTTTTTTTTTGTTTAAAGTCGCGCGTGTCGGTGCAGTTGACAGCAGTGAGAGGTAAAGGCTGATTTATGGTTCTGCGTCAGACCAACGCAGAACCTACGCCGTACATTGCGGGTCGCCGCGTACCCTACGGCGTAGGCTCTGCGTCGATTTAACGCGGAACCATAAATGAGGCTTAACTAGGCAACGGAGCGCAAAGGGGTTCCGTATTGGTTCAATACGGAACGCAACTTTTAATTCCCAATTACGTAACAATTCCGTATTTCAAGGGGCGGGTGGCAAGCCCATACTCATCTCTGCACAGCCTACCTGCAACACAGCAGTGCTGCTGCTTTTTTGTCCCGCTGCAAAAATGTGTTTTAAACTGAGCTGCATTTCTGCTGCTGCCGCGTCCTGGCTGTCTGTCTGTGAAGGCTGATTTATGGTACTGCGTTAAATCGACGTTTTTTTCCCCACTTACAGGACCTTTTCTTTCCCTCCCGATGTTCCGAGACCTATATGATAATAGGATAGTATTTCTTTCTGCCACTTTATTGAGGTTTTTGTGCTGAAATGAGGAGGAATCATAGAGATAACTTCTCATTTCAACTAACTGGATCAGATCAGCGCTGTAGGAAACTGGACTGTTTCCTACAGCGCTTTCCCCCGGCTTTCAATGCGAGCGGCAGGATGAAAATAGAAGAACATTTAAATATCACAATATCAAGCTTGTTTTCTGTTTAGAAACTACAAACGTAGGAAAATTACAAGTAATCCCACATCTTTTACTTGTCTTTTTACTCTTTATTTTAGGAGTTTCTTTCATGAGCGCACGGGTGAATAAAGGTTGATTTAGTGTGCCAGTGATTATGCCGCCGCGTGCCAATCATGGCACGCGTGCCTGAGGTTGCCGACCCCTGCTCTATGAGTACCAGCAAGAACTTTAATCTACTGTCACCCCTAGAAACACGTCATAATAAATATTGTTCAAGAGTACAAGTCAAGTCTTGAGTTTTTTGAGGACTAGTCAAACCTCACGTCACTGGTGTGTGACCTGAGTCCAACACTTGAGTCCCCTTCTCCGTTGTAGGACTGGAGAACCTGTTCTGCAATTTTTGCCGCTTTTCGACTTTGAGAAATGAAAACTGGTCTAGAGATTTCAACAAGACCCTAGAAGCGTCTGCTTTTCTTCATAATTGCACTTCAAAATCACTTCAAAAGCTTGACTTGTTGGTCCTGCTGCTTTGGGCAGCTATTCTATTTTTGTCTGCATTAATTAATCAAACCAGTTTGGGATTAGACTTCACATCAGTGTTACAGAGCTATTATTGGATGGCTGATTTTTGCTGTCACCACATTGCTTCCAACAGCAAAAATAAATGTACTTTTGAGTCTTAACAATGTGTATATTGTTGATACTGGTGATGTGATCTGATGAACCCCACTTTTCATTTTTGGCCTCTTTAAGAATCGTATTTTGATTTCCCCAGTGTCCAGACTCAGATGATATCTGCACTGCTTCTTGCCACAACTGTTTTTTTTTCCCTGTATAACAAAGCCTGTTGCTGCATGTAATCAGCTTCTCTTGAACTTGAACCATGACCTCTGCATTTCTTAATAGGCCTTGTTTTTAGCATTTGCATTTATAAGGAACTGTGTAGCATGTGATCGGATGAAAGAAGCTTAAAAACGCAGCACAATTAAGAAAACATTTGTTTTAGCCATTTCCCTTTGAGATTGCTGGCCTTATACTGAAGTCATTGACAGGATTCATTTAAATGAAAATCAATTTTAAAACCAGTGTTGTTTTCGTCAACGATAATGATGACAAGACGGTGATGAGCTTAACCTGGCTCTTTGATGACTAAAACATGACCAGACAGTGTTTGAGTTTTCATTGACAAGACTAGACGAAAATGTTAGTGGGTCAGACGTTCAAAATGCATGACATTTCTGCTTGCCTTTGACATGTATGTCAAAAATGTAAAAAATATCAGCGCCACAAACTCTCCTTGTTTGGAAACGCCCACCATCACCTGCAGTACCTGAACGCAACACGGCTGCATCACAGTCACACAGTCTGGTAGGATGACGGACCCAGCGCTGATCGGAAACGACCAGATGATTTATGGACATATTTTCAATATAATCAAGAGAAAGAAAAACAGAATGCATCGTAGAGGGAGACGGCGATAAATGTGGTCTAAAACTAGGTGGAAAGAATCCCACCAATCTCAAGACCTGACCGCACCTGAAGACTCACACGAAGGTAAGTTACACCGAGTCCTGTTAACATATCATATACAATCAGTGTTGGGTGTAACGCGGTACAAAGTAACGCGTTACTGTAACGAGATTACATTCGCCAGTAACGCGGTAATGTACAGTTGTAATTTGGGTAATCCTGTTATAGTTACTCTAAGACAAAAAAAAATTACGTTACTTTAGTTACTTTAAGCTTTTCAGCTACATGTAGAACGGGAGTGTTGGACCACCGTCCATATGATTATGAATTCATGACGTGTGCGATCGGAGGAACATTACATTTTCATCAAATTCCAGCAAAGCCAGACCCGGCCTCCCCCCTGGAGTTTATGGCCCCGCTGCTATCTTCTCGCTCAGGCCAATTTATAACCCTGGTGGCCTGGTTCGAGATGGCCTGTATGTGACCCACGATACGGCCCCAGATCAAAGGGGCGCCCACGGAAACAGAACTCAGGTTTATGACACCTAGAGGGGGGTCAAAGAAGCGAATCAGCAGGATTTCTGCCAGGTACAGACTCCCCGGGGGTTTATGGCACCTGGGGGGGTCAGACACCCGGAGCCCGAACGCCAGGCCTTGATCGGCCAGGAGGATTGGTTGGCACTGCCTGTGATCAGTCCCACCCCCAAAGAGACTACAAAAAGGAGCAACCACCTGATGCTTCTCTGCTTTTTTTTCCGTCTCGTTCTTATTTAGTTTCTCCGCTTTTTCTTCGTTTTTCTGCTTTTTGCGTTTTTCAGTTTGCTCATATTTTTTTGGCATCAGGCCAAAACCTGGAGTGTGGCTCCAAAGTTTTCTTTTTCTTCTTTTTTATTTTTCCCTGTTCACTTTTCCGTCTGCCCGGCCTTTTTGCCTGCTGGCAGAGGTGAGACTTTTCCTAGCCCGACTCCCACATCCAACCAGCGCAGAATCCGCTCCGCGGACCCTGCCAGCCGACTCAGTGGACGCCACCGCGGTGAAACGGTCTTTCCCGGAGCATCCCGACATCGGGGCCCGGCGCCGACCGCGACAAAGGACCACTGGAGATCTCACGCTGGTAATAGGGTCGCCGGTCCTGCAAACCTGCCCTGTGTTCCTTTTCCTCAGAGTCGGACGGGGTGAGACGGAGTCCCCCCCCTCCCGGGTGCGCGCAAGGAGCGTTTATACTGCACCCACGGGCTGGACGAAACCCCCCCTCCTCCTCCTCCTCAAACAGAGCGGCTCTCTCACCTACTGCAAAGTAAGAGGCGATTTTAGTGTCTGGGCAGATTAGTTTAAGGTTTATTTCGGTTGTTTTGACCCTGTTTATTGAGTTTATGCATTGTGTGACGTGTTGATTGTATTAAACTCCTGTTTACGTGAGCTTTCACCGCCGAGTGATCGGACCGCGGCTCCCGACGATCTCAGAGCGGGTGGGGGTTACTCCCGACCCGGTTCTCGAGTGGGACCTGCGGCCGTTATCTACTAAACCGGCCGTTAGAGCTCACAAAACCCCTTTGGGTTCCCCCGGCTGCGGTGACCGCCTGCAGCCGCGCGTCTGTGTGAGGCGCCGGAGGTCCCGCAGGCACGTCGGTGCAACGTCCGAGCGCGGTCCGCTGACACGCTCCTCCGCCCCTCCCCTTTCCTTCACTAAACCCGGTTGCGCGTCAGATCCACGTGGTGTTTCACCGTTGTTTAGCCGTGATCTGCTGCGCTTTCCGTTACATTTCCTTCACGGCTGTACGGCCGTGGGTCGCCTTCCGGGAGGCGTGTTCACGGAGCGCGACGTAGCACGCCCCTTCTGGCAACGTGCTCACGTACCGCAGCGTGACCCGCCCCCAGAACGCGTGACGCGCAGCGTAAGCTGCTCTGACGCATACACGCACACACCCACACACACACACCCACACACCCACACACACACACACACACACACCAGTCCCAGCCCGGAGGATCCCAAGAACCCCTTCCTTTCATCGTATGATTTTGTATTTCTTGTTGTGTGATTAAACGATCAGAATTTATGAGTGTTGCTTACCAACTGTTTGACACTGATGTGAATAAATTTCTGATCACAAAAGCCGTCTTGTTTATTCTGTGCATATCTGCCGCCAAGGCTGGGTGACGAAGTGTGTGTTCGGATCTCACCTCCTTCAACTAATAACTAGGTATAATAATTACTCTGAGACTGATTTTCTGTTGTTTTAGTTATCGAATTCCACCGGAAGTAAGGCCCCGGCGGTGGTGCCCCGAGGATTTTTATTTATCATATTGATAATACGATTTGATAAATAGTCAACTTTATTAATTATTAATAATTATTAATAATATTCATCATTAGCCTTGATAACTGGACAGCCAAGCTACCTTGAGTTGCACAACAAATTTGGTGCCCCGTGTGAGGCTTCAATATTACCAGCTGGTGTCAGATTTGTGTAGAATAACCAAAGATTGATTTTTGTTTGAACAGGAAATAACTTTGCTTCTCCTCCAAGCAATATCTGTGTTTCTCTATTGTTGGTTTAAGTTCTGTCCAGCAGCAACCTCGCTCCGCTAGAGGTGATGCGTGGGTGGTGTTATTTAAGCTCTGTGAATGTATTAGACGGACGTGTTGGTTTTATCACTGTACTATTTCACTAATCCATCGGATTAATCAACTTCGATTGAGTCTAATCGGTTTGAACTCTGAGTTTGATTTCTTCGTGATTACTGGTCCAATTAATGTGATTTGTCTCGGTTAAATACCTCCCGTTCAATTTAATTCGATCAGTTTTAATCACTCCTATTATTATTATTATAATTAATTTTTTTATTATTAATAATTTTTTTTTTTATTAATAATTTAATTTTTAATTTTTTTTTTTTTTGTCAATTAATTTTTTATTTTTTATTTTTATTCTTCGATTATTATTATAATTTTTTTTTTTTTTTAAATTCTTTAAATTTTTTTTGGTTCGGGTTCTCTTCATTCCCCCTTCCCTGCTCTACTGTCAGCGTTGCTGCTTCCACATAGGTTATCTAAAGCTCTTTGATGATAACCAGGATCGCAGCTCCTCTCAGGCATAAATCCGAGTGTGTCCGACTTCCCATGGTCTGTTGTCAGTCTAGTCTTGTCTAAGCTGGATGATAACGTAAGCTGACTTTGTTACTGAACGGTAATCTCCTGGCAAACTTTTGAGCGTTATCCGGTCTCTCATGGTCTGTTGTTGGTCTAAGTTATTCTCAGCTGGGTGAGAACGTGAGCTTGCTTCATTACTGAGCGTTAATCTGGACTATGAACTGCCGTGTGGTGTAAAGATCAAAAGACTCATCGTATTGGACGCAATAGCCGGTTGAGGTAATAGACGGTTGACGAGAAGGAACATTAGGCAATTCTATGTTCGGTTGAATAAGAAGTACTCGCCCGGTTCCCTTCCGTCCCCGAGAACCCCCGCTTTAGACGCCACGATGAGCAGCCCGGTTACCCACACTACTTCCGGTTGCATGCACCCAGAGGCGCAAATGGTAGTAGCAGGCCTGATCGAGGCATCCAGGGAAGAACTGAGGGTTATAAATAACCATGACCTCCCGACCTGCGAAGAGAGGATCACGGAGCTCATTAGCCTTGCCAAGAAACCGTGTAAAAAAGCCCGTGTAGTCGACGTTTTGGGTAAACTGGCGTTGCTAGGGCAACGTAAGGCAGAACTGCAGGCTGTGGAGCATGGGGAAAACAAACACAAGTGGCGACAAAAATATGAGTGGGAAGTGTTGGCACACTGCGAGTCGCAGGAAGAGATTGAGCGCTTGAACGGCCTGCTAAGAGAGGCCCAAGCACGAATCCAAGAAGCTGGTCGAAGCGCCTCAGAGGAGGCGAATAACTTCCATAGTTATGAACGTAACGCTGGTGATCGGATACAGGAGTTGATCTCTTTAATTAAGAATTCTTCCAGAGAAGCATTCTTCTCAGATGTGCTTAGTTGTAAAACCCAGCTCCAGTCACGTAAGCTCAGCCGCGTCGAGGACCCCCATGAACAGTCATGGGTGCTCCGTGAGCAAGCACTTAACCTCCGTGAGAAGTCATTAGACCTCCTTGAGAAGTCGCTTAAGCTCCGTGAGCAATCGCTGGACCTCCGCGAGCAGTCACGTGACCTCCATGAGCAGTCGCTGGACTCCTGTAACGGGTCCGCTCGAAGCTCCAAGAACATGGAGCCACGCTGGGTTGAGAACCGCGAGCCACGGCTCGAATCAGAAGTTAAAGTAGATCAACTCTCCGGCGTCCCGATCAATAACAGTCATGTGCAGCAGTGTGATGAAAGGCGTGACCCATCTCACACTGACCCACGGCCAGCAGGGGGCCAGAGAAAGGATCCAGCAGTTAACCTGCTGATCCCATCTGAGCCCAGAGGGACAGCCAGTAGCCCAAACGCTACTGCCACCATTCCAGACCTTATCACTTGGGATGAAATGAAAGTGCAGCCACCCAGGTGCAAAATGAGGAAAGGGGGGTCAGATCTAAAGCGTTCCCCCCCGTTCACCCTCAGGCCCACTGCTCCGCGTGTTCAAGATGAGGTGCTCAGTCCGAAAGGTGGCCAGCCTCATAATCTGAAGGCCGGAAATCCAAATTTCCGGGAACCTTTCCCTGATGGGCAAAACCTTGTGTCAGGTGGTTTAAACCCCCACTCCGACCTACCTGTCCCACACAAGACGAGAACTAATTATTCTTCTCGGCACAGGGACCAGGTGTATCAGGAATGTTCCGGTGGACCAGACGACCCTGGCCCGCCACATAGACAAGGCGTGCGTCTCCGTGACCTTGAGTCCCTGGCCAGTGACATTGAACACTTTGACCCGGATGGTCCAAGGTCAAATATTGAGAATTATCTCGATGAGGTTCAGGATGGCCTCCGAGATTTACCTCATGCATCCTCTAGAGAAAAGGTAAAGCTTCTTTGGAAAACCACAGCCAGGAGCGTTCGTGTTTTCATAAGATCCCTTCCAGCTAAAACCAGAGACTGCTATGAAGCACTCCGTCAGGCTTTGCTGGAGGAGTATCTTTCTGAAACCGACTGGGCTTCAGCTACTCTGGCTGCTTCTTCAATTAAGCACCAGGAGTCAGAAACCCCCAAAGATTATTACTGGCGTCTGAGAGCGGCGTTTTTCCAGGGACGCAACACTCCCGGTGTGGAGGATGATCGTCATTTTAAGTCTCTATTCCTACATAACCTCCATGAAAGCGTGCGATGTAAGGTAACTCTTTACTGCAGCAGGATGAGAGATCTCAGCATGCGACGAATACGTGAATACGCCCAGCTGGCGTGGGAAACACAGAGACGTCCCACTGTAGATTCTGACAGTTGTCCACAGAGCGACGGAGATGCTGACGCCGATGCTGACGCCGATGCTGACGCCGATGCTAATGCTGACGCCGATGCTGACGCCAGCGTACAGCCCAAGAAACGGCGCAGACGTCGTAGATCAGCAGGCCGGGGGGGGGGCATATATACCGGTAACCTGTTGGCCAGAGCACTGAACGAGCTGTATGACTCGTCTGCAACTGATTCACAACTTCTGACCCAAAAGTGAAAATCCTCCACTCCTGAAAAGGGAGGGGCAGGGTATCTTGAAGTATTAGGGAAGTAAGACTCTACCTACTTCACATTTCTAGTTATGACACCGAATTACGTAGTCGGATCATTCATTGTTGGATGTTGTTTCTTTTTCTTTCATGTTCATTATTATGTTATATCTCTACCTACCTTACGTGTCTAGTTATGACACCGCATTACGTAGTGGAACCATTTATTGTTTGACATGTTTTCTTTTCTCTTCATGTTCATTAGTATATGTTATCCCTACCTAACTCACGTGTCTAGTTATGACACCGCATTACGTAGTTGAACCATTTGTTGTTTGAAATGTTTTTTTTTTCCTTTTTCTCTCTCCCTCATGTCATTATTATGTCTTAGCCCTACCTACCTCACGTGTCCAGTTACGACACCGAATTACGTAGTCAAATCATTTAGGGTTTAGAAATGTCTTTATGTTCATTGCCATCTTCTATCTCTACCTACCTCCACGTGTTTTAATAATAACACTGAACTATGTGGTGAATCGCTTGTCATTTGAATATGTTTGATGTGTGCTGTTATGTTTTAGCCTCGTATAGCATAGAGTATGTCAGTCTGCCCAGACTCGTGCCTCGATCTGCCCAGACAACGCCTCCAACGCTATGCTAACCTCTGAACTTTTAAGTACTGTGCCCCTCTGCCAACCAGGACTGCATCACATGGACTGTTGCACTGTTGGTAGATTTGACAACCAGACCCTGCATTCCCGCCGTCAAATCGAAGGGGGGATGTTGGACCACCGTCCATATGATTATGAATTCATGACGTGTGCGATCGGAGGAACATTACATTTTCATCAAATTCCAGCAAAGCCAGACCCGGCCTCCCCCCTGGAGTTTATGGCCCCGCTGCTATCTTCTCGCTCAGGCCAATTTATAACCCTGGTGGCCTGGTTCGAGATGGCCTGTATGTGACCCACGATACGGCCCCAGATCAAAGGGGCGCCCACGGAAACAGAACTCAGGTTTATGACACCTAGAGGGGGGTCAAAGAAGCGAATCAGCAGGATTTCTGCCAGGTACAGACTCCCCGGGGGTTTATGGCACCTGGGGGGGTCAGACACCCGGAGCCCGAACGCCAGGCCTCGATCGGCCAGGAGGATTGGTTGGCACTGCCTGTGATCAGTCCCACCCCCAAAGAGACTACAAAAAGGAGCAACCACCTGATGCTTCTCTGCTTTTTTTTCCGTCTCGTTCTTATTTAGTTTCTCCGCTTTTTCTTCGTTTTTCTGCTTTTTGCGTTTTTCAGTTTGCTCATATTTTTTTGGCATCAGGCCAAAACCTGGAGTGTGGCTCCAAAGTTTTCTTTTTCTTCTTTTTTATTTTTCCCTGTTCACTTTTCCGTCTGCCCGGCCTTTTTGCCTGCTGGCAGAGGTGAGACTTTTCCTAGCCCGACTCCCACATCCAACCAGCGCAGAATCCGCTCCGCGGACCCTGCCAGCCGACTCAGTGGACGCCACCGCGGTGAAACGGTCTTTCCCGGAGCATCCCGACATCGGGGCCCGGCGCCGACCGCGACAAAGGACCACTGGAGATCTCACGCTGGTAATAGGGTCGCCGGTCCTGCAAACCTGCCCTGTGTTCCTTTTCCTCAGAGTCGGACGGGGTGAGACGGAGTCCCCCCCCTCCCGGGTGCGCGCAAGGAGCGTTTATACTGCACCCACGGGCTGGACGAAACCCCCCTCCTCCTCCTCCTCAAACAGAGCGGCTCTCTCACCTACTGCAAAGTAAGAGGCGATTTTAGTGTCTGGGCAGATTAGTTTAAGGTTTATTTCGGTTGTTTTGACCCTGTTTATTGAGTTTATGCATTGTGTGACGTGTTGATTGTATTAAACTCCTGTTTACGTGAGCTTTCACCGCCGAGTGATCGGACCGCGGCTCCCGACGATCTCAGAGCGGGTGGGGGTTACTCCCGACCCGGTTCTCGAGTGGGACCTGCGGCCGTTATCTACTAAACCGGCCGTTAGAGCTCACAAAACCCCTTTGGGTTCCCCCGGCTGCGGTGACCGCCTGCAGCCGCGCGTCTGTGTGAGGCGCCGGAGGTCCCGCAGGCACGTCGGTGCAACGTCCGAGCGCGGTCCGCTGACACGCTCCTCCGCCCCTCCCCTTTCCTTCACTAAACCCGGTTGCGCGTCAGATCCACGTGGTGTTTCACCGTTGTTTAGCCGTGATCTGCTGCGCTTTCCGTTACATTTCCTTCACGGCTGTACGGCCGTGGGTCGCCTTCCGGGAGGCGTGTTCACGGAGCGCGACGTAGCACGCCCCTTCTGGCAACGTGCTCACGTACCGCAGCGTGACCCGCCCCCAGAACGCGTGACGCGCAGCGTAAGCTGCTCTGACGCATACACGCACACACCCACACACACACACCCACACACCCACACACACACACACACACACACCAGTCCCAGCCCGGAGGATCCCAAGAACCCCTTCCTTTCATCGTATGATTTTGTATTTCTTGTTGTGTGATTAAACGATCAGAATTTATGAGTGTTGCTTACCAACTGTTTGACACTGATGTGAATAAATTTCTGATCACAAAAGCCGTCTTGTTTATTCTGTGCATATCTGCCGCCAAGGCTGGGTGACGAAGTGTGTGTTCGGATCTCACCTCCTTCAACTAATAACTAGGTATAATAATTACTCTGAGACTGATTTTCTGTTGTTTTAGTTATCGAATTCCACCGGAAGTAAGGCCCCGGCGGTGGTGCCCCGAGGATTTTTATTTATCATATTGATAATACGATTTGATAAATAGTCAACTTTATTAATTATTAATAATTATTAATAATATTCATCATTAGCCTTGATAACTGGACAGCCAAGCTACCTTGAGTTGCACAACAGGAGAACAGAAAAGAAAATCAAACTTGCCTTTCATGCGTCTTCACGCGTTGCGCAACACTTGTCTGACTTAACGTGATTTTTACGGGATTTTACATGATCTTACGGGATTTTACGGGACTTTACGGGACTTTACGAATACACATTTGTGCTGATCTGGGCACTGCAGTAATAAGGTTCCAACTACAGGAACATAGAATATTGTGATAAAGTTCTTTATTTTCTGTAATGCAATTTAAAAATTGCACCCTGGAGCCAGGCCTGGGGTCGGGGCTCGCAGGCGAGCGTCTGGTGGCCGGGTCTTGGCCCACGGGACCCGGCCGGGCGCAGCCCGAAAGAGCGACGTGGGCCCGCCCTCCCGTAGGCCCACCACCCGCGGGAGGGTTCATAAGGGGAAGGTGCCGTGTGATTTGGGTGGCAGCCGTGGGCGGGGGCCCCGGCGACCCAATCCCTGGACGACGACTCTGGCTTTAGGGACATGGAATGTCACCTCGCTGGGGGGGAAGGAGCCTGAGCTTGTGCGGGAGGCTGAGAGGTATCGACTAGAGATAGTCGGGCTCACCTCCACGCACGGCCTGGGCTCTGGAACCCAACTCCTTGAGAGAGGTTGGACTCTCTTCCACTCTGGAGTTGCCCATGGTGAGAGGCGGCGAGCTGGTGTGGGCTTGCTCATAGCTCCCCAGCTCAGCCGCCATGTGTTGGAGTTCTCCCCACTGAACGAGAGGGTCGCTTCCCTGCGCCTTCGGGTCGGGGATAGGTCTCTCACTGTCGTTTCGGCCTACGGGCCGAACGGCAGTGCAGAGTACCCGGCCTTCCTGGAGGCACTGGGAGGGGTGCTGGAAAGTGCCCCAACTGGGGACTCCATCGTTCTGTTGGGGGACTTCAACGCTCACGTGGGCAATGACAGTGTTACCTGGAGAGGTGTGATTGGGAGGAACGGCCTCCCCGATCTGAACCCGAGCGGTGTTCTGTTATTGGACTTCTGTGCTAGCCACAGTCTGTCCATAACGAACACCATGTTCGAGCATAAGGGTGTCCATCAGTGCACGTGGCACCAGGACACCCTAGGCCGGAGGTCAATGATCGACTTTGTTGTCGTTTCATCTGACCTCCGGCCGTATGTCTTGGACACTCGGGTGAAGAGAGGGGCTGAGCTGTCAACTGATCACCACCTGGTGGTGAGTTGGATCCGCTGGCAGGGGAGGAAGCTGGTCAGACCTGGAAGACCCAAGCGTATCGTGAGGGTCTGCTGGGAACGTCTGGCAGATTCTCCTGTCAGGGGGGTCTTCAACTCCCACCTCCGGGAGAGCTTTGACCGGATTCCGAGGGAGGCCGGAGACATTGAGTCCGAATGGACCATGTTCTCCACTTCCATTGTTGACGCGGCCGTCCGTAGCTGCGGCCGTAAGGTCTCCGGCGCCTGTCGCGGCGGCAATCCCCGAACCCGGTGGTGGACACCGGAAGTAAGGGATGCCGTCAAGCTGAAGAAGGAGTCCTACCGAGCCTGGCTAGCTCGGCGGACTCCCGAGGCAGCTGACGGGTACCGGCAGGCCAAGCGGGCTGCGGCCCGGGCGGTCGCGGAAGCAAAAACTCGGGTCTGGGAAAAGTTCGGGGAGGCCATGGAGGAGGACTACCGGTCGGCCTCGAGGAAATTCTGGCAAACCATCCGGCGCCTCAGGAGGGGGAAGCAGTGCTCCGCCAACACTGTTTACAGTGGAGGAGGGGAGCTGTTGACCTCGACTGGGGACATCGTCGGGCGGTGGAAGGAATACTTCGAGGATCTCCTCAATCCCGCTGACACGCCTTCCGTCGAGGAAGCAGAGACTGAGGATTCAGAGGTTGATTCATTCATTACCCAAGCTGAAGTCACTGAGGTAGTTCGGAAGCTCCTCAGTGGCAAGGCACCGGGGGTGGATGAGATCCGCCCTGAGTACCTCAAGTCTCTGGATGTTGCGGGGCTGTCGTGGCTGACACGCCTCTGCAGCATCGCGTGGCAGTCGGGGACAGTGCCTCTGGACTGGCAGACCGGGGTGGTGGTCCCCCTCTTCAAAAAGGGGGACCGGAGGGTGTGTTCCAACTACCGGGGAATCACACTCCTCAGCCTCCCGGGGAAAGTCTATTCCAGGGTGCTGGAGAGGAGAATTCGGCCGATAGTCGAACCTCGGATTCAAGAGGAACAATGCGGTTTTCGCCCTGGCCGTGGAACGCTGGACCAGCTCTACACCCTCCGCAGGGTGCTCGAGGGCGCATGGGAGTTTGCCCAACCAGTCCACATGTGTTTTGTGGACTTGGAGAAGGCTTTCGACCGTGTCCCACGTGGCATCCTGTGGGGGGTGCTCCGAGAGTATGGGGTCGGAGGCCCTCTGCTGAGGGCTGTACGGTCCCTGTATGACCGGAGCAGGAGCTTGGTTCGCATTGCCGGCAGTAAGTCAGACCTGTTCCCGGTGCGTGTTGGACTCCGGCAGGGCTGCCCTTTGTCACCGGTTCTGTTCATTATTTTTATGGACAGAATTTCTAGGCGCAGCCAGGGGCCGGAGGGGGTACGGTTCGGGAGCCACTTGATTTCATCTCTGCTTTTTGCAGATGATGTGGTCTTGTTGGCTCCCTCGAGCCAGGACCTTCAGCATGCACTGGGGCGGTTTGCAGCCGAGTGTGAAGCGGCTGGGATGAGAATCAGCACCTCTAAGTCTGAGGCCATGGTTCTCGACCGGAAAAAGGTGGCTTGCACCCTCCAGGTCGGGGGAGAGTTCCTGCCTCAGGTGGAGGAGTTTAAGTATCTTGGGGTCTTGTTCACGAGTGAGGGGAGAACGGAGCGCGAGATCGACAGGCGGATCGGTGCGGCGGCCGCAGTAATGCGGTCATTGTATCGGTCCGTCGTGGTGAAGAAGGAGCTGAGCCGAAAGGCAAAGCTCTCGGTTTACCGGTCGATCTACGTTCCCACCCTCACCTATGGTCATGAACTCTGGGTCATGACCGAAAGAACGGGATCCCGGATACAAGCGGCCGAAATGAGTTTCCTCCGCAGGGTGGCGGGGCGCTCCCTTAGAGATAGGGTGAGGAGCTCCGTCACCCGGGAGGAGCTCGGAGTAGAGCCGCTGCTCCTCCACATCGAGAGGAGCCAGCTGAGGTGGCTCGGGCACCTGTATAGGATGCCCCCTGGACGCCTCCCTCGTGAGGTGTTCCAGGCATGTCCCACCGGGAGGAGGCCCCGAGGAAGACCCAGGACACGCTGGAGTGACTACGTCACTCGGCTGGCCTGGGAACGCCTTGGAGTCCCCCCGGAAGAGCTGGAGGAAGTGTCCGGGGAGAGGGAAGTCTGGGGATCCCTGCTCCGACTGCTGCCCCCGCGACCCGGACTCGGATAATGCGGTGGACAATGGATGGATGGATGAATTTAAAAAAAAAAAAAAAAAAAAAAAATTCTAATTTCCTGAGACAGTCCTTTATATGTTGTTCATTGGCAATCAAGTTATGGAGCAGCTCAGGTGATATTGCGGAGTAATCCAAAAGTAATGTAACTAGTTACTTTCAGCAACCAGTAACTAAGTAGTGTAAGGGATTACGTTTTAAAAAGTAACTAGTAATATGTAATGGATTACTTTTTTTGAGTAACTACCCCAACACTGCATACAATGTTACTCGACAATTGGCTTGTGATCAATTTCTGACTTCAGTCTAAATTAGCTTGGTTGCGCTGCTAACCCAGTCTGTGTGTAGTACATAACAGGATTCTGGTCGGGCTGCAAGTGTAAGTATTGTAGCGACCCTGCAGTAATGTTCAGTTATGTTAGTAATGTTGTCATGTTCAGATGTTCTGTTTAATATTAAGCCTGTGGGTAGAGAACAGGTAGGGGCGGGGTAAGCACGGGAGTTGTGAGTGTGAGTGTGCGCATGCGTAGAGCGGCTGAGCGGCGCCCGTTAGGAGGCGCGTCAGTTGAACAGCTGTTGAGCGGAGTTGAACAGCTGATTGAGTAAACTCAGCAGGGTTTTTATTGTTTTGGCGTGGTTACGGCCATCAGTAACCCATTTCTGTGACAGATAATAAATCTGTTAAACTGGTTTACGCTTCCTCATCCTTCTGATACATCCTGATCGCTACATTTGGTGTCAGAAGTTAAACAACGGATTTTCCTCCACCCTGCTCTGCCAACGTCAGCTCTTCCTCGCCAGTTAAACGTAATGGCAGCACGTCAGGAACGATCCGGAGCTCGCCAGAAAGTCAAACAGGAGGGGATGGACGGTGTATGGCGTGATTATGACAATGCCCCAGAACGTTTGTCTCGCCTTAGACAGACAGCCATAGAGCTGGCTGCTGCTGCCGGTTTCGACTCACCCAGCGCGGGGCGGCGCTCCAGCAGGGGAGCTCCTGCCGAAAGTGACGTGGTGCCGGATGTAACAAAGGATGGTGGCGCCCATTATAACCAGTTCCAGGTGAAAACACCAAAATACAATGGTAAAGCGGACTGGGAAGCCTTCCAGGCTCAATTTGAACTGTTGGCTCAGGCTGTGGGCTGGTCTGAGGACAAAAAGGCACTCCAGCTAGCTCTGTGCCTTACAGAAGAAGCCTTATCCTGTTTGCTCCTACTCAGCCCATCCGAGAGGGCGGACTATGGGGCCTTGGTTGGGGCTCTGAAGCGGCGGTTTGGTCAGTGCAGCCAGCCTGGTGTGCTGCGTTCAGAGCTGTCAAGCAGACAGAGACAGCCAGGGGAGCCGCTCCGCATATTGGCTAATGACATTGAAACCCTGGCACGAAGAGCATACGCCCACATGTCTCCTGAGGTGCAGAGCGAGCTGGCCAGGGATCAGTTCATCCGAGCCATAACCCCAAGAGAGCTGCGCATCCAGACTCAACTGGCACACCCCAGCTCTCTGCAGGAAGCACTGGAGCTGGCGTTGGAGAGAGAGGTCGTTGGAGGAGCAGTAGAGGGCGGCCACCCGGAGAGCAACCCTGTTGTGAGGACGGCGATGCAGGGAGACCCAGGACAAGAGAAACCAGCATGGGCGGCCGAGTTGACTGAACTGATCCGTGCTGTGTCTCTACAATCACCACAGAGCGGCACCCGCCCTCGCCGGGGCCCCCTTGTGTGTTGGCTGTGTGGCCAGGCTGGCCATATAAGCGTGAGGTGCCCCAGGCGTGCTGATATTCAGGGAAACGCCCCCGGGTCTGTGTAAATGGGACGACACAGACCCCCACCCCGGTGTCCCACCCTGCCTTGATTTCATTGGACGGAGCCCAGCCGCACGGACGGGGGAGCGGGGCTCCACTCCCCCCAGAAGCAGATGACATCGCTGAATCTGTGAGGGTCGTTGGTTGGACTCACATGGGGGATTTCTGCCATGTTCCAGTCACCCTGGCAGGGGCTCCATGTACGGCCCTTGTCGACACCGGCTCCACAGCTACATTAATGAGACCAGACGTGGTTCCAGCAGGGACACAGTTGACACCCACTCTTGTGAAGCTGCGAACAGTGACTGGTGGGTTAGCCCCCATGCTTGGGAAAGGGGTTGTGGCTATACGGGTGGGGGGGCTGTCAGTGTCTTTTAGGGTGTGGGTTGCAGAAGTACAGGACCCCTGTATATTAGGACTGGACTTCCTGAGGGCTGCTCGCTGTGTGCTAGATCTGGGGAAGAACACACTGGCCTTTCCAGGGGGTCCCACAGTTGAAATGGTGCACCCCACGCTAGCCACGTCACCACACCCACCAACCTCGAGAGTGGCTGAAACACACCCCCCGCTCCAAATCCCCCCTCCTGCAGCAATGCCCCCCAACACCAATGCTACCCCCAGCCCCGCCCCCAGCCTCACCCCCACTCAACAACCCACAGCTCTGGGAATGGACAGACTGGCAGCAGTGAGGGAGGTGTGGAAACGCAGCTGTGATAGCTTGGAACCTGAGCAGCAGGAGGAGCTGTGGCAGGTATTGTGGGAGTTTAAGGACATTTTTGCTTTGACGGAAGAGGAGGTGGGCCTGACACACTTGGTGCAGCACGAAATTGACACAGGCGATGCACGGCCCATCAAAACACGCCCCCGCCGCCTCCCCCTGGCCCATCAGACAGCAGCAGACAGTGCTATTGATGAGATGTTGTCAACCGGCATCATTGAACCCTCTGACAGCCCCTGGGCCTCGGGGGTTGTGATGGTCAATAAGAAAAGGAGTCCAAAGATGAGATTCTGCGTGGACTACAGACCGCTGAATAGTGTGACCAAGAAAGACTCATACCCGCTGCCCCGCATCGACGAGTGTCTGGACTTAGTGTCCGGCTCGTCCTGGTTCTCCTCCCTAGACCTGCGCAGCGGGTATTGGCAGGTGCCCCTCAGTCCTGAAGCTAGACCAAAGACAGCTTTTTGCACTGGACGGGGGCTGTGGCAGTTTCGAGTTCTCTGCTTCGGCCTGTGCAACGCCCCGGCCACGTTTGAACGGCTAATGGAAAAAGTGCTGGCCGACGTCCCCCGACAGAAGTGCCTGGTCTACCTGGACGATATCCTGGTCCATGGGAGCTCCTTCCAAGCGGCCTTAGGAGCTCTGCGACAGGTTCTACAGAGGATAGCAGCAGCGGGGCTGAAGCTCCACCCCGACAAGTGCTGCTTCATGAGGAGAGAGTTGGAGTTCTTGGGACACAGAGTCGGAGGAGAAGGCATCAGCACCTTGGAGGACAAGGTGCGGGCAGTAAAGGACTGGCCAGCCCCCACTAATCTACGGGAGCTGAAGAGTTTCCTTGGACTTGCGTCTTATTACAGGCGGTTCGTGCGTGGCTTCTCCTGTATAGCCGCACCCCTGTTCTGCCTGCAACGGAAAGACTGTGATTTTGCCTGGACTCTTGAGTGCGAGCTGGCCTTCAGCTCTTT
Source organism: Cololabis saira (assembly GCF_033807715.1). Classification (NCBI taxonomy): domain Eukaryota; kingdom Metazoa; phylum Chordata; class Actinopteri; order Beloniformes; family Belonidae; genus Cololabis; species Cololabis saira. The sequence continues at coordinate 5,202,214 of NC_084591.1, forward strand.
GAAGAAGGCCTTGACGGAGTCTCCCATCCTCACCCCCCCAGACCTCAACCTACCGTTTGTCCTGGACACAGATGCCAGTGATGTTGGGATGGGGGCGGTGTTGAGTCAGGTGGGGTCAGAGGGGGAGAAAGTGGTGGCGTACTTCAGCAAAACCTTCAACAAGGCGGAACGGCGCTATTGTGTGACACGCAGAGAGTTGCTTGCAATCGTGAGAGCAATCAGCCACTTCAGGTATTACTTGTGCGGCCTGCCCTTCACGGTGCGGACTGACCACGCAGCCCTCCAGTGGTTAATGTCTTTCAAGGAGCCTGAGGGGCAGATTGCGCGCTGGTTGGAGGAGCTGGCGCCATACGTCTTCACAGTGGAGTACAGGGCTGGGGCTCGCCATACCAATGCTGACGCCATGTCCCGGCGCCCCTGTGCTCCCAGCGGCTGCCGGTACTGCGAAAAGAGAGAGGATCGGGAGAAAGAGCTCCGGGCAGGGGAGGAGCAAGATCACACACACCATGGGGCCGGGCCGGTCTGCAGAGAGACGCAGGTTATCGACCCAACTGACTGGAGAGCGCAGCAGGAACAGGATGCTGATCTACACCCGGTGCTGAGGTGGGTGGAGTCAGGACAAAAGCCACTGTGGAATGAGGTTGCTGGGTGTTCGCCTGCCACCAAAGGACTGTTTTCAAAGTTTGAGGCTCTCCGGCTGATGGATGGAGTGCTTCAGAGAGCCTGGAAAGAGACTGCTACAGGGGAGGAGAGGTGGCAGGTGGTGGTCCCCAGAGCTCTGAGGGAATCAGTGCTTAGAGCCTCTCATGGAACCACGGGAGCAGGACACTTTGGCGTCTCCAAAACCCTGCGTCGACTCCGCCAGAGCTTCTACTGGGGCCAGCTCAGGAGGGATGTTGAGGACTTTTGCCGTCGCTGTGACCTTTGTACAGCGCACAAAGGTCCCACTGATCAGTCACGTGCCCAACTTCAACAGCTGGCAGTGGGTGCTCCGATGGAGAGGGTGGCAGTGGACATAATGGGCCCGTTCCCACGTACAGAAAAGGGGAACCGTTATGTCCTGGCCGCTATGGACTATTTTACAAAATGGCCAGAGGCATATGCTATACCCGACCAGGAGGCGGTGACCGTGGCAGATGCTCTGGTGGAGGGCATGTTTGCCAGATTCGGAGCGGCTGAGGTCATCCACAGTGACCAAGGTAGAAACTTTGAATCTAGAGTGTTCACTGCTATGTGTGACCGGCTGGGCATGCAAAAGACACGGACTACTCCTCTCCATCCGCAGAGTGATGGACTGGTTGAACGTTTCAACAGGACTCTGGCAAAACAACTCGCTATCCTCACCGCGGAGCATCAGCGTGATTGGGACATGCACCTCCCTCTCGTCCTATGGGCCTACAGATCGGCTGTGCAGGATTCCACCTCATGCACACCAGCCCTGCTCATGTTGGGGCGAGAGCTAAGGACACCAGCAGAAATGGCTCTTGGCAGACCCCCAGACACACCGACAGTCCCACCGGGACCGGAATACGCCAGGAGGCTCCAAGATCGGATGGAGTCAGCACATGCTTTTGCCCGTGACCAGTTACAGAAGGCTGGCATGAGACAGAAAAGAAATTACGATACAAGAGCTAGAGGGGGGGACTTCAAGGTCAGGGACTTGGTGTGGGTGTATAGTCCAAGAAGAAAGAAGGGCCGGTGCCCTAAGTTGGACTGTCACTGGGTGGGCCCCTGTGAGGTATTGGAGAAGCTGGGAGAGGTGGTCTACAGGGTCCAGCTGCCACCTAGAGGGAGACGGGTGGTCCTCCACAGAGACAGGCTGGCCCCATACAGAGGTGATGCACGCCCACGTCAGCGCCTCAACCCCCCTACACCTTCTCAGAGAAACCAGGCAGTCACACCCCCGGATTCAGTGACTGTGTCCCCCTCTGATTCCCCACACTCTCCCCCACCCACAAACTCACCCCCTGCTCTTAGGCAGGATGTTCCCAGACTGCAGGTGCAGCCGCGTGAGTTCACCCCAAGGCGGCCTCAGAGAATGAGAAGAGCCCCGGGCCACCTCAGAGACTTTTTATGCCACCCCTCGGGGCGAGGGACTTAGTAAGGGGGGGGTAATGTAGCGACCCTGCAGTAATGTTCAGTTATGTTAGTAATGTTTATGTTTAATGTTAAGCCTGTGGGTAGAGAACAGGTAGGGGCGGGGTAAGCACGGGAGTTGTGAGTGTGAGTGTGCGCATGCGTAGAGCGGCTGAGCGGCGCCCGTTAGGAGGCGCGTCAGTTGAACAGCTGTTGAGCGGAGTTGAACAGCTGATTGAGTAAACTCAGCGGGGTTTTTATTGTTTTGGCGTGGTTACGGCCATCAGTAACCCATTTCTGTGACAGATAATAAATCTGTTAAACTGGTTTACGCTTCCTCATCCTTCTGATACATCCTGATCGCTACAGTATCATATTGACCCATGTTTGACTGACTGTCTGACACGTAGACTAGAATATAGCATTTGAGACGTGTTGCTGTTCCCCAAGTGTCTAAATGAACTGAACACTTGACTTCTTTTGTAACGTTAGCTGCATGTTTAACCATGTTTACATTAATAACGGTGTGGTCCTCTCTCCGTGTGTTTATATTCCGTCAGCACGTTGCGATGTGTTAAACTGGTCAGTTATACGTGCAGCTTTATCATACGTAGAGTCTGCTGCAACAAACTGAAATCATAATATTTTGACAAATGCTTGATAGCATCATATTTATTAAAGGAAGACTCTCCCTCTACTCCAAATAACCCATTATTATTAGCTTTTTCTTCTTTTTTCATTTAGAAGTAATCTGTTTTACTGTTTCATTGCAAGATTGTGATTTTGGCGCATCGATCATATGAAACCAAGAATAATTGGCATACTGCGTGTCCTACGGAAGACAATAAATCCAGATAAAAATTTAAAAAGGCAGCAACTGTCATGACGAACATGAGTGGACTGATCTTCTTTTAAACTAATTTAGACTAGTGCTGTCAGGCGATTAAAATCTGCTAAAGGTCCCCAAATAAAGAATTAGAATTCTAGGACAAAATTTCAGTGCATGACTAATCAATTGAATACACTAAGAAGAGAGATTTAAAACATTTTTATTGGTGAAGTGTGTTTCATGAATGAAATTCAAAAGAAAAAGCTCAAGCACATCAGCAAACCAATTAGGCCAGGTGCATTATTTAAAAATACAATACAAATACAGTTAAAGGAGCTTGAGGCAGGATTTATGAAAAAAATGTGTATACGTTTTAAGTTTTCTAGTAATAATGTCAGATGAAGCGTTCCAAACCAAAAAGAATGAGCCCTCTAGTGTATCTTTCAGTTGCCTTGAACAGGCTGTGTGCTGCTAAATGTGCTGCAACTGTGCCCGGAATTTTCCGCGCTGTCCTGTGGATGTGACGTCACATGACGCTGCATGCACGTTCTCCCTGTTCTCCCGTGCCGGCTTCCCTGTTGGCTGCAGTACCCCCAATGGCCGTCGTGGCGAAGGGTGGCGCTAGAGAGTCTCATTTCTTAAAAGGAGCCTCATGCAAATAAAATTCAGAAATAAAATAAGGCTGAGTCTCAAATAGGCACTTACTGTAAGCAGACTCTCAATTCAAAATTAAAACTAAAGCTGACTCAATACAGCAATTCAAGCACTAGTAGCTGTAGCGTTTACAGTGGAACTTGTCCGGACATGTTTAGCGTTTAAATGATAATTCAGGCTGGAGCAGCTCCGGTGATAGGAAAATTCTTTTTTACAAAATGTACAAATCACTGCGTTCTTGTTGATAGTCCCGTCTTCTTTCCTTTTATATATAAACTTGCCGTTAAAAGGCCCTAGCAAAGATTTGCTATGTCGCTCCCCTGAGTCGTCCAGGTCTGTCACTGCTTTGTTAGTTTGACTAGCAGCAGGAGGGAAGTGACCTGCCACTGCCAAGTGGCCTACGGGTCCCTCAATGGTCCAAATTTCAAATGCTCGCGCATTTTGCCACATAATTAATTGCGTTCATTTTCATAACGCGTTAATGAGTATTGTAATTAATTAATCTAATTAACGCGTTAAACTGACAGCCCTAATGTAGACTTAAATGAAGTCAACCCATTCGCTCTCAATGCAAATAAAGCCCGTACATCCATCTATGGAGGCGTGAAACAATCACAGTCTAGTGCAAAATAATAATACTTTACACGGAGCAAAAACTGTGGCGTTTTCATGCGTTTTGGCCGTTCGTTTACACGAAAATGGAGCTCAAAGTCACCAAAAACGATAATTTCTGAAAACTCCGGCCAAAGTGGAGATTTTCAAAAACTCAGTTTTCACGTTTGCTTGTAAACGGAGGGAAACGGAGATTTAGGCTTCAGAACGTCACATTATGCAACAGAAACGTCACCAGCATCATTTGTGCGACCTGTGTTTACAATTTGTTTGGCCACCGTCAATATTTTCTTGTATTTTACCTGTTTTATATTCTAAAGTCACACTTAAAAGTAACTCCACTTCTCTGTCACTCCAAATGAAAGACTCTCGTTCCGTTTTGGAAGTAACTGGCAGTCAAGGCTGATTTATGTTTCCGCGTTACACCAACGCAGAGCCTACGGCGTAGGGTACGCAGCGACGCGCACCGTACGTAGGCTACGCCGTCGATTTAACGCAGAACCATATTATTCAGGCTTCACACGTGTCATTTGTTGACGTTTTTTTCCAGGATTTTGATTGGTTAGCATGACTTTACGCTTCTCGTTACACTGCCCCCTGCAGGTTTGGATGCTCATAGCACCTTAACAGCGTATTTATCCGGGTTCGTGTAAACGAGGATATTTTTCAAAAGGTAGAGGGGGAAATATCCGTTTTTGTAAATACCCGGCTATGTTGAAACGTGGCCTTAAAATTGTGTCTCATCAAACCAGGAGATTTTCAGGACACTGTTGAGCATAGTGATAGAAGGATGATGACTGGGAGTCGCTCCTACCGGCTCAAGTCGAAGGCATGTTGGAGTCATCCAGTCAACCATGAGCTCCTGAGTATTCTAGAAGACCATGTTAGACCTTTCCAGCAGCTGAGGGTTGGTTGGAAATGCATCATGCAACAGGGCAGTGATTCCAAGCAGAGCAGCAAACCAACATTGGAAATGCTGAATAATAAAAGGCGGAAAGTTTTTAAATAAGCCACCTAACGTCCAGACTCCAGCCAATTTGACATGCTGTGGCAGGACTTCAAGAGAGTCGTACAAAAGTGAATGCCTAAGAACCTTATCTGCACGTTGTAAAGGAGAATGGGCCAAAGTTCCTCCACAAGAAATTGAGAAACTGCTAGTTAGCTCAATTTGCTCATGTCTGTTTTTCGTTGTGGTCACTTTAAGAAACTCAGGGACTAATTACAGGGAGTGTCATGTGACTAGAAACCAGGTAGTAAGCAAGGGAGCTGAAGAAAACAAGTCCATGTGGGCGTCACAACTAGTAGGAAATTAGCCGACATTGATAACATGTAAGGGTTTTATTTAATATATGACATTTGAAGTTAAAAAAAGGAAAAATAAATACATCCTGTCACAGTTAAAAAAAACAGGTAAAAGAAAACATGGATTAATTCATGTTGAAGATTAAGTTGGTACATATTGTGGATATTTTGTATGTAAAAAAGCAAGTCCATTATTGATTTATATTTTTGCATTTCTGCCCTAGTTTTACCTTTCCTCGCAACGTCGATAAACCTGCGGACAAAGAGACAAATGTCTTCAGAGTCTTGATGTCAGGAAGGAGTTTATCTGACTGTCTAATTATGCACAGCAAGTGGAATGGAGGCAGCACATTTGGATTTTGGAATTACTTACTATTGCTCATATACAGTATAGTTTCTCTTTGTTATACTAGAAAATCAATGTCACACACACAACAGCAAACTGATTAGGGGAGTCTTTTCAGGTAGGAAGCATTGCTGAAAATCTGAATCTTCTTGTGTATAATTTAACAGTTTTTCATTCATTTCTGGATTGACTGCATTTTCACAAAAATATATACCTGCATCATTTTGTATTTCTTTTTTCCCCATTGTCATACCATATTAGCGTTATTTTATACGACTGGTACTTTCAAGTCCATTGTTGCACCGCTGCACACGTTTTCATAACTAATAACATGCAGCCCCTTTTCTGAGTGAGCAGGTTCTAGCTCTCATAGGATTCTGATGTTCAAAGTTATTTGAGTAGATGTACTTAACCGTAAGCTCCTCTTCTTTTTTTCTGATAACTTTACACTTCACTGAAAATATTTCATGAACCAAATTGTCTGTCCTTATAGCGTAAAATTGTTCCAGTAAATGTCACACGCCCTTTAGCGATGGGTGCTGTTGTGTGTCAAGAGAATTATCTATAAGGATGGCGTCTGACCTGATCTTCATCAGACTGCTGATTGCTGGCTCTTATTACTTGACTTCATATTGATTTCACAGCATGTCAGCATGTGATTGTGATCCATGAGAGTTACAAGTGCTGGATCAACATTTCCGCACACCCTGACCCAGTAGGTCTTGATGGCGTCCTTGGCTTGGGTTTGTAACGTGAAAGGAAGTTTACAGCTGTCATTATCCTAGAATGATGACAGAATGTTGATTAGAGATGCCTGGAAGACAAATCACACACCAGACGGGTATTACTTACATCCACAGTATTGATTTTAGACGCCTTTACTGATCTTTAACCTGCAACAAAGGCAAAGGGTGTGTCTCTATACTAAATTAAACAAATACCTGGACATCAAACCCCGACCTGCACAGCATCCATCCATCCATCCATATTCTATACCCGTTTAATCCTGTGCAGGGTCACGGGGGTCTGCCGGAGCCGATCCCAGCTTATTACGTCAAGCTGCATGCATGTCACCTGTCATGTTGCCTATTAGTTTGTCTAGTTATAATGTTGCTTTTTGTGCATGGCTTTTTATTCTGTGTTTAGTGCTTTTGTCTTGTTAGTTTTTGGCCTGTTAGTGTGTTACTGTGTCTTGTGTTATTAATGTTGATATATCTGTTGCTGCTTCATGTTTTTGTTTTCGTTTGTAGCAATTGTCTGTTGTTGAGCTTATGTTAACCTGTGTGTGTATGTATTTTAGCTTAGTTTTTAACTTTTAATCTTCATTCTGATATAGCCTTTTTATTAGGAAATGTTTTATTGATTGTATCTAATAATGTTTTCTTTTAGGTTGACTATTTTTACACCAGTCCAGGGACAGTGGATGCAAAATAGCCTTTTTGGCTAATTCCGGCACATTTTACATTTGTTTAAATGTGTTATTAATGTGCATTGTCCCTGTTATCTAAACCTTTAAATAAATAAATAGACAATCCTGCAGGTAAAGGCCAGTTTTTGTTTTTCTAAACCTTCATTGGGAGTTTCAACACTACTAAGAATGTATTTTTGAGGGTTTGTAAAGGTGCTTGAAATCCTTTAAAATGCCTAAATTTAATATTGTGTTCAAAGTTTTAAAACAATTGCAATTGTTCGTCTTTTTTTTTTTTTTTTTTATTCTCGTACTACACTACAGTACTTTTTTATACTATTTATATTTTGTAATTATATATTTTTTACTTTTTTCCATCCTTCTTCCGCTGCTTGTGTGTGTTGTATGTACTGCTGCTGCACAAAGCGAATTTCCCCACTGAGGAATGAATAAAGGACTATCTAATCTAATCTAATTGTACCGAGTTCTTTCATAACAAAAAGGCCACCTAACTGACTAGTTCACTTGTTGGAAATCTGGAAATGTTTTTCCCACCTCGGTTTGGTAAATATGAATCATTGTCTCTTATTTCATTTTTTTAAAGTAAAGTTTAATCCCACAATGTAGTTTATTTTTGCTGTTTTCTTCTTGGAAATTGTCTTTGGACAGTGTCCTCTGCAGTAGCCAGAGAGAATCCTTGTGCCGAGTCAAAACCAATTAACTGTTTGTTCTTTCTTCATGTGCAGTAGCACAGAGTGGATTTTGGGGTTATTTGCGTTCTTCTACAGGGGGTGTAGAGTTTCCTAGATCTCCTACATATGCCTTTTGTATTTCAGCTGTGACTGTGCTTTAGTTCCTGTTCAGTAACCTTCATAAGTCTGTTTTTCTCCTTCCGGCATACCTTATTGTGATAAGATACAATAAGGCCTTCGTACTGTCAGTGCTCGGGCCCTAAATACTAAACATGACTAAAACGGGGACCGAATCTGTAGTCTGTAAAAGATGTGCTGCCCATCACATTGCCGGCGTCTGCTCTATTGAGTTGCATGAAAGTCAAAGCGCGGCAGAGAATTTGATCTGACAAACACCACACACTGATGTTCTGTTTACACTCTCCTGTAGCTGCGTCAACACTAACTGGTGGGGGATTTGTGGGCTACAGGACTGAGAGCTACTGTCACAGAAATGTAGAGAACCTGCATTAAACATAGTCAACGTAACAGTGACTGTGACATAAGTCATTTACTGGAACTGAAAACTTAGGGAAATGTTGCATGCAGCCCCACATAAAATAATACTTACATTAATATTTCATGTTTTAATTTGTCTTTAAAGGTGTACTTCTGAAAGTTTTGTGGCATGGTAGTAATCACAGACAGTAATTGTGTGCCTAAATACGGGAATACACTGAATCATTCACATGTAAATAAAACATTTCACCCAAGTAAAAGGAAAAAAATAGCAAAGTGCTCATCTTTTGATTTATGTCATGATTTACTTTTTCAGAGATCTGGCAAAGTTACTTTGTGGTTAGTGACAAAATAAATCCACGTAATCATGATGATGATGATGATGATGGCCTCCATTTATAAAGCAAATTTAAAGATCGATTAAGGAACGGCTCTAACCCGTTATATAGCACTGGATGACCAGCCACTGTCGGTTGTAGAAGGCGAAGGATTTTGCCGTCTTCTCGACGCACTCGAGGTGCAATATGATGTTTCATTGATATGTTATAGGTTTGATATTTTCTTAAATGTGAAGATAGTGCCAGTGTGGAGAGTTTTTATTCACACAGAAATATAATTTTTTGTTATTTTACTCATTTTATTTATTTTTATTGAATTTATCTGTTGCAAATAACACTTCTTCCAATCCATTGCATTTTTAGCCTAGTTATTTTTGTGGTAGAAGTATCGTATCGGTACTCAGTATTGGCAAGTACACAAATTAAAATACTCATACTCGGTGTGAACAAAAAATGGTATCGGGGCATCCCTAATATAAATTGTGCAATTTACACCAGCTCAAGTAAATTGCTGCAAATGTTTCAAAGTGGACCTTGAAAGTAGTGCTGGGCGGTATGACCAAAAATTTATATCACGGTATTTTTCAAAATTATATCGGTTTCACGGTATATCACGGTATTTTTTTTTTTTCATGCACAACTGGGTGTTAACCACATTTTCTAATGATTTGGAAAGGAATTGCTGCAGTAAATTGGCTTAGAATGGCCTATTTTACTGTCATGAGGAGGAAATATTGTAGAAAAACATTAATGTCCACACTAGTATAAATACAGGTTTGCATGGCCTCACAAAATGATGCTGTTTACAATGAGGTGGCGGCACTTATGATTCTAATGAAGTGAGAGAATCAGTCAGACAACACTTAAAGACTTTAAGTGTTGTCTGACTGATCTTTTACAAAATTACAAGGTAGAGAATATTTATTGAACGTAAAAAACTGAACATGTTTTAATTTCCCAGCATTATGTTGTTTTGGTTCCACCTCCTGGTGAATGTTAGGTAAAATTCTTATGTGGTTACTTTTTGGTTGGCCAACGATTTATGTTTGTGGTGCGCAACTGTGACGGGAGCGGCCAGTCTATTTCCTTATATTATAACGCCGTTATTAATTGTTCGTTTTTTTTCCCACTTATTCCACCGAACACCGAAAGTGTTTTTTTTGCCATTTTCGGCCGAACAATTTCGGTTACCGAACAATCGGTGCATCACTGCTGCTAAACAGTCCCCTCACAAACAGTGTCCAGCAGCGCTACGTTCCACTGCGCGGCGGAACGTAGCGCTGCGCCTCGTTCCCACCGTTGTGTACGCTACTGTACATACTCACCGGTATTAAGGTATATGAAAAATTCATATCATAAGAAAAATAAACACCGGTATTCGGTATGAACCGGTATACCACCCAGCACTGCTTGAAAATGTCTGAAAAGTGCTTGAATTTGTCCTGCGAACCATTGTAAGATCCCTCTTTTTACATCACCGGAATTTTTCTTTGAGGTTGGAAAATTTAGAATCAATAATAACTTGTTGTTTAATCACAAATGATAGGAAAGGTCATTTAATAATGCAGGGGTCCTGGAAGCATTTTTGCACCATTGTTATATCTGTATGAATGGGAACTGAAATTATTGGGTTCTGTAGAAAAAAAAAAACTATTTATGTGCCAAAACAAATGATTGTTTTCCGAGCTGTTGCTGGAGGGGTTGTGTTACTCTACGTTCCGTAATAAAGCATTCAGAACAGGTTCTAATGTATCACAGTCAGTGGATGAAATGTTTCCCTTTCCCTCTCTCGCTCCATTTTTTTCTCTTCATTTACTGCAGCAGTGTGTTTATATTCACTTTTATGATGGAAAATGTTTTTCCTACCTCGGTTCAGTAAATATGAATCATTGTCTCTTATTTAATTCTTTTTAAAGTAAAGTTTAATCTCACAGTGGGTTTTTTTTTGTTTTTTTTGCTGTTTTCTTCTTGGAAATTGTCTTTGGACAGTGTCCTTTGCAGTAGCCAGAGAGAATCCTTGTGCCAAGTCAAAACCAATTAACTGTTTGTTTGTTCTTTCTTCATGTGCAGTAGCATAGAGTGGATTTTGGGGTTATTTTTTTGTGTTCTTCTACAGGGGATGTAGATTTTCCTAGATCTCCTTTGTATTTCAGCTGTAACTGCACTTTAGTTTCTGTTCAGTAACTATCCTTCATGATCCTTTTTTTTTTAAATGTGGGGGTTCAGTGCTTTGCATCGTCTTTTTCCTTGAAGTTTTCAAATGGAATTTGTTCATTTATAAAAACTAGAGCTCTGTGATGGTTTTTGTTGCACTGATCACAGGAACACTCAGCCTTTGCTCCACATGAGAATGTGCTTTGCAGCCTTTTAAACCAGTTTTGTTGTTTATTATACAAGCTTAAAAACTAGACTTTATCTTTAAAAAAAAAAAAACAAGAATGCAATTTCAAATTTGGAAGAAGAATAGTCGGATACTTCCTGAGGTGTTTTCATTGCAGTCAGCAGCTGTTGCCATAGAAACAAGACGAGAACAAAGGAAATGATTCCACATTTCCTCACAGTACAAGGACTTGTCAAGTTTTCAGGTTAAATCCTGCAATTTTAAAGGCGATAAAGCAAAAGGGAAAAACTACAGACGTAAAGCAAGAACTCGAGGAAATTAACATTTCCGCAAAGCTTTTGCCACTTGGGTATCAAGGGGATTTAAAAGTAAAAGTACAGTATTCACAAATACAAATATGCCTCATAAATAGTGAAATAAAAGTAAAAAAAATAGGCAAGTTTGTCAGTTTTCTGGGGTTAAAGTTGAAGTTTTACAGTGGGAAGAACAAGTATAGTAACTATTTGGCATTTACTCATTTCCTAGATTAATTTGCCATAAAATGTGATCTGATCATCTTAGTCACAATAATGGACATGACAGAATGTGCTTAAGGGGATAATAGACAATTACAATGTGACTTTAAACATTCAGAATACTGGAGGACAAAGTAAATGAACTCAACAAAAGCTAATTGGTGTCAGTAGTTTGAACAACTGGAGTCTGATAAATGAAACGAATTGGCAGTTAGGTTTCAAGCCAGGGTTTACCTCTGTTTTCATCTAGAGAGCTGGGATCCCCATGACCCCAAAAAGGGATGCAGATGGAATGAAGAATGAAGGATGGAAGGATGGAAAAGCATCTGCTTATGAGAACCATGCCTAGTATAAAGGAGCTCTCTGAAGATATGAGGGTAACAATGCTGGAAAGTGATACAAAGTAATCTCAGTGTGTTTAGACATCGATTAGCTCAGTTAGACAAACTTTGTAAAATCCACTGACTTCTCCCCTTAGAAGACGGCACCCATACAAGTCGACTTCAACATCAATACTACTGAGGAAAGCCTTTTATGTACCGATAAAACAATTTGTGCTGTTTAGGAAGAATGCTGAACGCTGTACTAAATTGTGAAAGCACGCACTTACGATTATCAAAACATAATCCCAATGAGGTGGTATCATGATTTACGTTTGCTTCCTGCCTCACGCCCTGGACCTAGGGTTGCCACCTTTCAGAAATAGAAATAAGGGACACCCCGATTTCAGCAACGCAGACGCCAAAAAAAGGGACATCCCCAAAACTTCTAAAATGCATAAATATGTATTTATTTTATATGAAAAAACAAAACACTTTGATTTAAAGTGCTTTAATAGCAGTGAACCTGCATGACTGTACAGACAGCCAAACATACTAGCAACTGAAATAGCCTCGTCTGCTCTGTATGTCCACATCAGCCCAGATGTAGAATATAGCTACAGGTGAAGAATATGGTGTAAAAGTTAATTCATTTCAATAAATTCAACTTAAAAGGTGAAACTAATACATGTATATTGCGTAGTCTCATTACAGGCAAAGCAAGATATGTTAAGCCTTTATTTGTTATAATTTTGATGATTGAATTGCTTATTGATTTCATAATATATTCAAATTTTTTGAGATTTTTTATTTGGGGTTTTCATAAACTGTGAGCCATAATCATCAAAATTATAACAAATAAAGGCTTGAAATATCTCACTTTGCATGTAGTGGGAAATAACATATTTGTTTCACCTTAAGTTGAATTTACTACGAATAAAGTTTTGCAATATATTCACAAATTTTCCGACTTTCACCTGTATATCATGACATAAATAAATGAGAGCATAATATGTGTCTGTATTGGTTCAATACGGAACGCAACTTTTAATTCTCAATTGCGGAACAATTCCGTATTTCAAGGGACGCGTGGCAAGCCTACCTGGACCACTTGTCATCAAAAAAAAAAATTACCAAAGAAATGCAACAGGATGATGTCAGGGTGGCTGCCTGCAAACTGACACTTGGTAGAAGTTGGGTGATTGGATTGGGTGATGAAATTTACCACAGGGTGACTTCAGAAAAAGAAAAAATATGTTCTGGTGAGAGTCCAGAGTGTAACCTAACCTTTTGAAATGACCTCAAGAGAGCCGTTCATGTAATGAATGTAATCTGAGCTGAGCAGTTCTGTAAACGCAAAAAGGCTCAAAAATGAATCGCGAAAGTTGTGCAGGTCTCATTTGGTGATTGCTTAAAGTCATTGCTGCATGCAAGTGTATAATCAGCTGAAACAAGTTTTGCTCTGTCATTCATGGCAAATGAACTATTGTGGAAAAACCGGCTTCTACCAATAGGTTCAAATACTTCTCGTAACTGTATAATTTAAAAAAAAAAAGTACAGAGGTTATCCCAAGGTTCATTACATACTTGCAACAACTCGTACTTGTAATTATTGGACAGGAATAAAAGGATAGCAGCGTGTCACCGTGCAATATTCTGTCTTTTCCAAGTGCTGTCTTGGAAAAGACAATATTCTTCCAATTCTTCTTATCATTATTTATTTACTCTTATTGTTGTTTCTACATGTTCATTATAAATGTTCTGGCATTCCCTATAGCAGCAGTCAACCATGTTTAATCTGTACTACTACTAGTTACTAATGACTAATCTGTACATAACTGAAATGTGTTTATGTATTAAATGACTATCTGTCATTAATAGTAATTTCTGACTCTGTGTACAGAAATAGAAAGACTTCCCTTTGTTTTCAATAAAACCACAGTGATTGCATCTCATTTTATCCCTGAGATGTCTTTGGAAACCCAGAACCGGGGTCACTTCATGTGAGAGCAGTGTCAATGAAAGAAATGATCGAGTTGTATTAAGCCATGGAGTTTGTTGTTAAAACAGCATTGTTATATTTGTTAATAAATCATCATGCCACAACACCCCTTGCTGATGTAAACTTGAGAAGATCGGGGGAGATACACCAGTAAAACACCACATTGTGTGTAGTTTGTTGTGTATCTAATGGGAGTCAAATGGCAATAGACAATTGAAAAGGTTATCTTGTTCTGCAGTTTTCCCTCCTTCTACTGTTGGAAATGGAACTGCTCCTCATGAAACGGTCTGGGAGACCAAATTAACACTGATACAAGTATTTGAAGATCACATTTTTTGCCATAAGAGAGAAAAATTAAAATTTCCCAAATATTGTGTTAGGCAGTGTGGATTAGCGCCGTTACTATATAAATTAATTTCAACTCTATGCCATATTTGTGGCATGTTAACATTCGACAAATATCCCTAAATTAAAAAGATGAAACAGATATATTTAATGTGTATTTGGCTAAGAAATAACATTGAAAAATCAACAAAGTATATGTGATGTGTGGGTATCAATGTGAGGATGTATGTGATGTGTGTTTTTAACCATGACTCTGTCAGTTTTTATATGTTCGTGTTGATTTTATTATACAGTATAAAGCCCTTTTCACCACAGTGTATGAAAAGTGCTATACAAATAAAATTAGATTTGATTTGATCTTCCCATGCAAACTGACAATGACCTTTGTATTAGAAACACGGTGAGGGATCCGGGAATGTGACTTTTGGCTCTCTTACGGACCATCATCGAGCCACCTTTGCTTTAGACCGTTGTTAGGCAACAATGAGGAACATGACCTTTTTGCAGCTCTGAGAGATCCACCATTCACATTGTCGTATTTGCATAAGTATCCCTACCTGCACATAATTAGCCAAATAACCTTGAGCCAGCCAGTGGAATGAGGTGTGACTAATTATCTGCCTTTTGCGCTCAGACGTGTGGTCCGAGCCAGTGGAATAATAAGGACACAGAAATGCATTTCCACATTTTATAAACCCTTTATTTGGTACCTTAAGCAGTCAGGTTATGATTATGTTGTGATGACACAGGAAGAGCAAAGCCCATAATGATTATTGGCATTTATTTGGGCAAATGCAAATGTGGGAAAGAAAAAAAAAAAAGAAATGTCCTCCTCTGCCAATGCAATACAATTTTGAGTCTGGTTTTATGATTGCAACACTGCCTACAAATACTGATGAGGTCACTGCCAGCATCATTAGTGAAATGAAACAGTCAAGAATGTTACTAGTCATGGCTGATGAGGCTCACGATGGCCGTATTGAGCAGCTGGCTGTGTGTGTGAGTAATGTTGGACCTGGAAACACTGTCAAAGAACATTTTCCTTAAGTTTATAACCTGAATACTTTTGATACCTTTTTAAATTGCAGATACAACTGCACACGTTCTTGAATCTAAAGGATTACAAGGCCTTGGATGTGTTGCATGAAATCATGCCAAAAATAAGAGACAATGTTGAAAAAATATGAATAACCCATAAACAGGTTGCAATGTAATGCTATATTCATTTTGGTTGGGTCACATTTCTTTTTTTTTTTTTTTCTTTTCACCTTGTCTGCACACATAATGATTGATACCATGCCGGTAAAAACCAAAGGCATATATGTGCATTATTACTGTATTTAATATATATATACATATATATACGCATACATATGCATACACATACATAAATATACACATACAAACCCAGTGATTTGTTTTTTTTGCATGCAGGTGAACAAGCCAGTGTGTATGTCTATGTGTGCGTGTGTGTGTACATGTCTTTGTGTGTGTGTGTGTGTGTGTGTGTGTGTGTGTGTGTGTGTGTGTGTGTGTGTGTGTGTGTGTGTGTGTGTGTGTGTGTGTGTGTGTGTGTGTGGCTGTGTATGTGTGTGTATACGTGTGTGTGTGTGTGTGCGTGTGAGCGTGTATATGTATGTGTGGCTAAATGTGTCTGTGTGTCTGTATGCATATGTGTGGCTATGTGTGCGTATGTGTGCATGTATGCATATGTATACACGTGTATGTGTGCGTGAGTGAGTATGTGGCTATGTGTATGTATGTATGGTTGGGTCACATTTCAACGGTGTCTCAGGCATTTATTGTCTTTACCGCTAGACACTTTCAAAAATGTATGTAACTTAAATGCACAGAGAAGTTTGCATACAATTCATTACATTTTCTTTGTTATCAACTGAACAAAACTAAACTCCTGTATAAAGATCTTTTTCCCCATCTGGGTTAAAGAATATCACAACAATAACAATGAGAGACCTCATGAAATTCGAACTCTGATTAATTCATAAAGATCCACTTGGCTCATTATTTGAGGTCAAGATATACATCAAACTTTCTTATTTTGTGTTATCTGCTTTGCAGTCAGCAAAGAAATTGCAGCATCAAGGATGGACTTTGGCACAAGCAAACTGAATGGCCATGGATTCCAACTAGATCTGCCAAAAAACGTTCTTAAAGACTTTTAGCAGAAGGAATTTCAAATAACCATCAACTGTGAGAATATAAAAGGGAAAAGAAAAAGAAAAAAAACTAAAAGTAAAAATTAACTATGAGCTGGTGATCATATGGCAATGAATCAATACATTAGATAAGGGGTCAGTAAGTAAGTAGATAAGTAAAAGTTTATTTTTATAGCAAAGACAGACGTCACAAAGTTATTCACAAAAGAACAAGCCCTGGGGTACTCAAGTACAGCAAGTCAGTGTTGTCAGACTTGTTCTGGATTGTCAAGACACTAAAACTCCTACCCGATAAGTAGGAGGCGAATCACGCCAGAACACGACCTGACATCTCGACCAAGTCACGCAGTCTTGTCACCAAGATGTAATGATCAACAGTATCAAATACTAAAGACAGATCTAACAGAACTAGGACAGTGCAATTCCCAGAGTCTGTAGACATTATAATGTCACTAGAAACCTTTAAGTAGAACTGTTTCAGTAGAATGATGCTTTCAAAAAACGGGCTGAAAAATGTCAAAAACATCAAACTTCTCTATGGTGGAAGCCAGTTGTTCATAGACCACCTTCTCTAAGATTGTGGAGAGAAATGTTTTGAAGTAGGTCCGAAATGAATAAACGTTCATCACATTAAATACAAATTTATCAATTTAGTCTTGGTACACTGTTGGTATTTCTGCTCATGAACAGACAACTGTAATGTGGGAGATGAAAATAATAGGAATGCATCAATAAATAAGCAGAGAGGGCAATGAAACTAATCACGAGTGCAGAATGAGTAACACCAAGACAAGATAGAGGACCAATACTGGTGCACAGCGGTCCTATCCTCTTCTTTATCACCTATTGAATGAATAACTGCAAGACAATGCCTAAACAAAGCAATAATGTTTGATTAATAGAGTTTTAATATTATGATCCCTACACTCATCAAAAGACTTAGAGGGGCGGTCTTTTTTTTGTTTATGCCTATTTAATAAAAAAATTTAAAAAAAAAACATTTCAATATATGTAATATTATGAATATAATAACACATTTTATTGGTTTTAATACCTAACAGACAAAATCATCTAATTTCTACACAGTCCTGTCTCTACTTCTACTTTTTCCATTTGTTCTTCAACATTGGATATAACGTATATATCCTGAAGAGATTTTGAAAAATGTAATGACTAAATATTTATGAAAGAAGTTTTCTGGATTAAAGAGCCGGAGGTGCTTGTAATTATGCCAGCATCAATCAACCTGATCTGCCCAGTGAGTAAAATGCCGCAGTTTCACAATAAAAGCAGTTGCACAAACAATATATTTTCTTTACTCCTTTCTTGTGGTAAAGAAGGAGATACAGCTTATACGTTGCAATAAATTGACATCAATATTACATGTGATGCTACTGGTTATTACATTAATTTTCTGTTAAAGAGAAAGGCACTCTTATGCTCAACAGAGACCACGCGATCAAACACCACGCTTTTCTACACTTTTCTACTTTGCTTTTGCTCGAAAATTGTTTGGATTTGACCTCAAAACACAGATGGGGATAGAAATAAAATTCACTGTGGAGTATCATGCGTCCAGACATAAAAGCCAAGAAATGCATTGCCATACCACAATATCCTCCCTGGATTTGAAGTAGACTTTGTAGATGAAACCTGAATTTTAAATATTAAAGATACACACAATTATTGACTTGAACTTGCATTATTTATAATCATAGTAGCCAAATTACATTGTATTTCAGCATCACTGAAATGGCATAGACCTAATGCTTAATCGATCACAACGTTATGCAAATATTATTCAAAGGCCAATGATGCTATATATTTATTCAAACAAGGCCGTTATAAAGACTATACCGTAATTAAATACAGACACACATGCAGATGCTGTCACGGTTTGGTTATTTAGTTCCTGTTTTTGAAACCTGTGTCTTTGTGTTTCAGTTCTGTTTTGACTTCCATGGTTCCCATCTGCCTTGATTGTCTGCACCTGTGTCTCGTCAACCCTTCTGTGTATATCTGGTCTTGTCTTTCACTTGCTTCCTGTTGGTCCGTACTGTTTCATCCCTCATGTTTCCAGTCTGGTTTTGTGCAATTCAGATTTTTTTGCAATCCTGCTCAACAGTGCTTTAGGTTTTGTTTAAGTTAATAAAACACGTTTTTTTGGAACTCCTGCCTCCTGTTCTCCTGCATCTGGGTCCTATCCCCCCCACTTTGTGACAGATGCACCAAAACATGCATAAAATCAAATGCAAAATACAAATAGTTTACAAAACTGTACATTAACAAGAGGAAGAACTGGTGATCACAAGATTTTGTCAACTTGGTGTGTGCAATGGCATCTCAATTATCCAAGCCCGAGACATGGAGAGACCGAGAGACCAGAGACGAGACCAAGACTGTAGACCAGGGGTCACCAATCCTGGTCCTCGAGGGCCAGTGTCCTGCATGTTTTACATGTTTCGCTGCTTCATTGCACCGTGATAAAAGTGATTGTGTCGTTATGGCCGCGTTCAGACTCCAGGCAAATCTGATTCATATCTGATTCCTTCTCATATCCGATTTTCAGGGCTGACTGTCCACACTGTTTTTAGCAAGTGTCCAAATCGCATCTGGCTCTGTTCAGACTGGGCCACATCATTGACTGATCTGACGGGTTGCTGTAGCAACGACGTCGGAGCGGAGGCGTCACCCAGCGCGTGTATTGTGTGACGTCATGTAATTGCGACACACAGATTAATGAGGCATTTCGTTTCTTCCTCTGTCCAAGGACTGCTGTTTTCGGCATCTTCCGACTGCTCCATACCTGTAACGTAGCTCCGCAACTGGAAATGGGCGGGTGGTTTGGCGCATGGGTCTGGTCTGGCGTCGCGTAGAGTGACGTCACGGACAGTCAAAACCGATCTGAATGTTTGAAGCTGTTCAGACTGAGACTCATCTGACCAAATGCGATATGAAACTACCTCCCGGAGGGGGTTTCGATCTGGTTTGCAAAAATCGGATCTCATGCGGTTTGGGACTGTTCAGACTTCAAAAGAGTCATCCAATTTCAATCTGGATGGGCTAAAAATCGGATATTGGCTGGCAGTCTGAACGCGGCCAAAGAGAATTGTGCAGACCTCAATGACAAGCTGATGACGATGATTAATTAGAATCAGGTGTGTTAAAGCAGAGAAAACTCTAAAACATGCAGGACACCGGCCCTCGAGGACCAGGTTTGGTGACCCCTGCCGTAGACTGTCGAGGCCGTGACAAGACCAAGACCAGAAAAAAGTGGTCTCGAGAACTACAAGTCTAATCCTCCCATAGATGGTAAGCTTCTGTGTTGTGCATATGTGGACACTGCCAGAATTTTTCAAAGTGGAATTTAAACCACAGCTTTACCACAGTTTCAACATGACACCTGTTCAATAACAATGCAGCTGTGTTTATGATAGAAATATTGCTTTTTGCCAGACATTCACTTTTCTGCCTTTTTAGCTGCTTTACTGCCTGTAAAATGGCCCAGTTCTACACAGTGTCCGGGATGCACCTGTACTGCATCCATAAAAACAGCTTTGGTAGGTGGTTGAGGCAGCTGTTAACAACTAGCGCGAAATTAGGACAGCAGGTTAATTGATATCATAAACCATTTCCAGATCAAAGAGACCGGCGGTTGCAAGGTGATGATGGCACCACATTAAGGGATTCAACAGAAACAGTGCATCCGGTAATGAGTTCACGGTGTCTTTGCTGTGTAAGCTTGATTCAGGAAAGAAGTTCACCGTTAAGTTAATTACACTGAACAACTGCCAGTTTTTTGTTGTTTTTTTCTAAATTAAACTACAGTGAGATGTGATTTTGATGGAGAGATGCAGCTGCAAACAAGTCAAATACAATCTGTGTCCAACCAAACTATTGATTACAACTTTAGACCAGCAAAAATGAATACAAATATTACTAAAAATACTACTACAAATGGATGATAATAATAAAAACGATACATAATAACACTATCAAGGACAATCAACAGCCTAAACCCATTTCAAGTTTTGCCTGTGCTCAAAGCTATTTTTGTCTCACCATGCATTCCAGGTAACAGATTGTCAGACCCACTTCAAGCTGTGAGCAATGCAGGCGGGAGCAGAGACTGCCATTTCTGCCTCATGTTCAATCAAGAAAGAAAAAAAGACAAATAGATGGAAAAATCAAATTGCTTTAACAGAAGATATTAAGCTAAACATTTGTTCGTGGGGAAGAAAAGCTTTAATATTTGTGTTAACTGTGCACAGACCATCTTCAGTTGACGCAAATGAAATCTAAATGTCAGCCACCGAAAGTTTTGAAGAATATATTGTGACAAAGGCCAAAAAATCTGACACCTCTGCAAATGTCAGCTCTCACGTCTGCACATAAGAAGCGGATGATACAGCGACATACATACTTAACTGTGAGGGCAAAAATGCTTGAAAAATGACACACAGAAAAAATGCATTGTCCGAATGTCGATATCATGCACATTTGGCATCAAGTGTTTATTCTTTCCAAACAAGGGTATATTTAATGACCAGTGAAAATAAAAAGCTTTTTTTCCAGCAGCAAGAGATTTAACGACTCCCTGTGGCACACAGGCTAGCAGGCTAGCAGGAGCAGAGCCAGGGAGGCACATCAGAGGAGACCAAAGGAAAAATCCCACGAGGGGACAAAAGTGACTCCAACACTCTGTGCTCTACAAGTTTAAAATGAAGTTTGTTTTAAAATGTGTTGGTAAGACAAACAATGATGCATGCTTTTTCCCAATCAGCCTGTTCGGAGTAGAGCAGGTCCCTCGAGAGGAAGGTCTCCGTCCAAAACCAGCCTCAGTGTATCAGTGTTTAAACTTTGCAGTGGAAGATTTTATTCATGACTTACATTTCATTCATTTATTTAGTCGATACTTCTCAACTGCAACAACTTACAAGTGAGGAACAATGTTTAGTTTAATCACAATAAGTACAACATTTAAATGACAGTTAATTTGTATAATAGAGCAGGTAAAGAAGTGCAAAACTAGTGTGAATTATGACAGTTAGGGCGTTGGATGTTAGGGAAGAAGTTGTTTTTTTTTTTTTTAGTTTATTGAAGGTACAGAGGGATGTCCCTGATTTCACAGCATACAGCAGCTTTTCCCACCATCATGAAACCACAGATGGCAACTGTCTGGAGAGACCTTGTACAAAGGAATGGCGGTGCCAAATGGTATTCCTGAGAGAGAAAAAAACAGCGAATAAGGAGAAACACAGGCTCACATAACTGAATTTAAATCACTAGGTGCATGCTTGGCAGTCCCTTTCTAAGCCAGCATTAGTATTTGGAATTTGAGTCAGGCTGCCATTGTTACCCAGGAATTCATGAAGTAGTGGAGTGACATGTGTCCTCTTTGGATGATCAAATGCCACACATGCTGCTGCATACTGGAGAAAGGTAAGGGTTTCAAAATGCACAAAGTGAGATCTGTGAGAAGCTTTTCAGTAATTGAGGTGGGAGGTGATAACCATGGCTGGTACTAGGACTTGGGCGGCATACTGAGTCACATATGGTCTAAGTCAAAAATGGTCTTAAGTTTCCGAGAATGTTAAGTAGACAGCAGTCATGACATAGATTTCTTGCAGCCTTTGTTTGGTTGATATGTAAAGATGCCATGTTTATGGTGATATTGTGTCGGGCGGTTGTGTTGGCTGGAATGATCAATAAATCAGTCATGGGGAGGTTTAGTTGAAGGAAGCTGTCTCTTATCTACATACAAATATCAGTGAGAACGCCTGAGATTCTTGCTGAAACTGTTAGCTGGCGATAACAAAAGATAGTTGAGTATCGTCTGTATATTAGTGATTCCAAAAGCCATGCAATAGCATGACCAAACCAAGGAGGTCTAATCCTGCACGACATTGAATGGCAGCGGAACAACAGTGTTGCACCAGCTGCTCTGAATCACCACCATTCTAGACAATAAAGGAGCAGTTTAAAAACATCCAGTAAGCGTCCATCCACTCTGCTACACTATAGATATGATCCAAGTCTATTTTTGCGCTGCTAAACCAGATCACTTAACACAGCAGATCAAGTTGTCAAGACATTAGACACGAGTGTGCTATCGACAAAGACAGATTCAAAGAGGCAAAGTACAAGTTTAGCAAGGTGGTGAAAGAGGAGAAGCTCCAACACCCGTTCTCAGCCAATGACTCTGTGTCTGTCTGGAAAAGGGCTCAGGCAGATCACCAACTACAAGCCTGAATTATGGTTCTGCGTTAAACCAACGCAGAGCTACGCCGTTGCCGTGACGCCGTCGTGAAACCTTCGGACTTCTCCATCACTCCATTTCGCTGCGGTGCAATACCCCCCAGAGCACTAGTTGATACTTTGTTTAGCTTCCGTTTTTTTCCGGTCAGAGTGAATCAAAGAGATAAGGACAATTATTGTGCAAAAAATCAAAACAACCCAAAAAAAAAATCACACACACAAAGAAAAGAGCGCTGAATGTTCACGACTGCTTCACGAACTGGAACCGGAAATGCATTGCTACCAAGCAAACCAATCACAGCCCTCCCGGTCTGCATTGGGTCTGCGTCGCTGCGCCGCATAGTTACATTTTTTGGGAGGTGCAGGTCAGGCTACGGCGTAGGCTACGGAGAGACTCCCGCGTAGCCGCGTACCCTACGGCGTAGGTTTAACGCAGAACCATAATTCAGGCTTAAAGCCCCCTACTCCATGAACAACCAATGCTTAGCCAACGACCTGAACGAGTTCTATTGTTGCTTTGACAGACAAAGGGACAGACATGTACTGTAACTTTAATTTTTGAGATATATCATTTTATATATCGCGTTTAGATATTGCGTCTTCATCCAGCTCTGAACTCAGCTTTGCTCAAAGTATACCGTTTCGCGCGCACAGACTTTTGGTGGATCCATAATATGTGTGTGTGTGGGCTTGTATAGTGAGTATGTAGTATGTATGGTGTGTGTAGGTTTGTATAGTGAGTATGTAGTATGTATGGTGTGTGTAGGTTTGTATAGTGAGTATGTAGTATGTATGGTGTGTGTAGGTTTGTATAGTGAGTATGTAGTATGTATGGTGTGTGTGGTTTGTCGCTGAGTAATCTTTAGTGAAAATCTTTGATCAAAAGCACAAACAAGAGCGCAAATTCAAACCGACTAGTTTCTCGGGGAAATGAAGGGAAGTGGCGTGAAAAAATACAACCTAATGACACGCTCACAACGTGATGATGTACGTGTCAACGTATGTCAATGTAGGACATGCTGTGAACACGTACCGGATCTATAAATAACCTGCTGTGTCAATTATGAAGATTTCCGTGTGCGCAATTTTACTGGATTATGTGATTTTTCTCTGGGACTCTGGGACACACTAAATGCAAGATATGTAAGTGAAACTCTTCCTGTTTAACATGCAAAAAGAATTATTGCTCTGTTTTATTTGGTTGTAATTGTACATACATTTTGAAAATCAATATGCAAACGGAAGCCCCAGCGCTCCAGCTGATCATAAAGCGTTAAAGGCTAACCCCTCCCTCCCTCCACCCACCTCAGTGACGACTATCAATGAGAGATACAGCAATAAACTCCTCAGGAGACAGAACCCCTGGAAAGCTGCTGGAGCAGATTCTATCTCTCCATCCACTTTGAAGCACTGCGCTGATGAGCTGTCTCCAGTGTTCACAGACATTTTAACACCTTGCTGGAGACATGCCACATGCCAGCCTGCTTCAAGATCTCCATTATCATTCCTCATCCCAAGAAACCATGATCCACAGGACTTAATGACTTCAGACCCGTCATCCTGATCTCTGTGGTTATGAAGTTCTTTGAGCGCCTTGTGTTTTCACACCTGAAAGAGATTACTGAGCCCCTCCTGGACCCACTGCAGTCTGCCAACAAAGCCGACAGGTCTGCAGACGATGCAGTCAACCGGGCCCTCCACTACATCCTCCAGCACCTGGACTCGGTACCTATGCCAGGTACCTAAGCCAGGATCCTGTTTGTGGATTTCCACTCTGCCTTTAACACAATCATTCCGGCTCTGCTTCAGGAGAAGCTCTCCCAGCTGAATGTGCCTGACTCAACCTGCAGGTGGATCACTGACTTCCTGTCTGACAGGAAGCAGCGTGTGAAGCTGGGAAAACACGTATTCGACTCACAGCTCATCAGCACAGGTTCCCTCCCTTCCCTGTATTCTTTCTCCTCCGCTCTTCTCCCTGTACACCAACATCTGTACCTCCAATCATCAGTCTGTCAAGCTCCTGAAGTTCGCAGATGACACCACTCTCATTGGACTTATCTCTGATGGAGACGAGTCCGCCTGCAGGTGAGAGGCTGACCATTTGGCGACCTGGTGCAGGGACAACAACCTGGAGCTCAATGCTCTAAAGGACAGTGGAGATGTTTTTGGACTTAAGGAAGAACACAGCCCCAGCTACCCCCATCATCCTCATGACTCCACAATTGACACTGTGGAGTCTTTCCGCTTCCTGGGAACTAACATCTCAAGTTGGAGCTAAACATCAGGTCCCTCATCAAGAAATCCCAGCAGAGGATGTACTTCCTGCGGCATCTGGAATAGTTCAAACTGCCAGGGACAATGATGCTGAATTTCTACTTCTTCATCATTGACTCCTCTTCCATCACCATCTGGTACACTGCTGCCACCGCCACGGACAAGGTCAGACGGCAGCGTGTCATTCGGTCTGCAGAGAAGGTGATTGGCTCCAATCTTCCATCTCTCCAGGACCTGTACACCTCCAGGACTATGAAGTGGACAGGGAAGATTGTGACTGATCCCTCCTGAAGGACCAAAACCTCATGCCACAGGAACAGTTTCTTCCCATTCGCTATTAGCCTTATCAACAAGGCCCGGAGACCCCCTTGACACTGACTCTCTCCCTCCCCCTTCCAGACATACAAGCTACATCGACGTGGCATCTTCAGACATCCAGACAGTCTGTATTTGTGTGTGTGTGTGTGTGTGTATATATATATATATATATATATATATATATATATATATATATATATATATATATATATATATATATATATATATATATATATATATAGATTCTATATAGATTCTATATATGTATATATATCTAAATTGTCTGGACCAACTACACCATGTCAAATTCCTTGTAAGTGCAAACCTACTTGGCAAAAAACTTGTTTTTTATTCTGATTCTATAAATGAACCTGATCTTAAAAGCTACATTGCCTTTCTTGGGAAAGCAGATTTGGAAATAACCCTGGTTTATGTTCCATGTTTTGTTGGGAATCAATTGGTATACTATTGTCTTGTCATGTCTTGCTGGGTTTGAAAATGTCATTTCAGAGTTTCATTTTGTATAATCAAACATGCTGCATGACCAGGAGAGATGATAAATAGCAACTTAGCAGCTGTTTACAGAGGAATTTACAACCTAACCATTAAGCACCGGAGGACACGAAGCAGAGCTTTCATTATTAACATGGAATACTGTACAGTAATTAACAGTTTATATAACATGTCTCACATTAAATAGCTGAGCGGAAAAAGCAACTAGGGCCGTAATTTAAGTTATATGTCATGGAGAATGAAAAGGTCAGATTTCTTTTAACCACCATGTCAGAGCTTGTAGGAACTCTGGCTTTCTGGTGTTACATGACTGTTGAAAGAAAAAAGTAACCTGAGTTAGTGAGATAAAAAGAGTGCAGCTTCAAAAATTATTATTTTTTTTTTTCAAAAAATAAACTTGGTAGAATTAGTCAAGCCTTTGTCCAAAAGCATCACACACTGCCATTTTGTTCAGTGTCATACATCATCATGACCCTTAAAGAATCAGAAGTTAACACATAAGCGCAGCATTGTGAAGCATGCATTACTGCTGTCAAAGTCAAAAAAAAAAATTTCTAACACTAAGTAGTTTTGTGCATAAAACTAACCGAGCAGCATGTGAATCTGAAAGTATGAATGAATGAATGAAAATATATTTATTTCGGCCAGGTCATTCAGAATTTAGACATCAACAGAAAGCATTAGTTCACATAATAAAGAGACCTAACCGAAAAGGAATAGGCTGAAGCTATTGCTTATTTACGCCTACCCTTCTCACATGATCAACTTATTCAGATCAAACATACAAAACATAATACAAAAAAATCATATTTTTTACACAATCCCGAACATAATTCCGTAATAGTATCATCTACTGGATCCCTCATATTTTTCAAACACATTAAACTTAAACAAACGTTTGAATGCATGAATCGACTGGCACATCTTCAATTTTTCATCAAGTGCATTCCATATATTTACACCCCTTACAGTGATTGATCTTTAATTTTAGTCCTAGAGTTTGGTTTTTCGATCATATGTTTCCCAAGCAGCAAGTGGCATGGAATGACATAGGTGAAGAAGTGATGTGAAGTGAAAAACAGACTTTCAATTCTGGCTGTACCATTTGAAATGATATAAAATCATAAATGTTTTCACTTGGCCTTTGAAATATCGACTACAGCTGTATCAACACTAACGTCAAAAGGATACCTTTTGCATATGAATGAGACACCAGCTGCTCTGACATTACTCTAGAATGTGACAACATTCAATGAGAATGAGCTGGTGGATTATGGATACTGTGTGTTAGCAGCTCACTCTCTGTATAAACACCACAAAATCATGATTAGCATCTTAGCCACCCAGTATACATTAGTATCTGCCAATACATAATGTATGGATACCATCGGTCACTGTTTGGGTGGCATTTTTGCTCCCTCTTTTTGGCAGAACTGGTCAATCTCTGGTGTCCGGGTATGGAAATTGATAATGGCTACATACAAATTTGTAATATTCGTTCTTTTTTCTTTGTGGCTTCCTGCCATGGTCTCAGAGAAATGTGGAACTCTACAGCAATATATTCATCTTTATGAAATTAACTGAAATTTTGCTCTGAAAGCGTGTTTACCCACTGCCACGTCTAACACCGCATCACCCAGACATGCAAAAAAACTGCAGACTTTATCCATTCCTTTTTTTTTTTTTTTTATCAATTCCTAATCTCATTAGCTTTTGAAGTGATGGGATGCTCATCCCTCTCAACACCCATCCCTCCAGGAAAGAGGACCAACCTCAGCTCAACTCTCCCTATAACATCTGCCTTACGCCTGTCAGTAGAATTATCACTATGAGTGCAATATTGATCACTTCAAAGGGAAACGATGTGTCAGAATGAAGGCAAACTCTGGAACAACAAAGAAGTGAACATTTTCTGCTGGGAGGATCCCAAATGCAGGACTCCACAGGCAAGAGGTAGGCCAGTGAGGAAATAAATATACTGTCTACCTATCAATGGGTACGTACACACTTGCAGGCTGAAGGGACACATCAGATTTTCCACTGTTGTGAGCATCATCAATTTCTTTTCAGGTCTGTGTGGATACAGATTCTGGTTAGATGCTACCTGTACATGGGTAATGGAAATAAAGTCTAATCTAATCTATATCTGATGCATGGCTATGCCACTTCAGTGAGAGTAAACGTAACATAATTCATGTAGCTTTGTTACCCCTCCTGATTTCTTATTTTTTTGCATGTTTGTCACACTTAAATGTTTCAGAACATCAAACAAATGTAAATATTTTTAAATTAAGGTTTTTATTATTAAGGAGGAAAAAAATCCAAACCTACATGGCCCTGTGTGAAAAAGTGATCCCCCCGGTAAAACATGAATTCACTGTGGTTTATCACATCTTTGGAAAGCTGAGTTCAGTTTCCCCTGCCTCACCCAGGCCTGATTACTGATTACTGCCACACCTGTTTTCAATCAAGAAATCACTTAAATAGGACCTGCCTGACAAAGTGAAGTAGAGCACAAGATCCTCAAAAGCTAGACATCGTGCTGCCATCCAAAGAAATTCAGGAACAAATGGGAAACAAAGTAATTGAGATCTATCAGCCTGGGAAAGGTTACAAAGCCATTTCTAAAGCTTTGGGACTCCAGCGAACCACAGTGAGAGCCATTATCCAAAAAAATGGCGAAAACATGGAACAGTGAACCTTTCCAGGAGGCCGACCGACCAAAATGACCCCAAGAGTAAAGACGGCTCATGCAAGAGTCACAAAAGACCCAGAACAACATCCAGAGACCTGCAGGCCTCACCTGCCTCAATTAAGGTCGTTTACATGACTCCACCATAAGAAACAGACTGGGCAAAAATGGCCTGCATGGCAGAGTTCCAAGACGAAAACCACTGCTGAGCAATAAGAACATAATGGCTCGTCTCAGTTTTGCCAGAAAACATCTTGATGATCCCCAAGATTTTTGGGAAAATACTCTCTGGACTGACGAGACAAAATTTGAAATTTTTGGAAGGTGTGTGTCCCATTACATCTGGTGTGAAGGTAACACTGCATTTCAGAAAAAGAACATCATACCAACAGTAAAACATGGTGGTG
Organism: Cololabis saira; assembly: GCF_033807715.1. Lineage (NCBI taxonomy): Eukaryota > Metazoa > Chordata > Actinopteri > Beloniformes > Belonidae > Cololabis > Cololabis saira. Next base: position 5,231,131 of record NC_084591.1, read on the forward strand.
GTAGTGTGATGGTCTGGGGCTGTTCTGCTGCTTCACCTGGAAGACTCGCTGTGGTAAATGGAACCATGAATTCTGCTGTCTACCAAAACATCCTGGAGGAGAAAGTCCGTCCATCTGTTCGTGCAGCAGGACAATGATCCAAAACACACCAGCAAGTCCAACCTCTGAATGGCTTAAGAAAAACAAAATGAAGACTTTGGAGTGGCCTAGTCAAAGTCCCGACTTGAATCCGGTTTCTGATGCTTTGGCATGACCTTAAAAAGGCGGTTCATGCTCGAAAACCCTCCAATGTGGCTGAATTACAACAATTCTGCAAAGATGAGTGGGCCAAAATTCCTCCACAGCGCTGTAGAAGACTCATTGCCAGTTATCGCAAACGCTTGATTGCAGTTGTTGCTGCTAAGGGGCCCAACCAGTTATTAGGTTTAGGGGGTAATCACTTTTTCACACAGGGCCATGTAGGTTTGGATTTTTCTTTCCCCTTAATAATAAAAACCTTCATTTAGAAATTGCATTTTGTGTTTACTTGTACTTTTTTACACAACTGTATATGCATGCACTGACTGTTGCATGAGGGAGGCATTCCTCAACAAGCATGCAGAACTTGTAGCCAGTTGTGAGATGTGACATGGCAAGAATGGTTTCTATCCTTGTCTGTCAACTGTCTTAATCAATTCCCTCAATTCAGTATAGGCTTAATGAAAAGTTATCTGTTGTTGAAGAAATGATACACAAATGGAATCTGATACTTGAAATTTTAATGGGCTGTGATGTTCATATGAATATCTGGCATTCGGCTCCCACCGAATGGGAATTGTGTTGGAACCGGACAATATGGCTGTCGTGAATTACAGTATGAATCACGTTAGGTCTAAAAGCGTCCAAGCAAACCTGAGCTTAGGAAAAAAAACATACAGCAGTGGCATGGTGGCAGTGACGACAATCTGAGAGGGAAGATATAAAATAATGGTAAAAACTGACCAGCCCATCATAGGATCTTCACTCCCTGCCATTGAGGATGTCCAGAGGAAGTGTTGTCTGCGTCAAGCTCGCAGCAAGACACACCCTGCACATGGACTGTTTTCTCTCCTTCAGAACCCTCCGAACAAGGACCAACAGACTGAGGAAAAGTTTCTTCCCCAGAGATGTGACCTTATTGAACTCTGCCCCCCGCTGACCCCTACACATACATTCATTTGACTGACAGAAGAACGTTCCTACACAGCACTGCACTGATGGACTAAACAATCTCTATGCACAGTATGTTGTACCGTATTTTGCACTAGTTTAGAATAATAGTATTGCTTATGCACTGTAAAATGTTCACTTAATCTGTAATATATCACTTAATTTATCATCTACCTATTTCCTCTATTGTAAATTATGACATTAACGCACATTAACCCTTTTCAATCACTGCGTATATTTTGCTCACTCACCTGGATATCTGTACCAATATTGCACTCATTAAGTAGATATATATAGTTTCACCTGTACATACAGTATCTTCTCTGTAAATATTGCACATATACTGCAAATCCTACCTGTACGTACCATGTTATATCACATTATTTATGCTTATACACTTACTGCTGACTGCACTGGTTAGATGCTAAACTACAGTTTGTTGCTCTCTACATGGGTAATGACAATAACGTTGAATCTAATCTAATGAATTTATATTAATGCTTTCTTTGAATTTTGCTGTGCTGATCATGTTGAAGTGGTTGTAATGTTGAGCTAATATTGGATTTGCTTAAGACAGAGGATGTTACATGCAACAAACTGTTCTCTGATGTCAAGGTGGAACCACACACACACACACACACACACACACACACACACACACACACACACACACACAGAAATAGCTTTTTAGACAAGATCTGCACTCACAGAATTTAGGGATCTGTTTTTCTTCATTGCTTGTCCTTATATACAAGATGTTACGGACTGTGCACTCAGATACATGCAAACATCTGTTTTATCACAAAGACCATAGAGTATTATAAATGATTTGGTGTACAGTGTGTGAAGTGAATATCTGACATCGAGACAGGCTTCATCTACTGTAGGAATTGATTAGAAAAAATGTGTGAAGGAATAGACTTATTGTCTTAATTGGAGTTAAAAGCTTGCATTTTCTGCAATCCAATTGATAAAACTACTTTTAAAATGTGTTTTGGCCCTACTATGATTGATAAAATGCACTAAAGCATTTTAGGTTTGCTGTTCAAACAAAGAATTAGCTGAAGTGAAGCAAGAGGTCTCTTAAAAAAGCTGAGATGCCTTCAAAATGCAACAACCCCCTCCAGCTGGGTCAAATCTAAAATGCGCATGGAGAGCTCTGTTTAAGAAGATTATGCTTTGGTTAATGTCTTCTGGAAACAAGAAAAGCAAGGAAAGATGAACCGATTCCAGAAGAGCAAGACTCCCAGCTTTTACTTATCCTGTAGCTTTTATTATTTTTAACAGATCATAATCTGCTGTGCAATTACAGAGCTCCATTAGTAAAGGAGCATTTCTTTTTCAGTATTTCTCTGCGGACACCCACAGAGTGTGGGATTACATTGTCCTCAATGGTGAAGTTATGATAACAGCCAGAGAAACAAAGACGGCTTCTGCAGACGTCATTCAACTAGATTTTCCACCTTACTCTCTCCATCAGTCTGTCTGGATTTGTTTTTCTATGCTATAACAGTTGTTACATCGTAATATGGTCATCAAAACTCCTGACACTGAAACAATTCTTTCCAGTCCTGATTTACCCTAGAAGTGAAAATCGAAAAAATTCAGCTCAGAACTGATTCCAAATTTCTTTCTCCAAACTTAAAGGAGATTGAGGCAGGATTTATGAAAAAAATTTGTATACGTTTTAAGTTTTCTAGTAATAATGTCAGATGAAGCGTTCCAAACCAAAAAGAATGAGCCCTCTAGCGTATCTCTCCGTTGCCTTGAACAGGCTGTGTGCTGCAAAATGTGCTGCAATTCTGGGTCCGAATTTCCCGCGCTGTCCTGTGGATGTGACGTCACATGACGCTGCATGAGCGTTCTCCCCGTTCTCCCGTGCCGGCTTTGCTGTTGGCTGCAGTACCCCCGACGGCCGTCGTGGCGAAGGGTGGCGCTAGAGAGTCTCATTTCTTAAAAGGAGCCTCATGCTCCTTTAACAATTCTATTTTCCATGCTGGTGGATGCTAAAAATGCATGGGGCAAATCAATGATAAGACATAAGACGTAAGATATCACATTTATGACCAACTCATATGTATGTGTCGCTGCAGCTGTAGTTGAAGTGGAGACACTGCTGTAACCTGCAGAGGTTTTACATTCCTCAGCTGTCGCCAGTGTTCTTTTTGAAATTTTAGACAGTAAAGAAGTTGTGTTGAGGCTAAAAACATGTGTAGTTGGACTTGTTTACTCATTTAAACTCAATTTGGAATTGATAAGGGAACTGGGAAGACTCATCAATAAGCACAGTTCATAATGGGATCGGTAGCCATAAAATGTTTTATCTATTCTCACCGCAAATAGGAAAGGACGTGCGACAGTAAAAGGCTGCTGAGCGCTGCTTTTTCGCTGAATAGTTGCGATTATGAGCAACATCTTCAATCCTGAAGACTTTGTTAGAAATGATAACGTTTTTTCAGTTCTATAAAAGTGTTCAGGGGAGGAGGTGAAAAAGCTTCAAGAACAAAAAAAAAAGAAAGGAAGTCCCGTTGCCTTTTTAAAGGCTTGGGGTATGATGCCTAGGAACGTATCAGAGTGAGCTTATGGTGTTTATTTTTAAAACTGACAAAGTTCTCACTGCTGTTCTTGTGTCTGACTTCCTGCCAACTCGTTAAATTCATTAAATGAACATGCCATTAACAGATTTCTGCAGAACTTGATGACAAGCATCAAGGAATGGAATCATTGAATTCTTTACCACTACCTATGACTAAAGTAACACAGAAATCAATATTCAAAAAGCAAATTAAGAAACACCTTGGAAAATCATACTGTATGTATAGGATACCGTACACACACACGCACACACACTTATACAGATACATATACATACTGGACAGGATAAAGTGTATTTTTTATATCTGATTTCATGGCCTAAATGATGTTTTACTGTATATTGGAATGTTTCATGTATGTTTTTTGCTTTAAGATAATGATTTACATGTGCGGTAAAGTTTAATGTAGGTTCGTCGTGTTATTTCGTTTTCTTTCTTTATGTCTTGTTTTTAACTGTGGCCCAATCCCAATACACCCCCTACTTTTCTTCACTAGCCCTACTTTCTTTCACTCGCCCTTCTTTTCTTCACTACCCCTAAAAAAGAAGGGACAGATTTTAGGGCACTTGAAATCTTCCCTGGGGCCTGTCCCAATTCTCCCCCTATCCCTCGTTTTCATCCCTACCCTGATCAGGAAGCTGAGAGCTAAAAGCTGTTTTAATTTCAGCTGTAGCGCTGTTAATATGGCACTTTATTAAGTTTTAATATTTTTTCAGGCGTAAAAGTAACCGTTAAGATCCCCAACCTGGGCTCAGTTTATCCAAATAACGCCATCCATTTATCCAAAGAAATTTGATCCGATGTTTTCGGCGATGATGAGACCGGGGCGCAGCAGCAGCAGCAGCAGCAGCAGCAGCCGGATTACAGACGTGATTGCGCTGCGCCGTCGTCCCGGGGAGAAATTTGCAGCTCTGTTGAGATTACCGCTGGCTGAAATAAATCATTTAGGAAGATAAATGTTGGTGTAATAGATGAAATCTAACAGTTGTAGCTACGCCTGTTAAGAAATTTGCTCCGAAAATTTTGGGATTTCTGCCTGCCGGCTCGGGAGCTGATTTATGGTTCCACGTTAAATCGACGCAGAGCCTACGGCGTAGGGTACAGCGTACGGCGCGTAACCTACGCCGTAGGCTCTGCATTGGTGTAACGCGGGACCATAAATCAGCCTTTATTCCGGCGAGGTTGCAACAACGGGGAAAACGAGTGATTATGTACATTCACTGAGTGAATATTATGAAAGTAAAATATATATTTCTCGCTAGAAATGTAATCAAAACCCATTTTTATGCAGAAACTAACTCAAAATATTGATTTTATTCACTTAAAAAATAAAAAATGTCCGCCATGTTTTTTTTTTTGGATTCAGTCCGCAAATGACAACGAAAAGCATTCTGGGAAATTTTTTTTGTCCCTAGGTCAGCTAGTGAGCATCTGAAAACCCTACAAACGTAGGGACAAATTCATAGCCACTACACTACTTTTCGTCACTACCCCTAGGTGGAAAGAGGAATTGGGACACCACTACCCTCACGGGAACGCGCAAAATTTAGGGGTAGGGAGGAAAACGAGGGCTAGGGGGAGTATTGGGACAGGCCCAGTATGTTTTAAATGTATTGTTTTTTAATGTGGACCCCAGTAAGACTGGCTGTGTTTAAAGGCATAGCTAATGGGGATCCTTACAAATAAAAAAATAATCAAGCAGATCATGACCTGTTCATTTTTAATCAGGTGTGTAGAAGCAAGAAAACATCTGAAACATCCAGGACAGCATACCTCAAGAACCAAAATAGGACAACACTGCAATAACAGAATCAGTATGTACTTGTAGTGGAGCAAAGCTGATGGTCCACTTTGGGACACTTCTAATAACCGGGGTATTGCTTCTGGTGGGACCACCTGCACTGGCTAGAAAGACTGCAGTTCACAACAGCCTGACACAGCCAGACCTAGGCTGGTGTCGGGATGGTTCCATTAACTCTGTCTGCAGCCAAAACCTGAGCTGCAGCACGGGTGAGGAAGAGGGTATGGAGGTGTGTGTACATCTTTGTGAGAATGTGGACGTAGATGTTTATGAAGATAAACAGTTGTACAGGTTCTTCACATCCCTCTGGGGCCGTATATACAGTATGTATGTGTAATTGATGGCCTAGGATTTTTGTTTGGGACTTTTAATGGAGCTGCACTTCCAATGCTTGCCATGTGGCTTTATCTTTGCTGTTGATATCAGAGTGGCTCACTGACCCGACTTGTTGTTCCTATCTGTGCACTTTTGTTATTTTTCCTTCTTTTGTTTTTCTCTGCTTTTGATTTTATGTCACTGTTACATTTTTGTTGTTATTTCCAAAATATACAAATCTTTAAAAATAAAGTTGAAAAGGGGGCACGGTGGCGCAGCTGGTAGTGCAGCTGTCTCACAGCAAGAAGGTCCTGGGTTCGATTCCCGCCGGGGACGCTGTGGGTGCTGAAGTGCGTGTTAGTTCCCCCATGACTTCGGTGCCCACACCATGGGTGGGGTTGGCGAAAGGATCTTTCTGTGTGGAGTTTGCATGTTCTCCCCGTGTTCCCTTGGGTAGCTAATGGGAGCTACCCTCACAAAAACATGCAACAGTCCTGGGCTATACATGCCCCCTCTGGCCAGCCGGGGCGGGGAGGATCCGGCCGGAATAACGTGATCCTTCCACGCGCTACGTTCGGCCGGAGAATCCTCACCCTGTGAAAAGAAGCGGTCCGTCACTCCTCAGGATAAGAAGGAGACCTGAGCCCAGTGTAGGGCCCTCCCTGGGTTTTCAGAGGGGAGCAATGCCCAGGACTGTCTAGGTATGAGCACTGGGTGATGAAATGGGTAAAAAATCGGGGATAAAAAAAATATTTAAAAAAAATAAATAAATAAAGTTGAAAAAAAAACGCACTTCCACAGAGGTGGTAGGGAGGACTGAAAACCTCTCCCTCCAGTCCATTATGGTTCTGAGTCAAACCAACGCAGAGCACACGCCGTTGCCGTGACGCCTTCGGACTTGTCCGTCACTCCATTTCGCCGCTAGTTAGCGATCTTTTCCTGAATGGTTTATCCGACTTTTTCCGGTCACAGTGAATGAAAGAAATAAGGACAACTATTGTGCAAAAAAACAAAACAAAAAAAATCACACATACACGAAGAAAAGAGCGCTGAAAGTTCACCACTGCTTCAAAACGGAAACCGGAAATGCGTTGCTTCGAAGCAAACCAATCACAGCCCTCTCCGTCTGCGTGTGGTCTGCGTTGCCTCGACGCGTAGTTACAATTTTCGGGAGGTGCACGTCAGTGACGGCGTGTGGTCTGCGTCGGCGTGTACCACATGCCACAGGCACGGGGTCGTTTTTATGGAGAATCATAACTCAAGCTTAAGACCAGCATGTTTTCAAGGAGAGGGACCCTTGTAGGACCTGTCACAAATCCCTCATTTGGATGACAAGCTCAAACCTTCTGACAGAAGTTATTAAGATCCAAAACACAAACTTGGCTGTTTTTAAAACTTAATTTGTACCTACTTTGGTAAAAAGTACCTAATGCCTCTTGAAGTCATTTTGCCTGATGTGTTTTATTTGGATTCATGGAATATGATAGATATGCAATGCAATGTGGGCTATTGAACAATTTGTATCTTGTTGTATGTATTTATTTTTAATCTTCTCTATAAACTTAGCTATTTTTTTTGAATGGCCCAGTCCGGTGGTGGAGTACTCCTGTCCAGTCTGACTTGGCTATGTCTCATTTTCCCCGCTCTCTCGAGTAATGCTGATTAAGTAAAGTCGGTGGTTCCCAAACTTTTTCTAGTAGACCCCCTTTGGTTTATGGGATTTTTCCCCACATACACCCCCTCCATCCAGACACACACACATCCAGACACACACACACTTTTTGTCTTCAAACTCCATTGCAGTTTATTTCACACCTCTTTAGTGTATATATTTTATTTATCGTGTAACAGTTTTCTTTGCTGTCAGTCTAATTATGTTCAACAGTTTTCTTTTTTTTTTACTGTGTATCAGTATTGAACATTGCTATCAATACATTTATCAAAAAAAGCCTCTCTGTGTAAAGTGTGTTTAAAGAAACGAACAACTCCGCGTCAACCTAGCCCTGTAAAAAACCTGTCCGTTATGCTCAAGAGGTGATTCTACAGTCTGAAGCTAAATTAGACAGGGCCCCCCCCCAAAACTAATTAATCAACCTTATATGTTAATAATCTGATAATAATGAAACATGTGAAAGACATTTTCTTTTTAAGTGGTGCACATTTGTATTGTTTCAATATTAAATATAAACACCACTGGGACACAAAACCATTTTTTCCATTTTTTTACCACGCCAGCTTGTAGTACATTTTATAAATTTCTTGCCAATAAATTATTTAATTTAACATTCCTAGCTTGACAGTTAAGTTTAACTGGACACAGCTTTGCTGTCATAGCTGCTAGCTGAGTAGCTAAACATGTTAATTGTGTTAATCAGTGCGTTTTCATGGGAAGTTTAATTCCTCATTAATTCAGAATTAAAATTAAATCCGATTTAAAATGATTAAAAATGACCATGTAAACACCTAATTCCGAATGACAATGGCCATTCCGAATTAAACTTAATTCCAAAGTAAGTGGCTGGTTTATTCCGATTTTAAATCCCAATAGAATAATTCCACGATCATGTAAACACTCATTCCACTTTAAATTAGTTCCGGTCTTTCTGTGCTGCTCGTTCCTTCGTCTGTTGCGATGACGCTTATATTCCGCGCTGGGCTTGTTTTCCACAAAGTTTCAAGATGGCAGCACGCAGTAAACGGTGGTCAAGAGCAGAGACCATTTATTTAATAAATAGCTTGGAGGACCTGGAAATAATTAAAAGAACAGATGGCAGGAAACATAAAACTGTGAGCTTTTCAAAGTTGTAGCGGCTAAGTTTTTTTTTCCTCCGGTAGACGTAATGTCCAGTCCGCCCCCCCTGTCCAATCAGAACCTTCCCAACCCCCAGACCTTAAAGGAGCATGAGGCTCCTTTTAAGAAAAGAGACTCTCTAGTGCCACCCTTCACCACGACGGCCGTTGGGGGTACTGCAGCCAACAGCGAAGCCGGCACGGGAGAACGGGGAGAACGTGCATGCAGCGTCATGTGACGTCACATCTGCAGCCCAGCGCGGGAAATTCCGGTCACAATTGCAGCACATTTTGCAGCACACAGCCTGTTCAAGGCAACGGAGAGATACACTAGAGGAAACATTCTTTTTGGTTTGGAACGCTTCATCTGACATTATTACTAGAAAACTTAAAACGTTTACAAATTTTTTTCATAAATCCTGCCTCAATCCTGCCTCATGCTCCTTTAAGCGGAATTGGATAAAGCCGATCAAATGTGTTTTCCATGTAAACCTCCATTCGGATTTACTATTTCCATGTAAACTCGAAGGTAAATAGTTTTATTCTGAATTATTTGATTCGGAATAATTAATTCCGAATTAAAAAACATAATTTAACCGTGGCCAATATGTCTTTACTGTGACACTGAATATTAGACTGAACCGCTCTGAGCTAAACTAGCTTATGTATTATTTGCACTGTTTACCACTTTTTTAACGATTTTTTGCTCCTCCTGTTGTTTCTTCTTTTTATTTCTCACTGCCAGATGGATAACTTATCTTCATTTTGATAGACTTGCTCTCATCAGGTTTGTTTGTGTAAGACTCAGGGAAAGGGAGGAGTGGGCCCCCTTCAGGGACTTATCTACCGGCTGACAACTGTCATTTCAAAATCTCCTTATTTCCACAACTCTGTTGTGATTAAGAGTTGGTCAGACCGTCAGCCATCGGGCGGCCCCCTCCTGGCTTGGGGCCCCACACATTTGTCTATTATGCCTATTGGCAAGCAGCGCCTCTGATTATGTTATCAGTGTCCAAGCATTCATTTCTTCATTTATTTATACCGTGCTTCCTTAAGGCGAGTGAGTCTGGGATGCCAGATTAACGTCCTGGAGGTGTTTGGGGACTAACTAAAGGAAACACTGGTGAAAGGAGGTTCCCACCAGGAGAGCCCAAACACATGTTAGTTATTGGTGCTTACAGGTATATATTCAAGTTGTGCCAAGGTATTTTACTGAGTGCAAATCCTTCTTTGGAGCACAGGTGTCTTGTGTTTATTTCAACTGATTTTTTTCAATCATCTCTGAAGGTTGCTATTTTAAGGACTTGAGTCCAGGACCAATTTCCCTACCTCTTTTTCAGTCCAACATACAGTAAGATTGTGTGATTGTGTGTTTCAGTTCGCTGGGAATACTGGCCGCTTTTGGTGGTTCTGCCTCACTTTCCTGGAAATGACCTGGTTTCAGCTGTGTGTTGCAAGTAGACTGCAGGTAGAAAAAAATGGCTTTATATGGCAAGAAAGAACTCTAAACTGGGTATAACCTGATTACAAACTGTAAGCCTAGGTGGGTATGAGTGTAGAGCATGAGGAACCATAATCCAAAATGAAACTCTCTTCAGCTTTTCACAGGTCAGTCACTAAAGGAATCCATCACAATCCTTTTTATAGAACCACTGCAGCTTCACCACTTTGAAAGCTGCTACGTAAAAGAGTCAGTGTTATTTCATTTTCTCCGCCTTCTTCTCTTTCTACAGTTTATGGCTTTCATCCTGGTATGATGATTTCATCACACTTTATGTCCCACAACATCATTCCGTTTGAACTGGAAGTACAGTTCACATAGCTGAGGCAAGACATTATCTGAATGTGTCTCCAAGCTATCTTTAAAGTATTTAATTCCTATTGATCCCCTCTTTGAAGAACTCACTTCCATTGCCATCAGACACTTTGGATAAAAAAAAATCTCCAACAAATGGAAAATGGTATGAAAATTTTAGGACAGTGTTTAAATTAGAGAGGGTTCTGCTACGCATACTCTACCCCACACACATCAGCCATCACAAACGTCCTGTCATACATCACAAGTCAGATTAAAAGCAAAGAGAGGACATTTTGATTACAGCAGTACAATGACCTGCTTCACACAAAGTTCACCTCATTTTAGTTGCAAATTAAATGTTGGCTTTGGTTCTGAGAGCTGGACGGGTAACCTCACAGAATACAAATATGTTGCAGCCCTTCTTCCATATCCACTTGTCACCCCAAGGGGCTATTAAGTAAAATCAATTCCACTCAGGTTTTGCTTTCATATTATTTGCTTTTTTCAGGTACATTGATAATGAAGTGTCCTCTAATTAAATATGAACCATTTTTAATCCCAGCCGTAGGAATACAAAACAGTCTTGTTATCCAGTATTAAACTAATGACACAAATGTGAAAATATCAAGGATCACTATTTTAACAATTGCTATTATAACAATTAACAACAATTAGTAACAGTTACTTACTACATCTAATGTGTGAATACACATACAAAATAACTGTAATTCCTTTTTAAAAGATGCATCCTCTGCAGTCTCCAGTCATGTGAAAAAGTTAGAACCTCAACATTTTATGTTATGTTTTGTGTAAAAATGTTAGGTTCTAAATCATCACAACACAAATTAATAATTTAGAAAAAGACACCAGAGGCTATGGAATGATTTTTCAGGCGCTCCTGCAGGAGGGGAAAGCAATACTGACAGAGGCAGCCCCCTGACAGCAAATGCTTCCCAAAGACCCTCCCTTGCAGGAAGCTTTTTATTGGTAAAACGGACAGGAAACTTGACCATATTTGGAACAGTGAATGTATAGATGGACAATTGACAAAAACAGGAAACAGATGGTCACACAGACATGGTATCAGATGATAGTTGAAAAGTCACACCTTATGACTTTTCAGTTAGTAAGTAACTTATCTGTGGTGTGCAGAGCAACAGACATCCTTTTAAGAAATGTTCAAGGGGGTTTTGTTGTCATGAGATGGTCAACTTAAAGACAATGAGATGGCTGTCAGTCGACCCCCCTGACAAAACCTCCTTAAACCTTAAAAATACAATGGGACAGTTGTTGGACAGCCCAAACCCTTAACGGAACACAGGAAAGGCAGCCCTCATCTGTTAACATGTGATAAGAATGTGACACCTAGCAGTCAGCTTCTCTGAGCTGACCTAATTAAGCCTATTCCGATAGTTTTATATTTTCATAATGACAATCTTAATTCAAAAACGTTGATTAACTTCACAAAAAACATAATAAAAGAAAACAATTTTAAGACTGATGCATTGTTCTCTTTTGGCATTGTGTTAATACACTGTCAGAGTGTACTTAGTAGTGTTCACATGTTACTTTTGTATTTCATTCATTATTTTTTCTTAAATAAATTAATAGCACAGTGAAAAAGTTTCATTTACCTAATTAGTGTCAGTAGATTTTTATGCCTTTTTAAGCAAAAAACAAAACAAAACGCGAATGTAGTGCCCTCCTGAACCACAAGCTCAGCAATTGAAATACTTTTCCAAATCCGTTCACATACAGATCACTGTCAGTTCACCATTGCCACTTCAATTGCTGCTCTGAGACTCTTTTCCAATTTGGCTGAAGTGTGGAACGCTCACCTGAGCCTGGCCCAATTATGCTCGTTAAAGCTGAAGACTGCACATGCAGGAGGCTTCTCAGTCCCTGAACCTGCTCCATCTAAATCTTCATTCTGCAGCTCCTGACAGCTTTTACTCCCAGCTGGAGCAGGTGAACACTTAGAATGCGGCATTAGCATCATGCTATGTAGATCACTTGCCCCAGGTGGTGATGATACTGATGAACACATGCCGCCAACATGTGCCGCGGTGCACAACCCCACGTGCTTTCAGGACTGGCAGAGGCAGACACAGATGCCGCATGTTGCACATTACAAAAAAAAAAGAAGCGTATAAAACTTCCATAATATATGTAAGATAGTGTATATGTGCTAAACCCAAACAAGACAGATGATGAAACGCCATACTTTTAGCTCAACAGCTACAAACTGCATACATATCCAACCCCAATTGTAGGCTTGTGACTACCAACTACATACTGCATAAAGTATGAAGCAAGTCTCCACAGAGTTTCCTCCAAAGGAAAGAAACTCCGTTGTGAAATCACAGCCAAAGTGGATGTGACAGATCAGTCTAGACACTGTCTAAAACTATCTTTTACATTTTCCTTTAACAGGTCTTGTACAACTCCAGCTCCAAGCAGTAGCAACACCATGAAAAATGGAAATTAAAAACAGAAACCGATCTATTGAACTCATAGCAAATCTCATAAACCCATGTTTTATTCACAATAGAACATTAAAACATATCAAATGAGTAAATGTGCTGTTTTGAGTAAACATTTAAAGGAGCTTGAGGCCGGATTGTGGCAGGATTTATGAAAAAAATCCGTATACGTTTTAAGTTTTCTAGTAATAATGTCAGATGAAGCGTTCCAAACCCAAAAGAATGATTCCTCTAGTGTATCTCTCCGTTGCCTTGAACAGGCTGTGTGCTGCAAAATGTGCTGCAATTTGGTCCCGAATTTCCCGCGCTGTCCTGTGGATGTGACGTCACATGACGCTGCATGTGCGTTCTCCCCGTTCTACCGTGCCGGCTTCACTGTTGGCTGCAGTACCCCCGACGGCCGTCGTGGTGAAGGGTGGCGCTAGAGAGTCTCATTTCTTAAAAGGAGCCTCAAGCTCCTTTAAAGCAATTTTGAATTGGACACTAGACAATTTCAAAAACATTAGATTAAAGCCGCTGTGTATCATCATCTCTTCATTTTACAACAGACTATATACATCTTAGAACTAATGTGAGCAGTTTGCTGGAGTTTAGGGGAATTAATGTTGTCCTTTTCTTGTCTGATACAGAATTCAAGATGCTCAACAGTTTTCATTTCATGATACCCCTAAATGTTTCAGTTGGTGAAAGACCTGGACTGGAGCTTCACAGACTCTGCTGCCACAAAGCCATACTTTCATAACTAGGTTGTTATGGATAATATTTGTCAGTATATAGTTGACGAAACACACCAAAAGTAGTCATCTGCTTTTAACTCATCGTCACATTGGTTGTTCTCTGTTGCCAACTTGGAGATTTGAACATGTGTCCTTCAAGCCCACACCCATCTCTGTGACCACCAGTGTTGTGCTAGTTACTGAAAAATAGTAACTAGTTACCGTTACTAGTTACTTCATTAAAAAAGTAACTCAGTTAGTAACTCAGTTACTTAGACCAAAAGGTAATGCGTTACTATGAAAAGTAACTATTGAGTTACTTTAAATAAAAACATTTTTTTAACTGCTCCCCATTAATCCCCTCTAGCCTTCATTTCAGCAGGTACTGTATGGATTTGCATTGTGCATCATGTTCTGCATTCTGATTGGCTGAACAGTCTCCCCGCTCCTTCACTTCCTGTGTCAATAACGTTGGTTGCTTAGCAACAAGCTGAGAACGGCCAATGAACTTCAGCAGCAGCTCAGGAACGGGACTCTTTGATGAATCGTTCATTACAGTCTCAAATATAACCAATGGTGGCATGTCGGTTTATAAGAATCTTTTTGCCCAGAAGAAAAAAAAGCAACAAAACGACCTATAACTATTTTCTTCTCTCGAAAAAACACACCTGCACCGCGGCTTTAGGAGAAACAGACGCTACAGAGTCGGGATGCAGCGTCTCGGTAGAGCAGTGGAATACGTGCGAGGCGGTGCTGATCTCCGCAATTTGAAGCCTTTTTCATTTTAAAAAGAATTTCACTTACCACAGGTTCTTTTTGGAACGTAACAGCTGCGAAAAACGAGGGATTACTGTAATGACAATATCTCCATGTTGCGAATAGCAGTAATAGCAGTTTAACATGCCTCCAAAAGTATGGTACTGATTTATGTGACAAAGCAATATCTAACTTAATGTTTTATTTAACGTACTTTTGTATAATATCCATTTGTGTGAATGTAGCATGACAGGATGTAAGGAATTGTAGTTCCCCCGATAATGGAGGCTAGTCTATCTTTATGTGGGGTTACCTCCAGAATTCCTGGTCCTCCCTTCCATTCCAAGGTGCACAAACTCGCCTTTTTGCATTGACTTTGATGTCAGACTATTTTTCTTTATTTTGGCTGTGGTGCAATGCTCCGATCCTGCTGCTTTATAACCTTAGTTACACACTCCTACACAATATTTTTCTTTTTTCTTTTCATACTCACACCGGAGGAAAGACCACAAAATACAATATTTTTTCCTGGCCTCAACTTCTGACAGGAGTGTCTCGAGTTCACAGTCTGTGAATTTCCTTTTTTCGCAGTTTGTTTTTGCCATTTTCTTTGTTTAGATGACTGGTTTACCATGCATATTTATTCACATCATATTCAAATTGATCTACTAGAGAGATCCATTTTTGAAGGAAAACCTTGCAATTCTTTATACAGTACATGCGGGCCCGTTCTCTGGATGGCGGCACGTCTCACTCTAAAAATCAGACATTTGAACTGACCACTGATAACAAGCTGTTTAGTCCTGTTGGTGCTTGCAGGGTACATGGTTTTCAGGAAAATCATAAAGAAATGTAAATCTTTTTTTTTTTTTTGTTTGTTTGTTGCACGGTGAATATACAGATAATTTTTGTGATCTGGTAAAAATGTGCAGTTGTAAAAAAAAAAACTGAAAATCTAATAAAAACAAAGTGACAAAAAAAAAAGAAATGTAAATCTTAATTTTGTACAAAAATTAGACATTTTTTCCTGCTTATTTAACTCCATTTTCAATAAGCTTTAGCCCATAAAAAACAGCAATTTATATGGGTCATGTTGATGTGATTTCTTCTTTGCATGACAAAGTCTAGTGGATGACTGTCATGGCCACTGTGGCTGGTGTAAGTTTTTTTTTTTTTTTTTTAGTTAATATTTATTTCGGTCAATCACAAACAAAAATCAACAAACAAGATAACACAGGTTTTTCCCTGGTCAACATTGTGATTATTTGACCGAAAAGGTCTGGGCTTGAAGCATAAAGCTTATCTTGCCCACCTTTTAACTGAAATGTTGCGGACGCAGCGTCAGCGAGCCGTCAAGTGATGATCCTTATCATTATCTGCGGGAATTTTACACATTGTATCCCAAAGAGTCAGACGGTAAAAATCTTATCTTTCTGTGCAAATTATGTCCACCTGTACTGAGAAAACAACCAAACGCCCGCCTCGTCAACTTCAAATTTGAAACGTCATGGGGAGTTAAAGCATCCGTCCAGTGTGAGAAAATATCTGCAAGTTCTTGACAATCAAACAAAGTCTTCAGGAAAGACCAAGAAGACCCAACAGCCCCAAACGACCCCAGTCACTGCTGCAACTTCAGGGGTTTGATTTCCCAGAAACAGGTAGACACACTGATAATAGACTACATTGTTGGAGATTTACAGCCTCTGAGTAAAGTTGAAAAGCCACTAGGACAAAACATGATAGTATACAGTGAACAGTTTTAGGATAGGGGGACGTTTCATTTGTTCTTCTCGCCTAAAAATATTGAAATGAACTGAATTTGAACTAGTTCCAAATGAAAATGGTGAACTATGAACGTGAACTGTTCATTTTTAAACTATGTGAAATGAACTTTGAACTAGTTCATGAGAAGTATGAACTTGCACAACACTGCCTCTTCCTCATCTGGTCATCACCCTCAGCCTACAAATACTCCAGTGGGAACTGGTTGGTAAAGTCTTCACCGCGGCTCCAAGGACAGTTCCACCATCAATCTGCCTCTCTCTGCTGGATCTGCCACCTGGTTGTTTTCGCATACCGCTACCTCTGGATTTGCTCTATTCCCCATCTGCCTCAACCAACTTGGATTTACACGCTCAGCCATCTCCCTCATCACAACTCTGCTCTGCCTTCTCAATATTGAAAACTGTTAATCTACCATCCGTTTACGGCGCCTCCAAGTCCACATCCATGAGCCTTAACGGTGACAATGCAACCCGTGCTCTTAGACAATGACTTCCAGAAACATCCATGTTGTGATTTTAGTTGTAGAATTGTCTGTTCATGAGGGATCATGGGCATCCAATATTAATTTTCAACCTTCATAATTTTGTTTCGAAGAAAATCAATCTGAAAGTAGTTATAATTTGTTGTATTTTTCTCACAGACTGGTCAATCTCCCTCCATCTTTATTCCTGAGGCATTCCACCTCCCTGAGATGCTCTTTTTATGTCCACTCATGTCCCTGACTAATTGAAAGTTAACCATTTCCCAGGTCTCCTAAGATGCATTTCTGCTGAAATGTATATAAAATAAATAGAATATATATAGATACATCTTTTATAGTATATAGAATAACATTTCTTGCCTTCAGTGTTGGTGTGTTCACTCTGATAGTGAATAAAAAATGGGATTATGAGGTTTACAGATACACAGTGGCCTAACATTTGGGATTTGGAGTTGTAGAAATGCATGAGACATAGCTGAGGTAAATGCTTCATAAAGGTAAAGGCAAAACTGCTGCAAAAAGAAACCAGCTCAGGTAAAAATACACTAATTTTTAGATGTGTATGTTTTATATGTATTTTATTTTCATTTTGGACTTTACAATTGCAGACATGCAAAATCCCAATTTCATTTGAATACAATGTAATTATGTTTATGCAGAAATTACATTAATGTTATGCAGGACTCTAGAAAATGTAAAAAAAAACATACTATGACAACCAAATATTTTCTGTTTAAGATATTTCAACCTTTTCAGTTTGATGAGCCATTCTTGTTTTCACTTTAGCTATTACGTGATGCTGGTCGTCATACCCACGATGCATTGGAATAGATGTTGCATGATCCTCCTTGACATTTAATATCAATTGAAAAATAAAGTAAGCATGTATCCTTATTTTTTCACAAAAGGCTTTGAGATGGTGCTTTCTCTCAATGCGCCGTCCCAAAAATAGAAGTCTGGGTGCATCATCCACGATAATTAAAAATGTTGGCAGCTTGTCGCAGCCTGTGTTTTCACTCTCTTCTGACGCTGATCATAGAGGAGACTTCAGTACAGTCAGGACTGGGAAACGATCCAGGAACGAAGCTCGTGGAAAGCACCTCTCAAACAGCTGTGCTTATGTAGCAGAGAAGCTCCGAGGAGCCTGACATGAATCTAAAACAAATAAATACTATTTTCATGGTTAATTATGTATTTTTAGCATGTTTCCAAGCAAGCTGTAAGTGTCACTGAGCAGAATTTCTCAGGAGTGTGTTGTCAGCTCATCAGAATAACGCACGCACGCACGCACGCACGCACGCACGCACGCACGCACGCACGCACGCACGCACGCACGCACGCACACGCACACGCACACACACACACACACTAAGAAGGATAAGGGAACGGTCTCAGCTATATATTAAATTTTCTTCCAACTGTGACTGTAAATAAATTGCGTAAGACCAATTTCAACATTAAAAAGTGAGCCAGGAAGCGTTTATTTTAATACTGACTCTTTAAGTCATCAACATGCTGACTCATGCTGACTGATTTAAGATCTTCAGACACAGGGTTGCTGCGTACAGATGCTCCCAGCTTTCCCTGCACATTAGGGCCAGTAAATCTCTAAAATATATAACCTGCGGCATATGTGAAAAACAATCCTGAACCATCAAAAATTGTAAAATCCAAAGAAAATGTGCCTTAAATGGCTAGCAAAAAGTATATTATTATTTTGAGCACATGTTTGCAACTCAGCAGCATACATAACCCGAGCTACTGTAGGTTAATTATTTGTTTTAACATCAGGGCACTTCTGTCAATACCTGGCTGAAGCTTTATGCATCACATGAAGCAGCTGCAGATCCCCCAAAATGATTTCACTCATATGGCATCTGGACTTTTATCAGATATGTTTACACTTCACCTTTAATGCAATAATGGGAGAGTCCATTTAGTCCAAACAGAGGGTGCATGTTGGAACTTTGATTCAGCTGTTAAGGCTCAAGTGCTACAATATGTTTTTCAAAAAGGAATGGGTTGCAAAATGCAAATCTCTTTTGCACGGAGCAGCTGTGGCCCAGGGGGTATTCAGAGTCCTGCACAAGGTTAAAACGGCAGTAAGGTGCAGATCAAAAATAGACCGAAACAGATTGGAAAGGAAAAAGTGAGTGAACCCTTTGGAATTTGTTTTTGTGCAAATTAATCCAGAAACCGCCCAAGTTTGTTTATCAGCTTTAAAACAGTAATTTTGGACTACTTCATCTTTACTTAAAGGAGCTTGAGGCTCCTTTTAAGAAATGAGACTCTCTAGCGCCACCCTTCACCACAACGGCCGTGGGGGGTACTGCAGCCAACAGAGAAGCCGGCACGGGAGAACGGGGAGAACGCACATGCAGCGTCATGTGACGTCACATCCACAGGACAGTGCGGGAAATTCCGGCCCGTAATTGCAGCACATTTTGCAGCACACAGCCTGTTCAAGGCAACGGAGAGATACACTAGAGGAATCATTCTTTTTGGTTTGGAACGCTTCATCTGACATTATTACTAGAAAACTTGAAACATTTACGAATTATTTTCATAAATCCTGCCTCAATCCTGCCTCATGCTCCTTTAAAGGAGAGAGAAAGTAAGTGAACCCTTGGAGTTAGTAGCCGGTCAAACGTCTCAAACCTCAAATCTCCAAAGGGTACGGAGCCCCTCTGGTGACATTTGAAAAAAATAAAATAATGCATGGACACGCATTAATAACTCGTGGCCACTCATTAATAGAGATAGAGATAATTAATGCGTGGCCACGAGTTATTAATGCGTGGCCACGCATTATTTAATTTTTTTCAAATGTTACATGTTATTACTACACTCGCCATGACAATACTCTTGCTCTTTAATATAAATAGACTATAATTACCGTTATTAATGATGAATAACCATCCAACCAAGTAAGTTGCATCCACGAAGTCCAGACAGTAGGTTATTATGCCATCCACGAGTAAAATAATGCGTGGGCACGAGATACATAATGCGTGGCCAAGCATTATTTTATTTTTTTCAAATGTCACCAGAGGGGCTCCGTAAAAGGGACTTCAAACAAACACCTTTTACTTGTTCTGGATCAGACCTGCACAACGTTCAGGAGGAATGTTTGACCATTCATATTTACAGAACAGGTTCAGCTCAGACATATTTGTGGGACGTCTGGTGTGAACAGCTCTCTTCAGGTCGTTCCAAGGCATCTGTATGAGGTTACGGTCTGGGCTCTAACTTCACCATTCAGTCATTCTGTCGTGGATTTACTTCCTCCCTCCACCATACCTCACTGTTGGGTTGATGAAATGACGTGAGTAAGTGCTGCCCTTTTCAGGCCACGCATGGCGCTGAGTATTCTTCTCAGACCACTCCGCTTTTCTTTCATCATTCCATAAAAGTGTTGCAGATTGCCAAGCTGTGCTTTAGCAAACTTTATGTGCACAGAAATGTTTTCTCATGGACTTTTCCTAGAAGCAGCTAGTCCCAGACTCAAGAAAAAATAGTCACAGTACTATATTATTGTAATATGTTACTATTTTATATATGTATAGGCCTATATATATTTGTGTTTTGGGTGTTTTGTGTTTTGGGGGGTTATAAAAAAGAAAAAAGATATTTGTATTGTACTTTATTGTGAGCAATGCTGTACAGGATTTCTTTTTGAATAAACAAATCTTTAAAAAAAATGCATAAAAAGTCATTTAAATTGAATATTTTTTTTACTTTTGGAAAAAGCTGGAACAGATTACATCACGTTTAAAAAAAAAATAAAGAAATGACAAAGCTAAAAAAAAAAAAAAAATAGTCACAACTATCTCCATTTATTGAGAAGACAGTTGTGGAGTGATGGATGTCTAAAAAACTTCAGTCAACTTTCCATCCTTTTCCATCCTTTTGCAGATCATTTTTATTGTAGGGCTTCAGAGATCTCCTTTTTTGCAAGGCATGGTTTATTTTATTTTAATGTTTATCTAACAGGGACGATACATACAACATTGTCACAAAGAATGAAAAATGTGATGCATACAAGACGTCTAGTTCAGCAAATTTGCAGTCTTTGTCCCTGGTCAGGCAAAAGAAGGATAAAAGATACTGAGTACAAAATACAATAATACAAATACGGTGAATAATGCAGTGAACAGATATCATAAACAAATAAACACAGCTCCACAATTTAGATTAACAATTGCACAAGTTAAATACATTAAACATTAGTAAAATACTGTACTGACAGTGACTTGAGAGAAGTTAATGTTTGCATTTCTGCTGCTGCTTAAGCCAATGTTTAGCTTTGGCACTAAACATCCTTAATTCTGTATGAGATTTTATTTCTGGTGCTAAATAATTCCATAGGTGTGTACCCAGCACTGAAAGGGATGACTGACCAAATGTTGTCTTGTATCTTCTAATTTTACAATTTTGGTTGCTCATGCTCCTTGTCATTGTCCCACAGTTGTCTGCTTTGATAAAGATCTGTGACTTTGCTTGTGTTACATCAGTATATAAATTTTCTGATCAGCAAACTAAAAATGTTTGTCTCTAATTAATCAAAGTACCTCAAAACCACACCTCCGAGCTCATTTAATTAACTTGACTCCAGATGGCCAAATTACTGACTCCATTTAACTTTCATTTAAGTAATTAGTCTGTAGGTTCACTTTTGTCCTCCTGCACTTCGACAAAGATATGACATATTAGACTTGTGTGTAATCAGCTTAAGCACATTGTTTTATTCACTGTTGTAACATGAAGATCAGAGCACACAAACTGGGTCACATGCAGGGCTTTAGTTCAGGTGTGTCTCACTCATTCCAGGCATATAATCTCATCTGCAACAGTCTCTTCTGGGGGTGGCCTCCTTCAGACGTGGTTTACACTCCAAACAGTGTGATATGAAAAGGAAGAAAAGCAAAGCTTCCTGCTCCCAGTGTGATTCTAATGAGCACAAGCCGTGTTGGCTTATAGGTCTCAGTTTTCTAAGTGTATTTAAAGCACATGAAGCATAAACTAATGTTGTACAAGTGCATTAGAGTGGGTTTTCTAGACAAACACTACAGTACGATCAACTGAAGGAGCTACATTTGTTGTGTCCCAGTAATTATTCTAAACGGGGGCCAGACTGCATTAAGGAGAGGGAATTAGATTATTTGTGATTAGATCAAACACGATCATCATGTTATAGCTTTAATTATGTTCGTCCACATTTTGTTTGAGTTACGCCCGGGGTAATCCGGAGTCGTAAAGCTTGTTGTTTAGTCAGTGTGTCTCGAATAATGGTAAAGTTTTCATGGCAATAGCAATATTATTCATTTCAGTTTAATATAGACACGGCGTGATAAACATTTGTTGATACGGTCTTAGATTAAATGTGGTGTTCACACCGATTAACAAGCATTCCAATAAATAAATGACAAAGCTATATATATATATACACATCCCAACACATAGCACACTCTAAAGAGAGATCAAACATAAGAGACAGAGTTAGTGGCCACGTTTTATACAATTATCATTCTATGCAGCTCTCATCATTGCCAGATGAAGTGAGGAATATCAATTCACAACCAGAGAGGAAAAAAGCAACACCTCTTCGTATCCATGGAGGCAAGTAATGTGTGCCTTAATGCAATCCAAGAAAAGGTCCCATACTATTGCACATATATGTTAGAGAATTTGTTGGACGATTAGTTAGTCCAGTGTGTGCAACATAGAGCCTCCAACTATACCAGTGCATGCATTTAAATGTAGAACAAAAAGTAAGGACATTTGTGATTGGTATATTATTTCTTTGTTCTAACAATGCTTCTTGGCAATACATCTTAAGCAGAGGTGTCCAGTAACGAAGTACAAATACTTTGTTACCTTACTTAAGTAGAAATTTTGGTTATCTATACTTCACTGGATTAATTATTTTTCAGACGACTTTTTACTTTCACTCCTTACATTTTCACGCAATTATCTGTACTTTTTACTCCTTACATTTTAAAAACAGCCTCGTTACTCTTTCATTTCGGCCTTTAAAAAATAACTATCCAGTTAAATTGCTCTATCCAGATAGAGTGAATTTGGTTGTGGTTGTTTCAGATGTTCTTGTCCAGTTTTGTTCTTACATCCGTTCCCTCAGATTCCTGCAACTAAACTTGGATGTACATTCCAATAAAGGTTAGGATAAATGATAACATGCCTCTGAAGTTTGACTTTTTGCACCATTACAATACTTATAGGCAACTAATAATAATAATAAATTTTATTTACAGGGCGCCTTTCATGGCACTCAAGGTCGCCGTACAACATCAAATACAGTCGATAAAATAATTAAGACACTAGTCATCATATCTTCTGCTCTCTGAAACACATGTTAATGCTCAATAGTACACATATGTGGTTCTTTAATATATTTGCATTATACTAAGATACATTCATTTTCAATGGCTTTTGTCCTTAATGGCTTTTTTCCCCCTTACATTACTTTTACTTTTATACTTTAAGTAGTTTTGAAACCAGTACTTTTATACTTTTACTTGAGTAAAAAACTTGCGTTGATACTTCAACTTCTACAGGAGTATTTTTAAACTCTAGTATCTATACTTCTACCTGAGTAATGAATGTGAATACTGAAGACACCTCTGGTCTTAAGTCAATTGAAAGCTTGTTTATTTCCCTTTTTAATTGGGGCCACATGCGTAAGGAACATTCATTTGTGGCATGAGCAGCAGAGCTGAGTATGTGGGCTGCACCCATGAAAGATTTGCCAAAGATCCTTTGCCAATGCCAAACAGCATATTATGCTGTTGCTCTTGTTGACTCTTGTTTTAAGCTTCTGGTTCCCCCAGGGACCGTACCAATCAGGCACCAATCAGGTGCCAATCAGGTGCCAGTCAGGCACCAATCAGGCACCGTACTGTAGGCTGTCTTCCACAGATTTGCAGGCGAGGTTTCGCTGGATGATACGACCGACGGCTCTCTGCCCAGACAATCTGGAACAGAAGGAAGCCAGCTAGGAGGCCGGCCATGACTGCCCTTCACCGTCAGGCCCGTTTGCACTGGTGAAAACATGCACTCCAACCTGAATATGTGGAAGAACGTTATATTCAGAGATGAGTCCAGATTCTGCCTACGGCGGTTGGATCAGTGGGTCAAAATGTAGAGAAGATGCAGAGAATGCTTCCATCTTTAGAGTAACATCCAGGGTCAACTCCTAGCGGTGCGCTTTCTCCCCTCTCTGTGCCCTCAAATTCCCGTCAACGCTGCAGTTTACTGTTTACATGTTTACTGAAGCGTACTCTTAAATGAAATACTTACCTGCTGTACTCTACTGGCCTTACCTTTTAACAACTTATAATTTTTATTATTTTACCTCTTTTCTTATCATTTTTCTTTTGTAATACTGTATTTGACCTGGTATTTTCTACGTTTTGAACGTATAGAAATGTAAATCTTGCCATTGTAAGAACGAGATGTGAACCATTTTTTATTTTACCTCTTTTCTTATCATTTTATTTCATTTTATTTGTTATTTACTGTTTATTTGTGTCTTGCTGTTTTTAATGTTGATGTAAAGCACTTTGAATTACCTTGTGTTTAATTGTGCTATACAAATAAAACTTGTCTTGTCTTGCCTTGCCTACGGCTACGTTCAATGAAGGTCACTAGAGCAACAACATCTTACATGATAATAAATGAATTAAGAGCTTATATACACTCCTGTAGTCATTTATTAGGGCCCAAGCACTTACAGTGCGAACGCCCTATTGTATCTATTCTTATCTGTACCCTATTGTAGGAATTCTCGTTCTCGTTTTTATTTTTACTACGAAATGAGGGCCTTTTTGCCCCCCTAAACGTGCCCCAAAAGACACCAAATTTTTCACCAAGCCAGGCCTGGCAAACAATTTTATATTTAATGGTTTGCATTAATGGGCGTGGCCTAATGGCTCAACAGCGCCCCCCGGAAAACTTTGTGCCTCAAGCCCCACAATACAGTTTGACGTACATGCACAAAAATCGGTACACACCTGTATCATGTCGCAACTTAAAGAAAAGTCTCTTGGCGCCATGGCCGAAACCGAACAGGAAGTCGGCCATTTTGAATTAATTGTGTAATTTTGTCGCAATTTATGCCACTTCTTCGGCCGTTAATACGGCCCGAACCGTAATGTGCACCCAGGTGTGTTATACATCAAAATGTGCGTCTCCATCCTGCGACAATGGGCATTACTTTTCTCAGTCAAAAGCGTTACCATGGCAATGCTAGACGTCAAAAAACGCACCTCCCCTTCATCTGATTGGTCCATATTTGATAGTTCCTACTTTCTGCCATAACATTTGAATGGTTTGACATAGAGAGTCGTGGGTGGTGTCATAGGACTCGGTATTGAGTACTTCACCTTCATTGGGGCAAATTACCCTCACCCCTTCTTCTGATTGGTCGATATTTGATAGTTCCTATTTTCTGCCATATTTTTTCAATGGTTTGACTTAAAGAGTCATGAGTAGTGTCATCGGACTTAGTTTTGAGTACTTGATCTTTATGGGTGAAAATTGCATGTGCGAGGGCCCGTTCATCGCTGCTTGCAGCTTTAATTTATTCTTGTAATATATTACTTAAAAAATCTGCAGAAACACCTTTTTCAGGATTGACTTTTGATTTTCAAACAAAAGGAGCTTTTCTTTCTCAGATTTTGTGCCATGATTGTAGTTGCTGAAGCTTACTTTGTCTTTGCTAACTGTTCAGTGTTTGTTGGCGATGGCCACCCTCTTATAATAACTCATTATATCCAGTCAAATAAGTAATACCAGAAGTAATAATAAAGTTTTTCTACAAATGACCAGCGTTGTTAGCGATTTAACCTCTTTGACATTTTAAACTAAGCTAGATTTGTTGAAGAGGATTATGTTTTATCAGCGCTAGAGGAAGCAGTTTGACAAGAATTTGACTGTGACAGATGTTCATTCATGTGTTATCTTCTGACACATGCCTTCGTGAAGCACTGGATTCTGGGACATAACTTAAACAAGAGGGATATAACATCTCAAACTGAGATGAAAATGCTTTTTACATACTCATGTCAGCATGTAATTCACAGTAAAGGCAACTCAGTGAAATACTGAACAAAAAACACTGCTGGTCTGTAACTTGTCCTGTGGCAACAGAGATGGAAACACCAAGAAAACTGCAGTCAGACTGGGGTTTTTTTTTTAGATGTTTTTAGGTGAAAAGTTGAACGAATTAATTCAGATTCACCATCCATTTTCTCCATTTGTACAGAGAGCAACAAACAAGCCACAGTGACATTTGATTTGCACTTTCAATGAATTCTGCAAAGAGGCCATGCGTCTCCAAAGGAAACTGGGGCAGCGGAGGAGGCATACTGTTTTGATTTTGCAGACCGAGCAAAAGGGTCATAGAAGGGTGAACCCTTTCCTGAGACTGTTGCACTTAAGAATCACCATTATGTTGGCCTAGTTATGTATCAAAATAAACAAGATGAAAGGAGTGCCTGAAATATTTAAAATATTTCCACTTTGGATTATAAGGTCCTCAACAAATATTACTCTATTGTCTTTCACTGTGTGAACACCTGACCCTGCAGCTGCAGCGACTAGTTATGTTTGAGGAATGCCAAATGTCACAAAAAACCTTTAAACGTGTTAGAAATCTACTGATTGCTTTCCTCACAAATATTTTTCTTTTCTCCATAAAATGTACTAATTTACTAAATAAGTTGTGATCATTGAATTAAATAACTTTATATTGTGTGAGTGTCTTTTAGACAAAAATATAAAGGGAAAGACTTACAATGACAACATTTCCCTGAATTTAGTTTTCTTTAAAAAGAATGACTTGTGTCTACTTGGCCCTTTAGAGGTGCTTCTTAATGAGTTGTAAATTGCCGTGCAATGTTACCTGCACTCCTGTCTAAATAAATGTACACTTTTGACACTGTTAATCTGAATACTTAATGGGAGATCGTGCAGAGGGCATTTCACCGTTAATTTGAAGAGACCAGGAACACAGTAACCATCCTCCACAACCTTTTCCACCATTCTTTCACATTTCTACTTGGCACTCGATCACAAATGGTAAGGTTTGTGGGTCTCTATTATTTACTTCCCATGTCTAGACTAGGGAACGGAGCCCCTCTGGTGACATTTGAAAAAAATAAAATAATGCGTCGCCACGCATTAATAACTCGTGGCCACGAGATAATCAATGTGTTTGATTATAATGTTATTATAATGTTAATAGAGATAGAGATAATCAATGCGTGGCCACGAGTTATTAATGCGTGGCCACGCATTATATTATCATATAATATTATTACTACACTCACCATGACAATACTCTTGCTCTTTAATATAAATAGACTATAATTACCGTTATTAATGATGAATAACCATCCCACCAAGGAAGTTGCATCCACGAAGTCCAGACAGTAGGTTATAATGCCATCCACGAGTAAAATAATGCGTGGGCACGAGATACATAATGCGTGGCCACGCATTGATTATCTAGTTGCCACGCATTAATTATCTCGTGGCCACGCATTAATTATCTCGTGGCCACGGATTGATTATCTCGTGGCCACGAGTTATTAATGCGTGGCCACGAGTTATTAATGCGTGGCAACGCATTATTTTATTTTTTTCAAATGTCACCAGAGGGGCTCCGTACTAATAATAATAATAATGACTTGGATTTATATAGCGCCCTTCTAGGCACCCAGAGCGCTTTACAGAAATCATTATTCATTCATACACATTCTCTCCAGTGGTGGTAAACTACATTTGTAGCCACAGCTGCCCTGGGGCAGACTGACGGAAGCGTGGCTGCCATATCGCGCCTAACGGCCCCTCCGACCACCACCAACATTCATACACATTCAAGCACATTCACACGAGGCAAGGTGGGTAAGGTGTCTTGCCCAAGGACACTACGACAGCAAACTGGGACAGAGCGGGATTCGAACTGCCGACCATCCGATCATTGGACGACCCGCTCTACCACCTGAGCTACTGCCGCCCCAACTAGGGTACAAGGGCTAATGTGCCCCCTACCATTGTTTTCTACACTGTGTTGCATGTCTAAAATGCTAAAATAAATGCATAGCATCAAAAGTAGCTTAAAAGAAAACAAAAAAACATTAAATAATTTGGATTCATATTGTCTGCAAAGAAATACGAGTAAAGATAAATGTAATCACACAGCTAGGGGAGGAAATAAATAAAGTAAGATGCAGCCTTCCATTAGCAGTGATGCTAATACAATGTGGAAACACGTCCCTTTAACACACTGGGCTGGAGTGTGTTAATAATGCACATAACCAGTGGCACAGAACTAATTTAAAACGCTATTCTCTATATCTTGACATAACAAGGAAACGTACACATCATGTTAAAAACAGTTTCATTAAACCTTAGTGGCTACATTGGGAATATATTGTACATTACCATGTTTGCGCTGTCTACTCCATCTCTCTATACATTCAGTTATACATAATTTTCTGGTTTCTGACAAGACTTTCATATCAATTTTTTGTTTAACATCAGAGTTAATTTCACTCCTCTTAATAGTGCAATTAGAGTTAATCTTTGATTAGGTAGATCAACATATTATGGAGACAGAACATAGAAAACCTCAGTAAAATGTATTTAAAATATGCTATGAAGCATGAAAAGGTAGGATTCAGGATACATTAGTGGATACATTAGTTGCAATTAGCTTACATTTTCCAAATGGTTCTCCAGCACTTTTAATCCCTTTTTCTTCCACTGTCAAAAGTTTTTAAGCTTGTTTAATCGAATTTAGCTTTACTTATCACAGCGAGAGTTTTACATTCACAGATAAAACCTCTGCTGTAGTGTTTTGATTGAGGATTACTAAATGAAAGATGACTGCTCTGTACAGCTTACTTCTCACAAATCCCTGTGTGTTAAATTGTGTCTAGCCAGTGAGTACACCAGGGAAGGGAAGTTCAAATCCACAGAACTTTGCGATGCCAGCCCACCAATACGGACAGCATTAGCTGTGAATTGCTGTAACTAATTTCCCAACTTCATTTCATGCATCACCGTAAATCATGAGACCCAATCACTAATAACCACTATTCGCTTTAATGGCCTTAAGTATCGCTGTCTGGGAAGTTGAGGAAAAATGAGTTGTTAATTTCTCATTTGGTGATGAGCAGTATCAGTGCTTTTTGGCTGTGGGAGGCATTCATGGGCCGTGTGAGTCACCTGCACGACAAGCTCTTACTGCAGCGGAGTGTGTGTGTGTGTGTGTGTGTGCGTGCGTGCGTGCGTGCGTGCGTGCGTGCGTGCGTGCGTGCGTGCGTGCGTGCGTGCGTGCGTGCGTGCGTGCGTGCGTGCGTGCGTGCGTGCGTGCGTGCGTGCGTGCGTGCGTGCGTGCGTGCGTGCGTGCGTGCGTGCGTTAGGTAAATGAAGGAGACATTGCTGAAAAATGACAAAATAATCCAATCTGGAATAACTTTAGTTCTGAATATATCTTATGAGCTTTGAATTTAACAGTAATACAACAAATAATGTGCTCCTGTTTCGGTCTTTTGTCCAGATTAAAGCCTTCACCAAAGCTTCACTTAGTAAAGTGAGATGTATGTTGTTTTAGGGTTAAAGGAGCATGAGGCAGGATTGAGGCAGGATTTATGAAAAAAATTTGTATACGTTTTAAGTTTTCTAGTAATAATGTCAGATGAAGCGTTCCAAACCAAAAAGAATGAGCCCTCTAGTGTATCTCTCCGTTGCCTTGAACAGGCTGTGTGCTGCAAAATGTGCTGCAATGCTGGGGCCGAATTTCCCGCGCTGTCCTGTGGATGTGACGTCACATGACGCTGCATGCGCGTTCTCCCCGTTCTCCCGTGCCGGCTTCACTGTTGGCTGCAGTACCCCCAACGGCCGTCGTGGTGAAGGGTGGTGCTAATGAGTCTCATTTCTTAAAAGGAGCCTCATGCTCCTTTAAGGCTAGACTTTTTAAAATCTTTTCAAATGGTATTTTAAAACCCATATAACCTCTTTTGAGCACTCCATTAATACATTTCTGGAGCCTGGCACGTCTTAAACAAACAAACAAACCAGTGACTATTCATTGTGACATGCTATCTACATAATAAATACATAAAGATACCATTCAGCAGTTCATGGCAGAGACTGCATATACGCTTTGTTTTTTTTCTGTGTGCAAATATACAATAGATATTATTTGATAGTATTGGGTATAAGTATAAGCTTAACAAAACCTCAGATGAACAACAATATGTTACTTTTCTTCCTTCTCACTTTACAAGATGTATCTAAAAAAAATGCTGCGTGGATAAAACTAAGTATCCCTTCAGTGATTTCATAGGATTTAGCAGGGTAAGTTGCGGCCAAGTGCTGTTAATCATTAGCTGTACAGACCTCTTAATAGCTGGAATTTTCAGCTTTGCTTTTGACACAGTGCCAAAAGGAAAAGACATAAGCAGTGGTCTTTGAGAAGATTTTGTTGCTGCACATCGATCTGAATAGGTTTAACAATTTCCAAAGAACAGAGTTCAACTTTCAACAGAGATAAAGATTATTTAAAGGTGGAAAGCTTTCAAAACAATTGTGAATCTTCCAAGTAGTGAATGTCCTATCAAATTTACCAAAATGTGTGATGTTGCAATTCTGAGTGAAGAACAAAAAGCTGAAAAGCTACATCCCAGATCAGACAGGCCTCACTGAGTATGTTAAAAGTTTAAGTCCATAATAATAACAAGAAGACTGAACAAGAGAAAGTATCTTCCGTCTAAAGAGACTGCAAGCAAAACTGCTGTTCACAAAACTGCAGCTGGACAAACAACAAGACTTCAAGACAATTCAATTCATTTTATGTATATACTGTAGCTCCAACTCATGGCAAATGTTTTGCACGTCAATAATACAGTTTAAGTCATTCCATATTGGTCAAATTAATACAAAGCCAATAAAATAAAGTAATTATTGCTGCATTAAGGAAACAAACTGAATGCTTCACAACTTGTCTTCTTTACCATTCCCCATCCTAAGCAAGCAACAGGTCACTGCAGAAAGAAAAATTCCCCTTCTGGAATTTCTGGAAAAATTTTCTATGAACGAATTAGACCACAGTGTAATTGTTTGCCTAACCCTAACCCTTATCCCCATCGCTAACACAGTGTTTCAGCAGAAACATGTGGTACTGACTCCCAGCCATGGGTAATGGGGGTTAATGATTCAGGGTTATTTTGCAGCTACAAGATCCAGGCACCTTCTGGGTGACATCTGTCCAATAGCTAGAGCTTGATTGAAACAGGGCCATGCAACAGGATAATGATTCCAAACACATCAGAAAATCTACATCCAAATCTGCATTAACTGTAGGAAAAAAATAAAAGAATTAAAGCTGCAAGCAGCGATGAACGGGCCCTCGCACTCACGGCCACCGCCCCCCATAAGCATATCAGAAACGACACCACCCACGACTTCCTATGTCAAACCATTCAAAAGTTATAGCAGAAAAAAGGGACAACCAATCAGAAGAAGGGGCGGGGCTAATTCAGGCCAATGAAGGTCAAGGACTCCATACAGAATCTGATGACACCACCCAGGACTCTCTATGTCAAACCATTCCAATGTTATAGCAGAAAATCGGGACAACCAATCAGAAGAAGGGGCGGGGCTAATTAGGCCAAAGAAGCTCAAGGACTCATTACAGAGTCCCATGACACCACCCACGATGCTTTATGTCAAAACATTCAAATGTTATAGCGAGAAATAGGGACAACCAATCAGAAGAAGAGGCGGGGCTAATTTTCACGAATTATGGTCAAGGACTCAATATCAAGTTCCATGACACCACCCACGACTCTTTATGTCAAACCATTCAAAAGTTATGGCAGAGAATAGTATTCTAGAGGGCGCTGTTGAGCCGTTAGGCCACGCCCATTAATGCAAACCATGAAATATCAAATGTATCGCCAGGCCTGGCTTGCATGCAAAATTTGGTGACTATCAAATATGGACCAATCAGATGAAGGGGGGGTGCGCCTTTTGGCATCTAGCGTCGCCACGGTAACACTTTTGAAAGAGAAAAGTAATGCGTGGTGTCGGAGGATGGAGACGCACGTTTTGATGTATAACACACTTGGGGGCACGTTACGGTTCGGGCTGAATTAACTGCCGAAAGAATGGCATAAATTTCGCCAAAATGACACGATTAATTCAAAATGGCCGACATCCTGTTCGGTTTCGGGCATGACCCCAAGAGACTTTTGTTTAAGATGCGCCATGATACAGGTGTGTACTGATTTTGGTGCATGTACGTCAAACCGTATCATGGGGCTTGAGGCACAAAGTTTTCAAGGGGGCGCTGTGGAGCCATTTTGCCACGCCCATTAATGCAAACCATTAAATATCAAATTTTTCGCCAGGCCTGGCTTGGGTGCAAAATTTGGTGACTTTTTGGGCCTTCCTTTTGTCAGAATATTAATAAAAATAAAAATTCCTGCAAATACAATAGGGCCTTCGCACTGCAAGTGCTCGGGCCCTAATAAAGGTTTTGAAATGGTCTCGTCAAAGTCCGGATAACAACCTGAACAAACTTCTGTGGTGGGACTTTTAGAGATCTTTGAGCAAACGCTCACAAACCATAATGAACTAAAGTATTGTTGCATAGAAGAAAGGGCAAAAATTCTTCCACAATGTTGTTAAAGTAATATAAATAACTCCTTTAAACTAATGCTGCTAAACACAAATCAACTCAAGATTGCTCACATGAAGACTTTTGTACTTATAAGTTATATGTTGTTGTTTGTTTGAGGTTGCATTAGAGCCACTATGTATGTATGTATGTATGTATGTATGTTAGGAATGGGCAATATTTTACCGTTCACGATATACCGTCAAAACAATTCCCCACGGTAAGAATTTGTCATCTCGCTGTGAAAACAATAAATTCCCGTTGATGACGTTTTTGTGTAAAGCTGATTTATGGTTCTGTGTTAAATTCATGCACAACGTACGTGTGAAGGAAGGAAGGAAGGAAGGAAGGAAGGAAGGAAGGAAGGAAGGAAGGAAGGAAGGAAGGAAGGAAGGAAATGAGAAAGAAAGAAAGAAAGAAAGAAAGAAAGAAAGAAAGAAAGAAAGAAAGAAAGAAAGAAAGAAAGAAAGAAAGAAAGAAAGAAAGAAAGAAAGAAAGAAAGAAAGAAAGAAAGAAAGATATGAGCCAGAAAGAAAGAAAGAAAGAAAGAAAGAAAGAAAGAAAGAAAGAAAGAAAGAAAGAAAGAAAGAAAGAAAGAAAGAAAGAAAGAAAGAAAGAAAGAAAGAAAGAAAGAAAGAAAGAGGGCAGTGTTTTGGGGGTTCCAAAGACTGAATGTGGTGATAGATTTATAGTTAAAAAGGTGGAGTTGAATTTTTTATCGTCATTTTTATCGTTATCGAGATAAATGCCAGAAATTGTCGTGATACATTTTTTAGTCCATACCACCCATCCCTAATGTATGTATGTATGTATGTATGTATGTATGTATGTATGTATGTATGTATGTATGTATGTATGTATGTATGTATGTATGTATGTATGTATGTATGTATGTATGTATGTATGTATGTATGTATGTATGTATGTATGTATGTATGTATACACACACATTTATGTGTGTGTCGTAATTACTTGCCAGTTCTAGTTTCTCAAGTAGAAAACATGAAAAAGTGAGTGACTATGTTGTATGTGTACATTAATATGTATCAGCCAGCCTCGGCTAAGTGCTGGCTAGGAATCATGAATGAAGCAGAAGCAGGAGGTCTACCCAATTGTGGTGATTTGATTTATCTTTTATTATTTTAACATCTCCCGGTCTTATCTTGGTTTTTCTCTAAAATGGGAAATGTGATAAATATTGATGTCCCTTACAGGAAATGCAGCCAGGCATGTGCTAGATGCACGTCTGGGCCTCTCTATTGCACGTTTCCCCTTGGAGAGGCTGGACGCCTGTGTAAACTGACCCCCTGCCAAAAGCCTGAGCCACAGAAGAGGCTCGGCCATCTAAAAGCTCTTCCTGAGGTGTATTAGCACCCGCTCTCTCCTTCTCAGTACCCCTCTGTCTCTGGCTTCCTATCAATCTGTCACCGTAGTATTCTCCATCATTTGTTTTCTGCCTTCCATGACCAGTCTAAGCTCTCCCACTCAGTCTTTCTGTTAGATACTGAGATCTCTAACCTCTTTTCTCAAACAATCCCTCCTCTGCCAGCAGAGCTCATAGAGACATGATGAATGGAGACTAACAAGACGGAAGAAAAGATAGAAAAGGAAGGTAATCTAGCATGTTGAGGAGACCAAAATAGCAATTGACTAATAAAAACAGAGTAAAACAAATTTGATATCATCGTCATCAACAGTAGCATCACCAATGTCTTAATTGTAGGTTATTCATCCCCAAAATTTGAAATGTTGTAAATAACCTAGTTGCAGCAAACCCTTGTTAAATCAGAGCTTGATCATTTTGCAGCAACTAAAGCTGTTATCAGAAGGGCCAATTAGGTAATAAGGCTTCGAGAGAAGGCGCCCTTTTTTTGCCCTAACTCAAGCCAATACTTCAAATAATACCGGTCAGTATGGAAGGTAAACGTTTACAAGAGGAACCTCAATCCTCCTTTCATTTATAGAGTGTGTAAAAGGAATTGGACAAACGCTTAAAGATGTCATCGATAGTTTATCTGAAGAGTGGTTTTGAAGCCCATTTTTTGGGCTCTGGTCCACAGTTGCTCCCAACCAAGCTCAGTTTAACCCAGTCAGTTACATAAAAAATGGAAAATGGGCAGAATGAACATGCCTGCAGTTGGGTGGAACACACCTTACCTTAGCTTGACTGGTGGTAACTGCTAACTAACATTACATTCATTTTTACCAGAACTCTACATCCATCTTCATTTCGGATGTTGCTGCCAAAGCATGATTTTAACCTACAGTGGTCCAACTTGGCAACTTGGAGGGGTGCAGGCTAACCTGGAAGGGTCCTGAGAGTGAACTGGTGAGCTAGATAACAATTCAATCCCTTTGCAGCTGCCATGGATATGAGACCTGCCTATGCAGACTTACAAGGCTGTAAGTGAGATGATTTCTGCTGTAAAGTTGAACATCTTATCATGGGGGTGAATGGAAATAGACTCACTCTTGGAGCACGCCTCTCGTGGCCACTTGAGGAATTGCGTGTTTTGGCACTTCCACACTGCTGTCACTTTTGAAAACCAGATGTAGCTGCCTGCTTGCATCATTCCCACATTAAGCACACTTACACACACAAGTCAGAGTCACTAATTTTATGCTCTGCATTAAGCAGAGAGCAGCTCGTGCAAACACACACACACACACCTCAGCACGGTCACCAATCCCAATCTACCTAATTGGGATTGTTCCCTCTCAGAATGGCTAAAAATAACAATCACTGACATGCAAAGTTGTCTAGAAAGGATGGTAGCTGAAAATAACCGCAGATCAATAATGAGTACAAAGTGGAGCCCGACTCCCCAACCCCTTCAGCCTCTGACAGTATGACTGACCAACACCTCTTGTGTCACGCACACTTCTTTTCCCGCACTCTGTCCCGGTCCCCAGCCAATACGTATACATCCCCCCCCCCTCCTCCCCATGTCCTACTTTAAATAGCAAGCGCTGCTTCATTTTTCTGCTCCCTCATTCGACAGGGTATACTGCTTTCACCTGTCAATTTGTTCTGAGGAGCGGACCTCGTAGGAAGTGCAAGAGAAGCACAGATGTATAGAAAGAGTCTGAGAAAGGGAGAGAGAGAGAAGGGGAAACGTATCCTTACCGGAGCTGGAATTGAGGAAATCCAGAAACTGCTTTCTTCCATTCACTGAGCCTTTCTCATTAAATCCAATATAGTGGGGGAAAGGATTCAAGGTTCCATTGAGATGCCACCTCAAGAGAAAGAAAATGAGATTCTCTAATGGAAGGATTTTGAAGTAGTGGAAAAAATGTGGTACATAAGGAGAAGGATGTGGCATCCGAGTCCAGAGCGGTGAAGCCACACGTGTACAACACACTGACACATGCGGTTCACACAGAGGACCACACGCATGCACATATGGGGAGGGTGTATCCGCCGTTAGTCTCAGCTAGAAGATTGAGGAAGAAGGAGGGATGGGGACGGAGAGAAAGAGAGACTCGGAGGAAGGCAGGGGATTTGGAGAAGAGCAAGGTGGAGGGAGGAGCTGCAGTATGTGATGAGAGTTTGGGAGAGGGGAGGGTTGGAGAGAGGAGAAGAGTCTCTTCATTCCTCCTTACTTCTCCCTCAATCTGAATTGCGGTGTAGGCTACACTAACCTAAACTGATCTTAACGTGAAATGGACCCTTACTGTATCTCCATGTGTGAAGACTGTGGGCAATGTGAAACGGCTCAACATGCTGATGACAGGAAAGGCAATAGATGCTATAACAGTCAGTTCTAATGCTGGTTGGTGTCATTTTCCTTCTGCATGAAAATCAAGATAAACAAGCTGGGGATGATGAGGGAAAGAGCTTAACGGATGGAGTTATAAAGCCAGAATGTAAACAGAGCCTGAGTAAGCAAACAACTATTACAACACTTATTTTCACCATAAGATCTGCTAATTATCAGTTTTTCAGTGCTAATTTACTTGTGAAGACAATTATATATTTCATTATGTGCTTAAGGCTACACAGTACAAAATGGACAAATCTTTGTCGATCAAAAGAAGAAGATTAGTTCCAGGTGATTCTTCATAGTCCACCACCATGAAGTGTCATAACATGTAAATATCATGTTCCATTTTATTTGAAGTAATGTTTGATTGATGTCTGGGACTCACACTACAACACATCAACAACGATGGTCAGTGATGGCCATAAGAGGAAGCACAGTCGCAGAGCGAAAGTGCTACAGTGCTACAGTGGCAGCTGTGACTCAAAACCAAGAAAATAATGACAGAGGAAGCAAAGATGTCAAAACAAAAGACTAACCAAGCAAGTTATCGAGCAATAGTAAATCTTGGACAGTGTTTTAACCTCCCAGCCTGTAGGGGGAGCCTCTGAGCCAAACATTTAAGAAACAGACCTTTGTGTTATTTTAAACGCATCCTTTAGCAGTCTTCAACTCTGGAACCACCACCTTTCTAGGGTCTTTTATCGTAGTGAAATCCACGGCCGGTTCTAGAAAATGATGACTAGGGGCTGCATCTCAGATCAGAGGGGATGCACATGCCTGGCACGTTATTCAACACTAAATTAGGCATTTTCCCATAATTTCAAGCGGAATGATACTAGCAAAACAAGAATATTTAAAGTGTATTTCAAATGCTTTATTGCAGAAATATCCCTGCAGAACAAAGCAAATGCTACATTTAGTCTGGGCTACCTTACCCATCAGACAATCTAGCAACAGATGTTTCTTACCCCTTATGCACCCTCGTAGAACCGGGCCTGGTGAAGTCAGTGCTGAAGCGGACATCAGCCGGTTCTGCTTCAGCAGTGGCTGGTTGCGCTGTTGAGAGGAACGGTGAAAAATAGCGTCCGTGTAGAAACCCTCCTCACCTTGAGTGGATATGTAGGTCTAAAGCCGAGGACACACCAACCCGACGTCGCCCGCTGTCGGCCGACTGCTGTGTCGCCTCGCGTCGCCTGTGTCGGGCTGGGTCGGGCTCAAAAAGAAGCACTTGGACACACCGCAAAGACGACACCCAACGGCCAACTAGCACGTACGTTCTGCACAGTCTTTCAATTTGCTGCAATGTTTTCGGAGAAGAGCCGCCGGTCTGGGGCGCAGCAGCAGCAGCTCACGTACAGACGTGATCGCCAGGTCAACCTGCCGTCGTCTGTGGAGAATCACCGCTGGCGGAAATAAATCATTTAGGAAGATAAATGTTGGTTTAATAGATGAAATCTAACAGTTGTA
Organism: Cololabis saira; assembly: GCF_033807715.1. Classification (NCBI taxonomy): domain Eukaryota; kingdom Metazoa; phylum Chordata; class Actinopteri; order Beloniformes; family Belonidae; genus Cololabis; species Cololabis saira. The sequence goes on from NC_084591.1 coordinate 5,268,778, forward strand.
ACTACGCCTGTTAGAAATTTGCTCCGAAAATTTCGTGATTTCTGCCTGCCTGCCGGCTGATTTATGGTTCTGCGTTAAATCGACGCAGATCTGAACAGCCAATCACAGAGTGAGCTGTTTGACCGACGGCCGACACGATTCAACATGTCGAATCGGCTGAAAATCTGCCGACGGGCAGCCGACCTGTGGCGACGTGCGGGACACACCCGGAAAACTAGACCGACAGACGCACACCGACGCTCATCGACGGCCCGACAGCCGACAGTCGGCTTGGTGTGTCAGGGCCTTAACAGCTGTGTCAGCATAGAGAGTAAGTGCTCAGAACCTATGTATTTTACTTTTATATGTTCAGATGTTCAGAAGATTCAAAACTTACATATTTAGGAAAGGTTTGGGGGTGACAGAGCTGTAGATTTAATTTAGACAGTTATTCACGTAATAAAACCCCTAACCATCAATGAGACTGCCTCAGCGGGTCTTATGTTTAAAATGGGTACAGTGTCTTGTCTTGACTATATTAATACTCAGATGTCCAGCTTTAACCTTTGCTGTTGTGGTTCGCCATACTTTTCACTTTCATATTCCAAATCCAATTCGAGCTGGATGTGTAAGGAGGGGTTTGACAATGTTGAGGTAATTTACAAAAAATGCTGATAATGCCACATTAATAGTGTGTTGTGTTAAAAAAAACACGTGTCTGACAGGCAACAGGAGCTGCATGAGTTCATCACCCATTGTTTCTTCCCATTGGCAAGCCTCCAGGAACTCGAACAACCGGGAAACACTTGAGCCAAACCAATTTTCAGGAAGAGCCTCTTCTTGCAATTCTCTATCTTTGTCACTCTGAGTTAATTACAAGCTTTTGGAGTTATGTGTGGCACAAAACTTCTCTAGAAGTACCAGACATTACAACTGGAAGGCTGAAACTGAGCATTACATGGCCACTTTAACTTGGAACTTCCTGAAGCAACGTTGCTGAAATTGTCGTTGAACGTGGTAAATGTATCCGTCGATCTTTGCCATAACGATATTGCATCCTCCGGTTTGTTTCAAACCACCATGTAGGCTATATTGCAAAATATTCCCGCCAACACATCCTTTGAAATGTTTAGTGGGTATCCCTTGGCTGGTGTGACTCACTGTATATAATCCTACACTGATGATTCATGCCTTAAATCAGAGTACACTTTGAAACAGGGGTTAAGAGTATGGGTGGCATAAGCGGTCAGGACACCCCACTGTGAACAGCTTACAGACAGGATTAAGAATCAGTGGTGGATGGATGGGAGGCTCGTGGGTAGAGCTCTGAGGATATCTCTCTCCTCAGTGAAGCCATGCATGTCAGCCAGAGCCCTTCAGTGGTCGAGGTTCTTGGTTGTGCTAACAGGATGAGCACAACTGTCTTTTATTCACAAACCTGACAGATACCGATTAATATACCGTGCAAAGACTTATTCCTACAGCACGGCAACAGCCGAGGCGGAGGGATGTGATCATTACCACTTGTTTGTCTGTCTGCTTGTCGGTAGGATTATTTAAAAAAAAAAAAAAAAAAAAAAAAAAATGAATTTCATGAAACTTTATGGAGCACAGCAGAAGAATAAGATCGTCGGGAATGTGTCTAAAATTGGTTTTGAGGAAAATGGGCTTTTTAAAGTGTCATTCAGGTTTAATGATCACGTTTTGCGTCTTGACCCATTATGAAATGACGTAATGTGAGGTATTAACTTTTAAGCCTGTAGAAACAGAGATAGTACATCAACACTGTCTCAGACAAATATTTATATATATATATATTAGGTCTGTCAGTTTAGTACATGAATTAGATTAATTAATTACACTGCTAATTAACACGTTATGAAAATGATTGCAATTAATTATGTGGCAAAATGCGTGAGCATTTTAAATTTGGCCCATTGAGGGACCCGTAGTTCACTTGGCAGTGGCAGGTCACTTCCCTCCTGCTGCTAGTCAAACTAACAAAGCAGTGATAGACGTGGACGACTCAGGGGAGCGACTCAGCAAATCTTTGCTAGGGCCTTTGAACGGCAAGTTGATGTATAAAAAGAAAGAAGACGGGACTATCAACAAGAACTGCGGTGATTTGTACATTTTGTAAAAAATAATTTTATCACCGGAGCTGCTCCAGCCTGAATTATCATTTAAACGATAAACATGTCCGGACAAGTTCCACTTTAAACGTTACAGCTACTAGTGCTTGAATTGCTGTATTGAGTCAGCTTTAGGCCACATTTACACATAGCCGGGTATTTACAAAAATGGATATTTTCCCCTCTACGTTTTGAGAAATATCCTCGTTTACACAAACCCGCATAAAAAGCTATTAAGGTGCTATGAGCATCCAAACCTACAGGGGGCAGTGTAACGAGAAGCATAAAGTCATGCTAGCCAATCAGAATCCTGGAAAAAAACATCAACAAATGACACGTGTGAAGCCTGAATAATATGGTTCCGCGTTAAATCGACGGCGTAGTCTACGTACGGTGCGCGTCGCCGCGTACCCTACGCCGTAGGCTCTGCGTTGGTGTAACGCGGAACCATAAATCAGCCTGGACTGCCAGTTACTTCCAAGACGGAACAAGAGTCTTTCGTTTGGAGTGACAGAGAAGTGGAGTTACTTTTAAGTGTGACTTTAGAATATAAAATACAAGAAAATATTGACGGTGGCCAAACAAATTGTAAACACAGGTCGCACAAATAATGCTGGTGACGTTTCTGTCTCATAATGTGACGTTCTGAAGCCTAAATCACCGTTTCCCTCTGTTTACAAGCAAACGTGAAAACTGAGTTTTTGAAAATCTGCACTTTGGCCGGATTTTTTTTTTTTTGTGACTTTGAGCTTCGTTTTCGTGTAAACGAACGGCCAAAACGCATGAAAACGCCACCGAATTTTATTTATTTAACTGTATTTGTATTGCATTTTTGAAAAATTCATGAAAGATCCTTCGTGTTCGTTTGTCTGGTACAACATAAGAAAACCAGTGAACAGAATCAAACTCTTAAACAATTTCATAAAATCCTAACATGCACCTGGCCTAATTGGTTTGCTTGAGCTTTTTCTTTAGAATTTCATTTATGAAACACACGTCATCCAATAAAAATGTGGATTTAAAATCTTCTCTTCTTTGCGTATTCAATTGATTAGTCATGCACTGCAATTTTGCAATGTCCTAGAATTCAAATTCTTTATTTGGGTACCTTTAGCAGATATGACACTAAAATGCAATTAATTAATAATAAATCCTGTAATTAATTAGATACATTTTTTTAATCGCCCGACAGCACTAATATATATATATATATATATGTATAAAATCTTTAAAAAAGTGGAGAAAAAGAGTCATTTGAAGCTGAAGATTAGGTTTATCGTTCCTTCATCAGTAGTAACTGTCTTATTACCTTTTTACACAACGCAAGAGACAAGCAGAGGAGGTGAGAGATATCACGACTCAGTACTTTAAGCTGTCTTTTCTTTCCCTGTCAGGATTCAGGTGGGGTCAGGTTGTTCCAGCAAGAAAAGCAAGCTGTCGCAGATGACAGTCCGAGGCCATCTCACAATATCAAGTATGCCAAGTCTGCACAAACCTGGCGAGTTAGCCTCAGGAAAACATACTTTGGTGGATAGGGAGGTGCTTATCAGTCCTGCCACTACAGACAAGAATACATATCTCAAAATGACCTCACTTCAGCTCTCTGGGTTACCATGGTGTCTCGCACCAGTAATGTGACCAATAGAGAGCTTGTGGACAAAATGGGGAGGGGGGCACTGCATTAAAAACATACTCTTCTCATTATCTCACAGCATCATTTAAAAAAAAAATAAATAAAAATAAAAAAATCGATATGCTTTTAATGAGAGGAGACAATATCATTTTCTGTTGGTTTTAATGCATGAAAATGCATCTTAATTGTAGAAAGGAGATAATATTGCTTAAATCTGTTCACATAAAAAGCCCTTATAATGGTTACGAGTTAAACAAGGCAAAATCTTTGACAGTTCAATGTGTTTTATTGTGCGTTATAAACTGTAATGACCATTTTATGTTCAAGGTCAAATTTTAAGCTTCAAGTGTGGGTAATGGGTAATATTTTATTTTGTGTGTATACTGCAACCCTGAGAGATACCTACAGTGGATTTTCCTCTTACCTTTCCTGAAGTTTCAGCAAGCGTCAACAATGAAGAAATGTTGTCTTGCACTTTTATAGGAGGTGAACACATTCTTCTGCAGGGTTATAAAAAAAAAAGGGTTGCTGCTTGCAGCCAATCACATGCAGTCATGAATTATTAAATCATACCTCCAACAAAGCCTGGACTTATTTTTTCTTCCATCCGCACATAAGACAGTCCATGCTTTCATTGCAATCCAGGCATTAGCTCTTGTCCTTGTTTAGCATTCGCAGTGTGGTCCCTGGGGGAATAGAGGCACAAAATTGTTGCTCTGTGCAAAACAAAATCTCTCCCTTCTCGACACCATTTTGACCCATGAGAAGAGTAGAGCCACCAAATTTCCCTGTAGATCACCGAGCCTGTGGCGTGTATGTGAAAAGTGTGGAATAAACGTGTGTGTGTGTGTGTGTGTGTGTGTGTGTGTGTAGTATGTAAGTAAGCGAGCCAATTGCTTCATAGCATTACAAAAAGCTTGTGCTCAAAATGCTCTAAACTCTCTGCTGACGTTAAGAGATGCTCACCTCTTTGAATATACAGAAATATTACTTTAAAGGGGACCTATTATGGCATTTAATGTCTATTTTAAAAGGAACCCTGGCTATTAAGACATGTAGTCCCTAATTAGCCACAATTGTTCTCTTATACTAAAATATGTTGTTAGAAACACATAAAATAATCTAATTGCTTTAAAAATCTACAATGTTTATCACATATTTTGACCTGCGGGAGGCGCCATGTTTTACCTGCGCAATGCATTCTGGGGGCGATGACGTAGAGCGGTGGCTCTGGGAAGATAAGCCGCGTTACTTTAACTGGGACAGGTATCCAAAACATAGATGAGCAGCACTCTCCCGGCCGTGGAGGCTGACGAGGGAGCCCATAAGACGTCTCGGTTCAGGCAAACTGGATCAAAGTTCTGTGATGCACGGGAGATCTGCAAAAATGATCAATGTCGTGCGCATCTTACCAGTGCATAAGGCTCCTGCATAGACGGCGTAGCCTACGGCGTAGACGGCGTAGGCTATGCCGTAGCCTGCGTAGCCTACGCCGTAGACGGCGTAGCCGGGGCTCTAGAGCCCGCAGCGCACCGCCATCCGCTCTCCGCTCTCGCCGCCGCCGGGATGGAGACGCCGGTGGTCAGTTTGGGTGGGCATAGCCCCCCCCTCTCCCCCCTAAAACTGGCGTCGGTGCTGGGTGATGACAGACCAGAGGCTGAGTGGACTGGCCCGGGACTTTGACGAAACGGGAGGCGCAGACTTCGCGTCAAAGAGGCAAGAACATCTTTATTTAATTTAATGACGCCAGATCTGGCTGGGGTTTTTATTGTAGCATCGGTTATCTGCTGGTTGAAACGTGTGGTCGGTTAGTCTATCTGAGTTTTATGGTGTTTTTGTAGTTCATGCTGTATGGTGCGGCACTTTTTTTTTTTTTTTTTACTTTTTTGTAGGTGCGCCGTCACCTTAATGTTTAGCTGTGTTTTGATCTGTGTTTCTGGTGCGCCGTCACCTGTTTAGCTGTGTTTTCATCTGTTTCTGGGTGTCAAAACAGTGTACGGGGGCTAGCAGGAGCCACCGTCTGACGTCACTACTCAGAATGTAAACAACAATGGCGACCTACGAGTTAAATTATATTTTCAAATTTTATAAAAACGAAGAAATCAAAAAGGTTTTTTATATCACATTGTTATAATTGATACCAACATTTATCTTTTAAGACCTACATGTCTTAATAGCCAGGGTTCCTTTTAAACAGGCCTTGAATGTCTTAAAAACAAGCTTTTGATTGTTTTTTCAATATAAATTGACAGATATCTTTACTGTTTCTAACGTCATTATCTATGCAGGATTCTTAGTCGGCGGGGAGACTATGATAATGAGGCTCTGTGCTGATTGGCTGCCTGAATGCGGAGTTAAGCCTGAATTATGGGTCTGCGTTAAATCGACGCAGACTCTACGGCGTAGGGTACGCCATAGCCTACGGCGTAGGGTCTGCGTTGGTGTAACGCGGAACCATAATTCAGCCTTTACACCGTGTCTTGCACACAAAATCAAAATCAATTCCATTACTTTCCCATTTTTTTCTATTGGACTGTCCTAACTGGACGCAGCGACGCTGCGCAGCACCATGTGGCGTGCCATTTTGAGCTGAACATTTGTCGGACGCCCTGCTTTTATTTTCTTCCTGTCACTCGCGTTGAAAGCCGGTTGAAAGCGCTGTAGGAAACGGACATGGATGAGTAACGGCTGATCCAGTTAGTTGAAATGAGAAGTTATCTCTATGATTCCTCCTCATTTCACTACAAAAACCTCAATAAAGTGGCAGCTGCTGGAGGGAGATGGACAGAGAGCGTCCGATGTCACGCAGTGCTACGATAGTCGGACGCTCGCATGCAGTTACACGGTTTTATAGTTGTGCGCGTGGTTTGCATTTTGGTTTCGTAACGAAAGTGTGCAGAATCTGAACGGCTCGTAGATCCACATCACACTGGACGGATCATCCGGGCGGCTGTACAGACACTGCAGAATTTGGTTGCTTTCCTCCTTCTCTGAGTTGGCAGGCTGAGGGGAGACCACTTTATATATGTTAAAGCAAGAAAACATGTTTTTCATAATAGGTCCCCTTTAAAACAATCTTACCTGTAATACTATGGTCATTAAATGTTTACACAAATGTTGTGTTTTCGAGTACATTTTTATTTGTGAAAAAATATTTTCATCATTCAACCAGGAACGACTATTTTGAAGATGTTTTGTGTATGCACTATAGTCGGACCATTGGATGGCGCTTCACATTGGAGGATAGAAGTGAGTGTACATGCTTTTCTGTGTCATTTGTGTTGCCATGTTGCAAATTAGCAACCTATATCAAGGGTGTATCCTGCCTCACAGCCTGAAAGCTAGGGCAGGCTGCAGCTCCTCACAACTCTGGGTAATTTTCTTTACCCGGATAAAGCCGATAAAACTGATATGTAGCCAAAAAAAACATGTTTTTCCCTCTTATGTTTTAGGAGCATTTACGAGCGAAATACATTTAATTGCTTAATGTTTATAAAGCCTGAATGTCTGAATGCACATTTAAGAAATAACACTTAAAACTGCCTGGTGCAATTGAATTGTTGCTTTTTTTGTGATTACACAGCAGTTTGCCCAGGAAATATAATTAGCAAGCCGAACCTTTGGTCATATTACCTCCGTAAGCTGTCTTTGCATTACTTTTGTTAGCAGTATCGTTTCATCGATAAAGCAGAAAAAAAGGATTGGAATAGGGGCCGAGCACAGACACTTCTATCCTATTATGAGCATAAGACTCATAAACAATGGAAATGTAGTATCTCTAATCCAGCAAAGAACCAAAATCCCACCAAGCAATAAGGAAACTAATCACACAGTCAAGTGTTCAGCTGGTTCTGTCTGATGCGCAGTAAAATACTGGTAAATGAGCTGTTTTTTGCTTCTTTCTTTCTTCTTTTGTTTAACCACTGGCATGATGGAGTAGAGGACAGAGGCAAGTGTATTAAATCTAATATGGGTGGACACCCACATAAAAGAAGAAAAATGAGATTAAGAAACTCAGATACACTGTACAACAATCAAGGTATTTAGCCACTATATTAGAATAGAACAAAGTTGTTGTTTGTTTTTTTCCTTCTTTTCGTTCTCTGTCATGCTTAAATATCTGTTTAAATTTCATTTTAAAAAGTATTTGATTACATTTAGAAAGCTACCACTCTAGCTTCTAGCTCTCGTGGTCTCTTACCACTCTAACATTGACTGTATTTATGTAAATGATGGACGTGACAACAATGATGTCATCCATTGATTTATAAACTGCTGTATTAACACATTTCATTCACACTTCATTCATTCAGCTTGCAATAACCATGTTTGAAAAAGCAGATGGAGATGAAACGCGAAGAAGAAAAGGCCCTTAACCCTAACTGTTCCCCAGGCGCTGTGGAAATGGCAGCCCACTGCTCCTACGCTAAGAGGACAATTTGTGTGTGTTTCTATGTATAGTGACAAATAAATAAATAAATCATATAAAAAGGATGCCGGTTCTGGACTGGCCTCCCTACAGTCCTGACTTGTCCCCAAGAGAAAATGTGTGGAGAATTTAAATTCTGACAATGACCCAACTCTTACAAGCTTCAATACGTGTTTGCAAGAGGAATGGGACAAAATGATTACTGAAACACCTCCCTGCTTAGTGTCTTCACAGCTGAAACACTGTCAGGCTGGTGGGGTGAGGACCCAGATGCAGGAGAGCGAGAGGCAGGAGTTCAACAAAAAAGGGTTTATTTTACAAAAAAACAAAAAACAAAAGCGCTGCTTGGCAGGATCAAAGGCTGAACAAAACAGGGATCCAAAAACTTGAGCAAAAACTTGGCAGGACACATGGAGGAAAGAAACAGGACAGACACACAGGTCAACACATGGCCAAAGTTCCGGAAGCCGTCCTCGGGACCGGGCAGACCGGCGAGACAGCTCGGGGGATTGTCCACGAGGCCTAGGCTTGGGCCTTTGCGTGGGGCCTGGAAGACTTGTCGTGGGGCCTGGAAGACTTGTCGTGGGGCCTGGAAGACTTGGCGTGGGGCCTGGAAGACTTGGCGGGGGCCTGGAAGACTTGGCGGGGGGCTTGGACGACTTGGCGGGGGGCCTGGAAGACTTGGCGGGGGGCCTGGAAGACTTGGCAGGGAACTTGGACGACTTGGTGGGGAACCTTGACTTGGCGGGGAACACAGGATACGAGGAGCCGGCTGAGGGGGAACCCGGGTCCTCGGCGCTGGCTGAGGGGGAACCCGGGTCCTCGGCCCTGGCTGAGGGGGAACCCAGGTCCTCTGCGCTTGCTGCGGGGGAACCCGGGACCATCACCGGAGCAGGGGCTGATGCATCCGGGACCTCCGCTGACGATGCGCCCAGGGCCACAGCCGGAACAGCGGCTAGCTGGGGCTGGGGCTGGCGCTGACGCCGGCGTCCGCGTCGCTCCAGAGCCTGAATGCTCCTGGGCCCACCCCAAGCCAGGCGTGTTCCCCAGAAGGGGGATTCCAGCTCATCCAGGTGCCGCCTACCAGGAATTGAAAGTTCTGCCTCCCGGTACACGTAGTCCCAGAAGGTGAAGCTCTCTCCCGCTGGGTCCATATTGGTGGTTCCGTTCTGTCAGGCTGGTGTGGTGAGGACCCAGATGCAGGAGAGCGAGAGGCAGGAGTTCAACAAAAAAGGGTTTATTTTACAAAAAAACAAAAACCAAAAGCGCTGCTTGGCAGGATCAAAGGCTGAACAAAACAGGGATCCAAAAGACTTGAGCAAAAACTTGGCAGGACACATGGAGGAAAGAAACAGGACGGAACCACAAGGAGCAAGGGAAAGACAAGACCAGATATACACAAGGGGGTAACGAGACACAGGTGTGAACAATCAGGGCAGATGGAAGACAGGCGGGGCAAAACAGAAACACAAACTGGGGGAAATGTCAACCACTGACAAACACCTTACATGTGTTGTGCAATGGAAAACCGTAAAAGCTTTACTGTCCCACCCTTTTTGGAAGGTGTTGTATATGGGCAGAAATATGTGCCACTAGAAACTGAATTTGAATCATTTATATTTGAATTTGAATTGCTCAACTTGAATAATTGCATTAAAAAACTGAATCTGAATCACATAATTTGAATTTGTATTGTTTAATTTGAATCATTGCATTGAAAAACTGAATCTACATTCCGAAAAACTGAATCTACATTCAGCTCTCACAATTCAAATTCAGTTCTTGAAATTCAATTTCAATTCTACTGTGCCAGACATCCGGGTCTTCTGGAGGAACAGCAATCGAGTGCAGATACAAAGAACTCGGGTATCAGTCACGTGACGTTTTTTGTTGTCAGCGCCATCTTGAGGACCGACCGGGGACATGTGTTTAATGCGTGTGTTTTATAATAGATCCATGGTTTAATGGTGCCTGTACTGCTTAAACAACCTTAACTTGCTCAATTCTCAACAGATTTTCAAACAGTTTGGTTTGTTATGAACGTCGGAGATGTAGTTATGACACTGCATACTTGTGAATAATTATAAACATTGAAAAACGTACTTTTGTATGAAAATAACAAGAAACAGATAGCTATGACATGGTATTTATATTAAATGAACATTTCTATAGTATTCTTAGTAATATTTATATTTACATTATAACACATATATGATTACCTTATAATATATATATATATATATATATATATATATATATATATATATATATATATTATTACTACATTATAACATGTTTATATATTATTACATTATGATGTTTTTATATTATGACATAATGTGTGTATTATATGTGTATATGTGTACATTATAACATGTGTGTGTGTGTATATATATATGTTATAATGTAATAATATAAATACATGTTATGTCATTATATATATATATACATACATGTTATAAGGTAATAATATATGTGATAATGTAAATATAAATATTACTAAGAATACTATAGAAATGTTCATTTAATATAAATACCATGTCATAGCTATCTGTTTCTTGTTATTTTCATACAAAAGTACGTTTTTCAATGTTTATAATTATTCACAAGTATGCAGTGTCATAACTACATCTCCGACGTTCATAACAAACCAAACTGTTTGAAAATCTGTTGAGAATTGAGCAAGTTAAGGTTGTTTAAGCAGTACAGGCACCATTAAACCATGGATCTATTATAAAACACACGCATTAAACACATGTCCCCGGTCGGTCCTCAAGATGGCGCTGACAACAAAAAACGTCACGTGACTGATACCCGAGTTCTTTGTATCTGCACTCGATTGCTGTTCCTCCAGAAGACCCGGATGTCTGGCACAGTAGAATTGAAATTGAATTTCAAGAACTGAATTTGAATTGTGAGAGCTGAATGTAGATTCAGTTTTTCGGAATGTAGATTCAGTTTTTCAATGCAATGATTCAAATTAAACAATACAAATTCAAATTATGTGATTCAGATTCAGTTTTTTAATGCAATTATTCAAGTTGAGCAATTCAAATTCAAATATAAATGATTCAAATTCAGTTTCTAGTGGCACATATTTCTGCCCATAGTTGTAGCCTTAAAATACAAACAGAGGATGACCATACATGTATCTGCTGTATCCGTGTATCAGCTTGTATCCGCGATCTTGTCCTTTCGGGCATTACCCAAAGTTCATGACCATAGGTGAGGGTGGGCGTGTAGATTGACCGGTAAATCGAGAGCTTCCCCTTTCCACTCAGTTCCTTCTTCGCCACGACGGTCCAGTAAACCAACTGCATAACTTTGATGCTGCATCAATCTTTCTATCAATCTCACGCTCCATCTTTCTGTCACTCGGGAACAAGACCCTGAGATACTTAAACTCCTCCACCTGAGGCAGGATCTCTCCAACTACCCGGAGAGGATATATATAAAAAAATTAGAGCTGACTAGGAAAAATATGGAATATCTCGAGTTTTAAAGAATTTCATTTGTTTTCTTTATTGTTGTCTGATCAACATTCTTAAAGACAGTGTAGCACAGTCGCATGCAGACCCACAGTAGGTGGAAGTCGCTGCCTGAGTAAATGATGGTTTAACTTAATCAGTTCCTCTGCTGTGTGACCAATGAAAACTCTCTGAAGGAAAAAAAACCAAAACTATGGCTGCTAATTTTACTGGTTGTGAGCCAAGGGAAATTATACACAGTTCAGCACTGTAATTTGTTTAAAAAATAATCATGGTGTAGCATCTGTTTTAAATTGGGGAATAGCTGCTACTATGTTGAGCTGAAGACACACCGGTGGCAGCTTGCTGTCTGGAAGCACTTCAGAACAACATTTCCACCGGTGGCAAATGTGCTATAAAAAACAAGCCTTCTATCTTCCTGCTTTTACAGTGTCAAAATACATCTTCATTCACCAACATCTCTTTGAAAACACTGGCTGAAAAGTTATACACAGAGCTGACAAGTATTTTTTCAGGCGTAGCATCTATTGCACTTGCAGTGTGTTTAAAGATGCAGGTTGCAGCGACTCTACTTTACCTCACAAAGGCCTGCTCATCTCCATTAGCTGTGTTAACTGAACACTCCTGATGAATCATCATCTAAACTACAACATTCAATTGGAATCTGATTTCATGCAACAATCTGTCTTTGAAATACAACTCTATTTCTGAGATCTTGGGATCACTATGTAGAATCTAAAAAAAACAAGATGCAAAAATGTGTAGGCTATATTTTGTTAACAGTAGAAGACACACACACACACAAATAAGATGAAAGAAATGTTGAAAGTGAGACATTTTATCATTTAAAATGAGCTGTAAGGCTGTAAAAGTAAGTGGTATTGAAGAGAAAGAGCTGTAGGACCTAAATAAGCATCGAAGCATAGTCTCACAGTGGCAAAGATGTTCATCAGTTTGGGAAAAAAACAACTTTATCTAGAAACAGTTTCAGAATATTGCTCTTCAATGACTGCGTTTACATGCAGTCAATAACCCTTTTAAAACCCGAATATTGGCAATAACCCGAGTTTGCACGGCCATGTAAACACGGCCATGTAAACACCAATAACCCCTTTGAATAACCCGAATTTGCTCATATTCGGGTTTTTAAAAATCCGAATATGACTAGTGTTGGGACTAACGCGTTATTTAGTAACGCGTTACAGTAACGCCGTTAGTTTTGCAGTAACTAATACTCTAACGCATTACTTTTTAAATTCAGTAACGCAGTTACCGTTACCAAAGGTGTGTTACTCCGTTATTTCTGGCTACAGTGAAGCCTTTTTTCCCCGCGTGGATGTGTGTGTGCTTTCAAAAACATGACGGTCATGGCGAGACCACGGTGAAGTTAGTTTTACGTTGGATATTCGTTGGATATTCGACAGAAATGCCGCCCCCAGAGCGAATGTCTGTCGAATATCCAACATAAAACTAACTTCACCGCGCTCATGGAGAGCCGAGAGACTGCAAGTTTCGCAACGTGGATATATTGTCATTACAGTAATCCCTCGTTTTTAGCAGCGGTTACGTTCCAAAAAGAACCTGTGGTAAGTGAAATTCTTTTTACAATTAAAAACGCTTCAAATTGCGGAGATCAGCACCTCCTCGCACATATTACACTGCTCTTCTGACTGCGCCCCAACCTGTAGCGTTTTTTTCTTCTAAAGCCGCGGTGCAGCTCTGCGTTTTTTCGAGAGAAGAAAATAGTTATGGGTCGTTTTGTCGCTTTTTTTTCTTCTGGGCAAAAAGATTCTTATAAACCGACATGCCACCATTGGTTATATTTGAGACTGTAATGACCGATTCATCAAAGAGTCCCGTTCTTGAGCTGCTGCTGAAGCTCATTGGCCGTTCTCAGCTTGTTGCTAAGCGACCAACGTTATTGACACAGGAAGTGAAGAAGCGGGGAGACTGTTTAGCCAATCAGAATGCAGAACACAAGGCACAATGCAAATCCATACAGAACCTGCTGAAATGAAGGCTAGAGGGGCATTAATGGGAGCATTTAATTATTAAAGTAACTCAATAGTTACTTTTCATAGTAACGCATTACTTTTTGGTCTAAGTAGCTGAGTTACTGAGTTTTCTTTTTAATGAGGTAACTAGTAACGGTAACTAGTTACTATTTTTCAGTAACTAGCACAACACTGAATATGACCCCTGGGTTACTCCTTTTAAAACCCGAATATTGGGTCATGTAAACGCCAAACGGGATATCCCCATCAAACGGAACAGGAATTTGTTTTCTGCGCATGCTCTGTTCACAAGGAATCCTGGTCCTTTGCGTCCAGGAAGTTCTTATAAGTTCTTATAAACACGCAAGACCACGCCACACTTTTGGAGTGAGGAGGAGACTTATCACTTCATAAATGTAATGAAGGATATGAACATTTTGGCATTTATATATCATAGATATCCCGAATGATTAATTATCATGTATACAGGGATAACCCTGTTTGCTCACGCATGGAAACGGAATATTCCGAATGTTTCAGTAACCGGAATATTAGCAATAACCCGAATTTTGACTGCATGTAAACGTAGTCACTGGTCTCAATATATACAGTATAATATCATGAAAATATTCCAGTAATCCAGATTATCAGTGCTCAGTTCCAATGCCAGGTTTGAGATTTTGGAGGACCGTGCACTGCCAAACTTAGACTGAGGTGCTAAACCGGTCTGCATGCAGTCAGGACCTGTCACCAAGTGAAAACGCTTGTGGCATCAAGAAATGAAAAATACAAGAAGGGCGTCCCAGGACTATTGTGGAGCTTGAATACAACATCAGACAAGAAAAAGACATTCCTCTCCCGAAACTCTGGCAACAGACCTAAACGGACTACTTTTGAATAGAAGACAGACTTCGCACATTGGGGAATTTTGCCCGTTGCCCATTTTTATTTTACACAGGTTACTGCCATCAAGTTCAAAATTATCTTATTCTTCCCTAAAATTGATACGCTTGATATTTCTTATGTTTTGTTGTGGATAACATATTGCTGATTGAGATTTGCAAATCATTGTGTTCTGTTTTTGTTCCATTTCACTCAGTACCCCAACTATAGTGGGAACTGGGTTTCAGAAATAATCAAAATCAAAAGCTTCATTTTGGACACCAGCTGATTGAGGTATTCTCAAGTTTACTGCTCCATAGTTTAAAAACAACTTTTATGGTATATTGCTAACATCTGGCCTGCCTAATTCGTGTGTCAGTAGGTGCACCTCCCTCCTCGTCTCCCTCTCATTATATCGTGACCTCTTACCCCACAGTTTTAATAATCCACAATATTACTACCCCTCGTGACCCATGCATATTTATAAAGCCCTCATTATGCCATCACTCAAAGTGATCATTATCCTGGGGCCCATTAGAGTGAATTTGTGGCACGATTCACTACAGGACTGTTTTCCAATAGATATAGCCCATATGAGTTTGCTTGGCAGACATTTAGACCTTGGGGGACCACGGGTGGCATTTAAGAGTAACAGGGCAAGAAAAAAAAAAAAAACAACCTGCAACCTGCAACCTGCTATGAGCATCATAAGCAAATGACACATTAAATTAATCTGAGCGAAAGAGCAGGGGAGGAGCATCATGGAGCATCACGGAGCCTGATGCCGTGATAAAGCCCATGGGTAATTCTCTTTTTCTGTTCTAAAAAGTGTTTGGTACACTTGTTTGTTTCCCAGCTCAGTAACTGCAGCTCTTATTTGCTTTTAGCTGCGTATTGATTGCTCCTGTTCCAGCTGCAGTCTGTAAGTCAAAGATACACTGTCTGTTGTTGTTCCTCACTTTTGTCCTGGTGTTCGTATTGTTTGTGTTTATTTTAGTGTCTGTTTCCCTCATTTGAGTCTGTTGGCTGGCGCTCCCTGCAGCTGAGCTCCCGCTAGGCAGGGGTGAGAAGTATCAGTAGTTCTTGTGTTACTTCATCTCATACTTTTCTACACACCTTCCCAGTCGATGCCAGGCTGAAGTTAACACACATATTTGCTCACTCGCCTGCGGATGACTAGAGCTGAGCCCATGCCAGCATGAGATCCTGATCGTTTCCACATCGTCTCGGGGAATTTGTCGCAGCGTTGATGATTGGTGTTGACATACTCTACTGTGTCAGATAAGAGTGGCAGGGAAAAGTATGTGAACCACTTGGTCACATAATGCCTGGTGTTGAAGCTGAGGGCACACAAATGATCGTTTCTAAAGTCTTTATTGAACAACCTGATCTCACAAAAATCTGTGAAATGCCCACGACCTCTCACCACTATTTTCCGTGGTACCAACACAGAAAGTGGTATAATTCCGTGTGAGCACCACGGATATTGTACGACAAAAACTCATTTAACCACTATAACAAAGAATAATATATAAATAATAATAATGTCATAATCCGTGTTTATATCACGACCACGGAACCCATTGACTTCGCATAGTACTATATCCGTGGTGCTCCCATTAAAACCTCAATAAAACACAAAAGCTCAAAAAGCGTTAACAACATGCTTTTACAAACTGACAGTAACAAACAGTACCTTGCGTGACAAAAACTCATAATTTAGCCACTATAACAAAGAATAGTATATACATAATAATAATAATGTCATATTCCGTGTATATATCACGACAACGGATCCCATTGACTTTGCATGGTACAATATCCGTGGTGCTCACACGGAATTATACCACTTTCCGTGTTGGTACCACGGAAAATAGTGGTGAGAGGTCGTGGGCATTTCATGGATTTTTGTGAGATCAGGTTGTTATTGAACATGGCCATGAAACCTTCACTGTGTGGAGTTAGCTTGTCAAATCTCCTTGGGCAGCAACCACTTCAAGTATTTTCAGGAAGTCTGGATGACACCTGCAGAAAATTAAGGAGGGTTTTCTGACTGTTGACAGAACCGTTTCAGTGCAGGCATATATATATATATATATATGTATATATATATATATATATATATATATATATATATATATATATATATATATATATATTTTTTTTTTTTTTTTTTTTTATTTATTTATTTATTTTTTTTTTTTTTTGAATATTTTAGCAATCACACGGGACAGTAAGGCAACAACAAAGATAAGTAGACAAAGACACAATCAAACACAATACACAAAACAACAAAAAAATTAATTAATTAATTAATTAAGATAAATAAATAAAATTAAAAAAAAATTTAAAAAAAAAATATATATATATATATATTAAAAAAAGCAAGCGTCTAGAGATAACATCTGTTGTATTAGACACTATATAAATAAAATTGAATTGAATTGAATTGAATATATATATATATATATATATATATATATATATATATATATATATATATATATATATATATATATATATATATATATATATAAATAAATCAAATTAAACTAAGGAGGGGCAGAAAATAGTTACAACGGTGTCACCAGTTCCACTGCACTACAGACCAACCTATCAAAAACCTATCATTAATATGCTCTAGTACTGGGTTCCATATCCTGGAGAACTTCAGAAGATTGCCAGATAGTTCATGTCTCAGTCTTTCAACATGTAAAACACTTTTGAGTTCCCTCAGCCAAGCCTCAAACTTGGGGGCTGAATCAGATTTCCACAGTTTTAGGAAACATCTCTTGGTGATCATCATGCCAAGTGTCAGGGCAACACCTACTGTATGTTACGGTCCAAATTTTCCATATTAGCAAAATGTCCAAGTGCAGGCATATCTTTAGGAAGAAGCATCTGTGTTGAGGTCGGTGCTGACATTTTTCTTCTTGTTGAGTGCTCCTGCATGCCATTGATTGATTGATTTTTTTAAATGAACAAGTTAAACTGACTGTGTATATAATTAAGATGAAACACCCATTTAAATATACAGTGTAATGTCATTTTTCAGAACCCTTTGTACATTTGACAGAAAGATTTAAAAGCATCACCTCCACATGTGTCATCTACCACTTTTGATCTTCTAGTTACTTTTTAGATATAAAATCATCAACCAATCTGTTAAACATACAGTGTATCAACAAATGTATAAAGGCTAAACAGGCTTCAGCAGAGGCTTATATTAATGCTTATATATTCCCAGCCCTCATATTCCTTAAGTAGAGCTTTCTTCTAATTATAAGAAATAAAGGACAGTGAAAAGCCATTGACCCATGCAGCCTTTGGAAGTAGCTTGGATTTGTCCACTACTTTTTAAAACTGGGAAGGAAAGGGCACCAGCCTGAGGTTCGTGTGGTGCTCGGCTTCAGTTTTTAATCTTGTAGTAACCTTTGCAAATTTTATATCATTAGGAAACACAGCTCTTTAAGGAAAAAAAAAATCGCTGTAGACTTTGTTGAAGCACCCGACCTGTCACCTCCGGACTTGTGGTACTCGAGTCTTTAGCTCAACACAACTTGTTATCCAATTTGACCCCTAACTTTAAGGACGTGTGACTTTATTCTGACTTGTCGACTTCTAGATGAACTGCATTTAGGCACAGAAATCAGAGAGGAGTTCTCAGATTTTTAATTTGAGGAATACGTATGTCATAATGGCCACGGTTACATGATGTTTTTTAATTCAGAATTAATTATTCAGAATTAAATAATTCAGAATTAAACTACTTTCCTTCGAGTTTACATGGAAATAGTAATTCCGTATTAAGGTTTACATGGAAAACACGTTTGATCGGCTTTCTCCAATTCCGCTTAAGGTCTGGGGGTTGGGAAGGTTCTGATTGGATAGGGGGGCGGACGTCTTTACGTATTTACGTCTACCGGAAGAAAACAAACTTACTCGATTAGCAACAACATGGAGGACCACATTAGCATCCTTTTTGGATTGTTTTGATTTTATTTTTGAAGCAGCAGCACTCTGCTCTTGACCACCGTTTACTGCGTGCTGACATCTTGAAACTTTGTTTCGAAAACAAGCCCAGCCCGGAATATAATCGTCATGGCGACAGACGGGCGAGGGAACGAGCAGAGACGTTCAATAAATGAGACAGCCCACTACAGTTGGGTTTCCTGTATTTGTGTCACGTGACTGCCCCGCCGCTTTAGGAGACAGGAAGTAGGTCCTGAGTCTATTGAGTCCTATGGGAAAAGTGAACGTGAGCACAGATTATTACCAATTCCTTCGCCCCATAGTAACCTAAGTAAATATGGGTAACATTTTTCAAAAGCCACAAACCTTCTGAACATTCTGACACCAAAATGGCAATTTTCAGACCGACAGATTAGGAGAAAATGAACTTTGTTTGAGACCTGTCTCTGTCTGAGCAACACACTCTCGCGAGATTTGGCTCTCATCGTTTTCCCATCGGATAAAATGAAGTTTAAAACTAAAATAAAACTTGCTTCTTTGCTTAATAATACTGTTATTTTTATTATTTAAGTCTTTTTGGAAGAAAGTTGTACTGTATCTAGTGTTGTATGTTCCAAAACAATGTGGGGAGAGGGGCGGCCACGCCCACTTAGGAGACAGGAAGTGTATACAATTTCATACCATTGGCAGTAACGGTAATGCGCTATCTTCTGTAGAGAGGATCTTTGGAACGAGCAGCGCAGAAAGACCGAAATTATTCTATTCTATTATATTCTATTATATGAGCTTTAATTCACTTTCTATTATATTCTATTATATTCTATTCCCATGTAAACGCACTGAATGATTTGGTAAAAGATCTCACTACTTGCCCCCACATGCTATCGGCTCATGTCATGTTGGAGTCATGTTTAAAAACAAATTAACTTGCTACAATCCCAGAAGAAAATGCTCCGAGGATGGTCTTCTTTGCTTTTACTGATGTCTTGTAGCATCAAACTACTGTCTCCGGCTGAAGCAGGGTGCCTGCTAACCCATGCACATGAATTTAAGCTTCTTTTACAGATTGCTAGCTTGTCGATACCAAGCAGAGCAGCTTCTTACAGGTGCTTAAATTGTGTTTTAAAGACTGTGTGCAAAAAGCTGACCACTGTGTAATTTTGACTGGACTCTGATCTTACTTCGAATACTAGGACTTGAACACTGGAGACGAGACTGGACTCAGAAGTACTGGGGAGCAGGCCAGCTGACAGTCTTTCCTGGGCCCGGGACAAAATAATCTAAGATGGGCCCCCCTGCACCCGGATCTCTCCTTCTCCCTCTTCCTCTCCTCTCCCTCTGCTCTTCAGGTTTTTATACAAGCTAATGGACGTTAACATTAGAGCTAGCCAGTTAGGTTAAGTTACAAGGTTGGTAAACGTTGGCTGCTGTTTCTTACCTTGCTCTACGCTGACTTTATTAATTCCAGCTTCACCGTCACCACCTTTTTTAAAGTTATTTGTGTATACTCTCTGAGGCTTCTATTTTCTTCTTCTCTACTTCTCTTTTCTCTTCTTTTCTGAGCACCGGACTTGTGCTGACCGGACATTTTGACCATTCTAATGGTTGAATTAAATGATAACATAAAATTTTGATCAGCGGCCAAACCATTTCTGTGTTGGGGGTTCTTGACCACAAGGACAATTAGGAAGAAAACAAATAACAAGCTTTTATGTAACTCAAATACTACATACTGTATATATTCAATATATTTTGAAACATTTTGAAAAGAGAATAAAAAATAAATAAATAAATAAATAAATAAATAAATAAATGCCCCCCCCTACCCTGGGCCCGGGACAACAGACCCGTTTGTCCCCCCCTATCGGCGGCCGTGGTGGGGAGTGTTGTGAGGCGACAGCCGCCGTCACCGCTATCATTCTGATTGTGAAGGATGCTATTTAAAGTCCTTTTTCAACAACGATTAAGACTGAGGCGCATCCAGGAAAATCTGATTGAAATCAGATTTCAATCGGGGGCGGTGGTCCTTTTTCAGGCTGAAAGACATAGAATTATGTCTAAGCATAGAATTATTGTTGCTAAGACTCAAACTAATACATTTTCTGTCTTTTTTGTCTGGGGGAACCACAATTTTACTGGCTGAAGTAGAAATGTAAAGCCTCAGTTATTTCTGGTTTTGTGTAATTTATGTAGGATCATTGTGAAAAGATCATGAATAACCTTTTAAAGTAAACCACTTGTTGTTGGATCGTAATCATCAGTACTCTGCCTCTGATTGCATCTTTATATCATCCATATTTATATTTCATAAATCTCCTCCTGTTTTACTTGGTTTTTCTAACTTTGGACATTTTGAGATCTCCTCAAACTTTTACAATATACTGTCCCTGAACTGTAAAAGAGAATTAAAGTGACACCAAATGAAATATACCACATTAGAGGTTTATATCTCAAAAAAGCTGCCAGCTAAGTACAGACTGATTCTGTCATCAATTTGCTTAGAAATATGAAGGTTTTGTCGGGAAGGCTCTTGAGGGCAATTCTTCCTTCACAATAGAGACTCTGATTACATGGAGAGTGGCGGCGTCATCCTCAAAGCTACATTGTGCATTCAGTGACAGTGGTGGTATTATGACTGTTTTTGAGATATAACCTTCATTCAAATACAATGGTTGTACTCTTCATCAAGCACAGTGGGAAGAGGCCTGGTTGGATTTTTATTCACTAAGATGAATCTTAGGAAGAATCTTTGCATTTCCTCGCATTTTTATGGTGTTTAGTTTTGCTGAATATTTTATTATGCTTTGAACACTTTATGCATCCCAACTAGCAAATGTCTTACACTGCATGGATGGAAACATTAAACCATTCCTGAATTAATTTTGTTCTAAAAAGAAAGAAAGGGGGTTTAAATTTGACCTTTTTTTATTATTATAAGTTTTTTTTATATATATACTGGATTTCAATTAGTGTAAATAGGTGCAGTTCAATTTTAATAAAATGTATTAAACCAAAAGAGAAAATTATGTATTCAAATATGCATACATATATTAACACTACGTATAAAAAATCATATAAAAATGATAAAATATTGTGCAAAAGTCTTAGCAATGTGTGAAGAAATGCAATCAAGTGAAACATGTTTAAAAGGATACAAATAACTGGTTACTCCTTTTTTGTTCATTAATTTATTTCATACAAAATACAAAGTGGAGGTAAAAAAAATGAAAAACGAAATCAAACTCAAATCAGTATTTGGAGTGATGCCCTTTGCCGTCAAAACGACATCCAGGAGCACTTGCTGGAAGTTTTTGAAGGAACTCAACCGGTAAGTTATTCCAAACATCATAAACAACCACAGAACATCCGTGCATGAAGCTGCCTCAGATCCTTTTGTCTCATGCAACCCTGATAGACTCAATGATGTTAAGATCGGGGATCTGCAGAGGGCACAGTGTCACTTCTAGGTCTTTTCTATGCTGAAAATAGGTCCTAATAACATTGACTGTATGTTTAGGGTCATAGCCCTGCTGCAGAAAATATTCAGGGCCGCTTAGTAACCTCCGGGACAGAGGTGTATAAGGTACTTGAAAAAAGTAACTAAGTAAAAGTAGAAATAACATAACTGAAAATGACTTCTCGTCCTCTCGGACCCGCACATTCCAGATAATTCTTTGATTATTAGGGCCCAAACACTGACAGTGCAAAGGCCCTATTGTATCCGTAGGAAACTTTCTCGTTTTCTTTTTCTCTTTTTTTTTTCCTTCTTTCGACGAAATGAGGGCCTTTTTGCCCCCCTAAACGTGCCCCAAAAGTCACCAAATTTTGCACGCAAGCCAGGCCTGGCGAAACATGTTATATTTAATGGTTTGCATTAATGGACGTGGCCTAATGGCTCAACAGCGCCCCCCGGAAAACTTTGTGCCTCAAGCCCCACAATACGGTTGTGGCAGGGTGGAGGAGCAGCCACTCAGCCGATTGGGCACACCTGTGCCCAACCGGCCTCTCCACCCTGCCTGCCTTCATAAGGGGCTGCTGGGAGAAGCTTCCCCGGTGCACGTGTGGTGTGTGACATAGAGAGTCATGGGTGGTGTCATCGGACTCGGTTTTGAGTACTTGACCTTCATTGGCATGAATTAGCCTCGCCCCTTCTTCTGATTGGTCGATATGTGATAGTTCCTATTTTCTGCAATGACTGTTGAATGGTTTGACATAAAGACTCGTGGGTGGTGTCATCGGACATGGTTTTGAATCCTTGACCATAATTGCTGCAAATTAGCCCTGCCCCTTCATCTGATTGGTCGATATCTGATAGTTCCTACTTTCTGCCATAACTTTTGAATGGTTTGATATAGAGAGTCGTGGGTGGTGTCATCCGCTAAATGTCCAGGCCTGAAGAATCTACATGCAAGTCATACAAGCGCTTCCACTGCAGCCTGAACGTGCACAAGGGTGCGAGGGCCCGTTCATCGCTGCTTGCAGCTTTAATTATTATTTGTAACAAGTAACGAGGTGGCAAATCTCAAAGTAACAAAGTATAAGTATATTTTTTAACTTTTAAACGTAGTGAAGTAAAATTAAAAGTCCTGATTAAAAAAAATCCAAGTAAAGTATAAATCCTCAAAAAAACTACTTGAGTAGTGTAACGAAGTACATCTTCTTCGTTACTATACACCTCTGCGCTAAGAACACCACCAGTCCTGACCAAGTCCCCATGCAGAGAAGTAGTCCCAAAAGCAACGTCCTGCATGTGCCGCTGTTGCCTGTAGATGCTCTCCAGCCTTTTGTCAAACTATTTTTTCTGCACCCCAATTCCTATGTTGTTGTTTTTTTGCATAGTTGAGTGGCTTGCCCTTGTTTTTATGTCAGAGGTCTTGCTTTTTGGCTGCAGTTCTCCCGTGACGACTACTACCGGCCAGACGTGTCTAGACTGCAGAGTGTTTAACTGGGTCTCACTGGTTTCTGCTAATGCTGAGCTGATGGAAATGTGTGACATCTTCTGATTTTAAAAAGGAAAGCAAGCATGAAATATATTTGGCTGCATCAGCTGGACTGTTTCCTTAGCCAACCCCTGTGTCTACAGTCCTCAGTCTTGCCCATATTCTTTGTGCTTCTTCAAAAGAGCTTGGACATCACATCTTGAAACCTGTCTGCTTTGAAATCGTTGCTTGAGAGAGACCTTATTTGATGCAGTGTTACTACTATATGTGTCCTATGGCATGAAACTGGCTTCCACAGCCTATAACTCTTTGGTTGGACAGTTTCCTTGTTCCTCATCCTAGTTTAATCATCCTCTACAGGGGTGTCTGGTTCATTTAATGACCGTTTCAACCTCTGCGTGAAAGTGGCAGAACTTGTTAAGCATACACCTGACCAGGACCAGGTACAAAATCCCTGACACTGTGCAAGCAGACCAAGAAAGATGTACGCTGTTTTCAGGTTAAACGGTGGTCACACCAGAAATTGATTTTATTCAGAAATTGATTCAAATAATATTAATTTTCAAACAAAACCTTCTATCTTTACAGAATGTCTTAAGACCTGCAAAAGACTTGCACAGTAATGGTCACCTTCATCTATACAGTATATGTTGACAAAATGTAAAAAAAAATGCAGAAATGTTGAAGACCACATTGAGACTGCATCAGTATCAGTGCCTTAAAGGTATTGTGACATGAAAAACAAATTTTTCTTGATTTTTTGTGTTTTGCTGGGTGTCTTGACATCAATTACACCCAAAAAACAACAAACTTTTAACATTCAGTGTATTGTGTGCTTTCTGGGATTTTCCGCATAACTGTGCAAAAACGGCGCACCTGGTTTGGTGGCGGGCCGTGACGTCAGGGCCCGCTAAATCACCGCCCCCTCCACCCAGCTCCCTGCCTCCTCTCCTCTCCAGCGCACCATAAAGGCTGATTTATGGTTCCGCGTTACACCGACGCAGAGCCCACGGCGTAGGGTTACGCGGCGACCCGCACCGTACGCTGAACCCTACGGCGTAGGCTCTGCGTCGATTTAACGCGGAACCATAAATCAGGCTTAACACGGAGCTGTTTAGAGCCTCTTCTGTTCTAATCACCGGAGGACAACTGCTAAGAAGACCCGCGGCCACTGCCTGGACTTAAGATAAGGGGACAGTGCTGCTTGCATGCCTTTATTCTTATGATTGTTTGCTGTGGACTGTCTGCTTCGCCCTGCTGCTTTTCCGTGCATGCTTCGCCTGTCGCTCCCGGCTTAACTCTCCGACGCCGCTGTGAGCGTATTGCTCGCGGGGAGCTGCGGTCCCGGTCCTCTGGTCCCGGTTGGACTTCATCCCCGGGCTGTAGTCGCCCTGTCTGGGCTGTGTGTCGGTGTTTGTGGTCGGTGTGCACGCGTGTGTGTGGAGACGCCGGCAGAAGTGTGTAGCGGTTGGTTGGAGGAGGTTGGGAGGAGGAGCGGCACAATGATTGACAGGAAAGGGGGTAAAGGAAGCGTTTTTCACGGCGCAAAAAAACACTGTCATAAAAAGCCAGGAATGGAGTACTAGAGTGAAGTTTTTCTTGTTACACTCTTTTAGACACATTTGAGGGATGTTGGCCAAGACTTTTAATAGTGTTAAAAGCATGTTAAAAATGATGTCACAATACCTTTAAAATGAACTTGCCTGAGGAAGTTTTGCTTGATTTGACATAGTTTGCCTCTACATCATTCTAGTATAAAGGAATACTCCAAATTTAATAACACACAGTTCATTTCATTACTAAATGTATATGAGGCAAATAAATATAGAATCAGTTGCAGTATGGTTTTAGTATGACATCACACTAGCAGCACAGCCTGTCTGTTGCCTTTCCTGTTAGATATTATTTGTCACCCATCTTCTTGAAGTCCCTCTCATTTGTTAACTGCACCACTTCCTTTTACTGTACCTTGAAGCCATTGCCTGATTTAGCTCCATAAAATTGTTTTAATCATCATAAATATTTATACTTCAATGACTAAACTATCGTGACACATTTTTATTTGCAGTGTTCCATTCATTCTCAGGTGAAAACTCTTTCAGTGGGTGTTTTGCATATTAAAGAACTCAAAAATATTTTTTTTCTCTCATGCAGAAAGAAACAATGAAGCTCCGTGGAAGCCAAGGTCCAGGTGTTCCCACTCAGCTTGGTGAATCACGGCCTCCGCTAGTCTCACTGAATCATTTCATGGAATTTTTCTTTCCCACAGTGTGTGTATTACGGAGAAATTATTTCTGAAAACTAATCTCACTGGAGGTCTTGTAAATGTCCTTTTTTTAAAATGGCATTCAGTTAAGTTGGGTATTAATAAGCATTTCAAATAAACCCAAAACTCAGCTTAACTGTGGGATGTTGCTTTTATGGAATAACCTTTCAGTTTCAGTTTGAAGCCCACCAGATTGGACTCGTTGCATGTCTAAAGTGGAAATACTTTTTACTGGAGGAACAAGGTCACACATGCAGGGGGCTTTGCCAAGAGAGCTGCTCAAAATGCCACCAGTGTTCTTTTTACCATGTGCTGCATACTGCAAGCGTGTTCCTCTGAATATGTCAAAAAGGATGTAATCAGATTATCCCAGATTATCCCTCTTTTATCTTCAATATCTTTTCCATGTTATTGTGCCACATGTATGTGAAAAGTATGTCTGGATCCCAAATGAATGGATGATCTTCCAGATTCATCCAACATCTGTTTTTACATTTGTTGTAAAAACTTCAGAGAACCACGTGTTCAAGATTTAAACTTGA
The DNA here is from genome assembly GCF_033807715.1 of Cololabis saira. Classification (NCBI taxonomy): domain Eukaryota; kingdom Metazoa; phylum Chordata; class Actinopteri; order Beloniformes; family Belonidae; genus Cololabis; species Cololabis saira. The sequence goes on from NC_084591.1 coordinate 5,295,035, forward strand.
TTCATTTGGCAGACCTTATGGGCTCTTTTGGTGAGTTTCCATTAGTGGGGGATGCAGGGATGTTTATGGGGCCTGTCATGAAGGACTTGTGGAGAACCCAAATGCAGCAGACAACATATGCAGGAGTAATTAAAGTTCTTTTTTTTGATTGGGGTGGAGGTTATTGAAAGTGTTCCTCTTTTTCAATTCTTCAGATTTGGGATGTGCCTCAAGGCTCCATTTTGGTCTCAGTGCTATTTTCACTTTACATGTTGCTTTTGGGGTCTCTGTGAAGATAATTTTATTTTCATGTTTTTGTTGATAGTTGACAGACAGCAGCAAACCACTCCAATCTTGTAATAAAGATAATGAAAGCTGAGCTTCATTCAGATTTAAGAGTCATGATCTAGGGTTTTGGTTGGTGTGAATGTTTTTAACTTGCTTGCTTTATTGCCCTTGTCAGATTAATCAAAGTCTGAATTAAGTTTGTTCTTATGAGAATCTGAATCAAGTCAAGTCAGAGAGCTGACTGTGTTTTAGACATGCTTTGACATACTCAGGAGGTTAAAACTGCTGACTTCCTGGTTGGTCAAATGCACCATTGTCTTTAGGTGCATCTGTTTCAAGACCCCCATCACATGCTATAACAGATAACAGGGAAGCCTGTTATCTGTTTTTGTCAGGGGGGTCGACTGACAGCCGTCTCATTGTCTTTAAGGGTTAGTTGACCATCTGATGACAAGACCACTAAAGGGCTGTATATACTTGCCGTTCAGAACGCGTACGCGCGACGCAGGATACGTGTGACGTCACGTCACGCGTATCCTGCGTATCCTGCGTTCATTTGACGCGTCGACGTGCACGTTCTCAAAAAGACACTGAACGCGTACGCGACCTGCAGTTCTCGCTCTGGCCGCTAGTATCGCTGTTCCCGGTCTGATCCCAGCTGGCACTGCTGCTCTCCCCTGGAGAAAGTTCCCCATGCAGGTTAACTTCCCCCCAGGGTTTCCGTTGTCCGGTAAAATATGCCGAAGTCCGGTATTTTATAATCTCTCCGGTCAAAATGTCCGGTGAAAATACTCACTGGTGCTGCGGGACTAGAGTCCCCGGGAGTACCGCGGATGGCGAGTCCCGGCCGAGCACCGGCCGACCCCCGGCTGAGCACCGGCCGGGACTCGGCCGAGTCCCGGCCGAGCACCGGCCGACCCCCGGCGGAGGTACGCGCCGAGCCTCGGTGCCGGGAGCCGGGAGGAAGCGGAGCCGGGAGCCAGGAGTCAATTGACGGGACTTTATTTTATTTTAAATACTCTGTTTTTCAATAAAAATACTATTGAATGACTTGCAAATGAATGAATGAATGAATGACTTGAAATCATATTAGGAACAATAAACCAGATGGAATGTCTATTTGTAAGGAAAGATTGTAACTATTTCAGTTTCAAGACACCATTCATAATATTGAAATCGATCACATTCAACATCATCATAGTTTTTTACCATGTTAATCTTTCTTATATATTGACATCTACTTCTCCATATGAACTTAAAATTAACTGTATTTATTGTTTCGTCATTCTTGTTGAGATGGGTAAGGAGAATGCTGGATAAATTAGTCTGGAAAGACTATCCATTTTTGATAATAAGCAATAATAATAAGATAAGATAAAATAGTCCTTTATTACTCCCTCAACGGGGAAACTCACGTAGCAACAGTACACAGACACACAGGGAAGGGGGTAAAAAAGTAATATAAATAAGTAATACAAATTAATAAAGAGTAATAAAAATAATAATAATAATAATGCTGTGGTTTTCTTTAGCTTCCTTCTAGGCACCCAGAGCTTTACAGAGATCATTATTCATTCATCCACATCCTCCCGGTAGCTCCGTCTGCAGCCACAGCTCAGCTGCCCTGCAGACTGACAGAAGCATGGCTCCATATCGCGCCAAACGGCCCCTCTGACCACCACCAACATTCATACACACTCAAACACATTCACACGATGTTATAATCTCCTACATCATCCAATATTGTCCTGTAAACTTGTTCGTTTTTCTAATCTGCTACCGCTGCTGCTGCTACTACTTCTGCTACTTAATATAAGTAGCTTTTCCAACTGTTGCTCTGCTTACTGCCCCCTATCGGTCAACATCGGTATGACGGGCTCTACTCGGGTGGTACGCGATGTACGCAGGGAGCCGAACAGACACGTACGCAGAGTACGCAGGCACCTGCGTAGAGTATATTCCCGCCTTTAAGGTTTCTTAAAAGGATGTCTGTTGCTCTGCACAGCACAGATAAGTTGTTTATTAACTGGAAAGTCATAGGTGTGACTTTTCGACCATCATCTGATCTGTTTGACCATCTGTTTCTTCTACTTGTTCATTGTTTACCAAATATGGTTTTTCCTGTCATCCTTGCTGAATAAAAAGGGCTCGACTGCAGGGAGAATTTGGTCAGAAGGCCTGACGAGCTCTAAAGAGGAGGGCCGTGTTGCCTTTAAGCTCCTCAGGACTTCTCTCCAGCTTCTGCAGAAGCGCCTTGAAAATCATTCCACAAGTCTCTGTGTCTTTCCTAAGTTATTAATTTATGCTGTGATGATTTAGGAACCTAACAGCCCTGATTTAAGGGGGTTTGATTTTATTTTCTATTTAAGCTATTAGTAGTATTTAAACTTCTGTACTTTGTTTAGTTTCATTTTATCTTATGCCTTGTTTGTGTTAGTAACTTTGCATTGCATGCTGTCTGATTTTTAAGGGTTTGATTGTAGTATGACGTATCCCATTCTTGTCTGTCCTGACTGTGAACACTTGTGTCTCTTGTCAGCCCTTATGTCTGCGTTTTGTCCTGCTGGTCTGAGGCCGCTCTGTTATGCTCCTTCTCATGCTTCAGTTGTACCTTCTGTTTTGTTTGGATTTTTGCTATCCCTCTTTAGCAGTATTTTTGGTTTCAATGGGGGAATTCGGTTGTTACGCCTGCAAATCCTGAATATATTGAAAACATTTTGGTTTCATAAGTCCAGTTGACTTAACAAGTCATATTAGAGTTGTGTGTCTTTGCCTCTTTATAGTTTCTCTGTTGTAAACAAACAAATAATCTTGTTTTATTGGTCAACTTTTGTTATTAAACCATACTTGTCAAGTTTTGGATTTAAAAATAAGGGAAATTTTCTGCTACCCGCCGTCCAACCAGCCTAACTGAGGTCGGGTATTACATTTTAAGACAGATTTACAAGAAATCTAAAATATATCTACCTGTCAATCACTTAGAAACTACAATTATGTGCTCTTTATGTACCTTTGTTGACACTGAAATACTGTGGACATTCCTATGTATGCAATTCCTATAATAGAGCCTAAATGAAAACACAAAGGAGAAGTAAAGCACATTTATTTATTTTAAATATTTTCAGTTTATATACAAATTGATTGTCTCCAAGTGAAACATTTACATTTTCTTTTAATTTGTCATTTTCACTCATGTGGGACTCTGGCTCCCATTTTTAGATATATTTAGATGAACCTTTATGCCATCAAATCATATATAGCATACAGTACGCACACATACACATTGATACATTCATGCTTGCATCTACACCCATATACAGTGCACATACTCATATACACATAGATTTTCACACTCACACACATATCTAATGTTACATCTTGAAATAAGTGAATAGGCTTAGAAGCTTTTTCACCACATAATGAAGAAATGCCATCATCTGTGTCGCACTGTAGGTAAACTATGGAATATGTCAAGGATGATGGGCCAAAAACTTGAGCATTATTTTTTTGATGATTAAAATGGACTACAAATAAAATAGAAACAAATGAGCAGAAAAAGCAGAAAAACGTTTTTGAGCAAACCAAGTTGAAGTGCAATAACCTTCTCCCTCTAAATGCCTCACTGGTATTTTTGCACATGTATATATTATCCATTTTTTGGAGTTTAGTATTTTTTTTGTACATTGCTCATCTTTTTATATTTTATATTGCTCTTTTTTAATTATTTAGCTATTTATTGGTTATTTTTATTTTTTAGGACATACTTTTTTTATACCTTTTCATACTTTCGTGTGTATTTTGTAAAAATTGTTGAGCGTGTGTGTGTTTGCTGCTGCACAATTGAATTTCTCCTCTGGGGAATCAATAAAGTTTATTCTATTCCTCTATTCTATTCTATTCTAATTAAGGTTTATATACACAACAGAAAAACATAAACCAACATTAAAAGATGAGCAAAAGAAAATGGGTTTGTGGTCAGCTGAGGAGAGCCTGGTATGTGATGTGATATAACTTGATAAAAGTAAAGTGATATTCACTGATGAATCATGAAACTGAATTAGGGTTGTATACACACAAGGGCTGACAAGGACACAGACTTTCAAAATAAAACAGGAACATATGGAAACCCAAGCCGTGACAGGTCCATTCTATATCAAACACATTTCATTACAGACAAATTGTGCAAGAGAAATGAGGTACATCATAAAATAGTATAATTATCCTTTATGCCAACAGGGCACTGCAAAACGTATTAATTATTTGTATAACTCTTTGTTATATATATTTTAATTGATTTATAAAGAGCACATCCCAAAGAGCATCAGTAGAGTTGAGGTTTGGACTCGGCGGTGGACAATCCATGTGTAAATAAATGCTGTCTCCAACTTCCTGACCAGTCTTTTGCAGTTTGAGCCTGATGAATTTTGTCATATTGAATATTAGCAGTATACCTGGGCCATTAGAGAAGGAAAAAATACTGGCAAAAACCAACGTTTCCTCTTGCAATATACACCATGTTGATACTGTCTTACTGGGTTTTGTGTGAATAGGCTAATTATGATTTAAGGTCTCCGTGGGGGTGCTAAATAAAGCCTCTAAGGGGAGGTGAAAAAGATGAATTGTAGTAATAAGTGTGAGCTCCACAAACGAAATAAGCTGTACCACCAGCAGAGATGAAAGGAGGGCAGTTTGGGTGCACAGGAAGCTGCACCTCAGAGACACAGATCTGCCTTCACTCTATTCCTGGGTGACAACAACACCACAACCTACGCTGATGACGAGGAAGTAGAAGTGGACAGGTTTTTTTTTGAGGACCCTGTACCACTGTTCAGTTCTAGTACGACTGAAGGATAAAAAGTCAATCAAGAAAGATTTAAGGCTGGAAAACCTATTTCAACAACACGTGTGAATGCTCGAAACATCTGCATCAGAATCTTAGCCCCTTGCTCTACTATAAATGTAATGCTTTTTATAAGGTTAACAATAATAAATTCAGGCAATTTCTTAAACATCACACAGTTTCTGTTATATATTGCCCACTGCCAGTTTATAACTATTATTTGCTTATTTTGCTTTTTGCATTTGAGTGTTTTGTCCTTAACTGGGGGCTCACATAGCAGCACTATAGCAGCACTCGATGGTGGGGTTTTTTCTGACGTGCCGTCATCACACCATAACGGAAATAAGCCCCTTCCCTATGTACGATTTCATTGGCTAGCACTTGGTTTGAGACTGCAATTCCATTGGCTGACACTCGCATCAAAGTGTGAATCTGGAAATTCTCCAACGGCTCTCCAGGTGGAGCACTGTTGCCACATCGCATGTACTATTCAGTTTGTCAATGCTTGACATCCCCCTGTTCAAAGACAATGACGAGCAATGCTGATGACGCTTCCAGCATGTGGAGTGGAGAGTTAAAAGATGTCATGTCGTGCCAGAACTACTACAACTATTTGTCTTGGTTTGATATGCATTTCACATTTACACACACACACACACACACACACACACACTAGGGGTGTAACAATATATCGTGCCACGAAATTTGGCGATACAAAAACGTCACAATACGTGTCGTGGAGGTGACAAACTGTATCGCGATATTGGGTTATTAATATTAATCTATTGTGTTGACTAGTAACGACCGCATCTCGACCCGCGGACCAAAATCTTACTCCGCTCAGAAGAAACTAGTACCGTTTCGTGGTCCCGATCACGGGACTCTTGCAGGGTTTTGAGCTCTGAACTTTTAAGTCTGGTGTAGAGTTAAGCCTTACCTTATTAAATTAAACCTTTTTGGGGTCGTGAGTAGGATAAACACGGGGAAACTTCTGCTGAGTTCCAGTGTACTTTAATGTCCCTCAACAGTGTAGGATTTTAGAACATCAACACAGCACCTAGTGCCGTACTGTGGCGTATCACTCCGCCCAATCTAAAACAGACTAATCACTACAGATAAACTGACTAGTGTCATTATAGTCCCAGATTTACATCAGAATATAAAGAATATATTTATAAAATAATGAACCCTGAATTACCAAAATAACCTTCTTAACAAAAATAAATCTCCTCTTACACTTATAAGGTGAGCATGAATCAATCTGTTTTATGATGTAAAATTGTATTTATTTACTTTTATTTATTTATTTAATTTTAGTTGTTACATTTCTGGAAAAGAAAAAAGTCAAATCATACATGAGAGAAACTATTCAGTTTGTGGGTAAATATTTGTACTTGTATGAAACTGAAGATGCATAATGCAAACCTGACATTTACTTTTAGTTCAGTTTGTGGAAAATGGTTGGCCTGGCTTTCTCTTTAAAACTTAAACAGTTATAAAGCATTACAAACTGTAACAATAGGGCAAATGCACAGCATTGTTTTGTATTTTGTGTCTTTCAAATAAAAGACAATTTTTTCCAGTCATATGTTCCTCATGCAAGGTTGTTAAAAAAATACTGCTATAATATCGTATCGTTATCGTTATCGTGACCTCAATACCGTGTTTCGTACCGTATCGTGAGATTAGTGTATCGTTACACCCCTAACACACACACACACACACACACACACACACTGTTGAGCTGAATCTCAGGAATGGATCCCTGCTCCACTTCCCAGAATGCACCAGGAGCAGCCAGCATGCTGCTGGTCACCTGATCAGTCATTGTCACTGATTTTGAGCACCTGAGAGAGACAGGGGGAAGATCCGTTAGTCAAACTAACAAACTTCAGAGGAAAGAAGCTCCAAGTCCACTTGGATTCAGTCCAAAGACGCCAATTGTCGGGGAAATGTTTTATTTGCTTTCATGCTGCTTAATATGGTCAAGTTTATGTTTAACTGCTGTACAGATTGGTTAATGAAAACATTGCAGCATTGACTTAATTGGTTTTGTGTTGAATGAGTTTGCACTAAGATAATATTTCATTTTTCAGTAAGAAAATATTTCATTTTGAGTTTGAAAAATTAAAAGTATAGAATACAGAAGGATAATACAAAGGTGAAAATGTTACAATTCTGTTGAATGTTAAAACTTTCCTAAAAATGTGGAACGTTCATGAAATAAGATTTTTCTTTATTCCATTTAAAAGGTTTAAAAGGCCTAAAATGTGGGAAATTCATGAAATTAGTTTTTCTTTATTCAATTTAAAAGGCTTAAAAGATGTATTAATTGTAAAATGTTTAAGATATTTGATTCATTTAAAATGTTTAAGATGTTAAAATTTGTTTCTGTCTTTAAAGGTTTACAACCTATTAAGATGAAGTGACCAACCAACCTAAAGAAAAATAAAAGTTTGAGTTGGAAATTGGAATTGAGTTGAGTTGGACTTGACACATACACACATACATAGACGTCTGTGTGCGTGTATTACTTTTCTGATACCATTCCTAGATGTCTGACATGGCACGGTGTGCTGTGTGTGGAAGATTTTTCTATAAACACATAAACCACTGTACATGACGCTGCAGGGAGGAAGTTTAAAAATCAATTTAAACCAATGACTCATACGGTACCAAAGCAAACATGTGACTCGTGTATTTATGTTTTTTTCATGTGCACTGTCCCAAGCAGGATTCCCGTGGTTGTTCAGTGATGACTCAGATATGGATCCGAGTAAAGCAGTGCCTGTTCCTGCTTCCTGACCTTAGAAAACCAAAGAACTAAATGTTCAAATACGGATTGTGACACTTAAACGTGGATTATCTGGAGTTGTAATACTTCAATGAATAGTTCTTGATTCCTTCTGGATTTAACTTACTCCTCATACTGCTTTTAATGTCATAATTTCATGATACTCTGAAGGATCTGAAGAGCTGAAACATTGTAGTTTGGGTTGGGGAGCGCAAAGTGTTTCTGGGGGTTGATAGTCGTTACATGTGCAAATAAGGTCGTGTATTGGTATGGCTCCCTACACACTTCCTTTTGAATTAGTAAAGTCAAAAACAACTGAAATTAAAGCTGCAAGCGGCGATGAACGGGCCCTCGCACCCTTGTGCACGGTCAGGCTGCAGTGGAAGCTTGTATGACTTGCATGTAGATTCTTCAGGCCTGGACATTTAGCGGATGAAACCAGCCACGAATCTTTATGTCAAACCATTCAAAAGTTATTGCAGAAAGTAGGAACTACCAGATATTGACCAATCAGATGAAGGGGCGGGGCTAATTTGCACCAATTATGTTCAAGGACTCAAAACCGAGTCCGATGACACCACCCATGAGTCTTTATGTCAAACCATTCAAAAGTTATTGCAGGAAATCGGAACTATCACAAATCGACCAATCAGAAGAAGGGGCGGGGCTAATTTGCACCAATTAAGGTGAATGAGACAAAACCAAGTCCGATGACACCACCCACGAGTCTTTATGTCAAACCATTCAAAAGTTATGGCAGAAAATCGGAACTAACACATATCGACCAATCAGAAGAAGGGGCGGGGCTAATTTGCACCAATTATGTTCAAGGACTCAAAACCGAGTCCGATGACACCACCCATGAGTCTTTATGTCAAACCATTCAAAAGTTATTGCAGGAAATCGGAACTAACACATATCGACCAATCAGAAGAAGCGGCGGGGCTAATTCGCAGCAATTATGTTCAAGGACTCAAAACCATGTCCGATGACACCACCCACGACTCTTTATATCACACCATTCAAAAGTTATGGCAGAAAGTAGGAACTATCAAATATGGACCAACCAGATGAAGGGTGGGCGCGCTTTTTGGCGTCTATCGTCGCCAATGTAACGCTTTTGACTGAGATAAAGTAATGTGCGTTGTCGCAGGATGGAGATGCACATTTTGATGTATAACACACCTGGGTGCACGTTACGACTTCCTTACACATTACACGATTAATTCAAAATGGCCGACTTCCTGTTTGGTTTGGGCCATGGCGCCAAGAGACTTTTCTTTAAGTTGCGACATGATACAGGTGTGTAGCGATTTTCGTGCATGTACGTCAAACCGTATTGTGGGGCTTGAGGCACGAAGTTTTCTAGGGGGCGCTGTTGAGCCATTTTGCCACGCCCATTAAGGCAAACCATTAAATATAACATTTTTCACCAGGCCTGGCTTGCGTGCAAAATTTGGTGACTTTTGGGGCACATTTAGGGGGGCAAAAAGGCCCTCCTTTCGTCGGAAAAATAAAATTAAAGAAAAGAAAGAAAAAATCAGTGCTCGGGCCCTAATAACTTCAATCCACAGGAAAATTGTATTTTCAACTTTCCTAAGTGGTTTGAAAAACTACATTACTATAGAAGACACTGAATGCCAGAAATAGATCCTGAATTTTTAGGTTTTTCAGCTGCATTGGCTATTTATCACGTTTGCATATTTGAGATATCATTCTTTTTAAAGAATACATTTCCAGCAAAGGCACCATTTCACAGTTAATACCTGCTGCAGGTGAATCCCTTTGGATATGTGAATGTTACATTATTCCATATCACTAATCACAGTCAAAGAGACCTGTCAGCATGGGGATAAAGTCAGCTTAATCTTAAAGGCACCCTTCCCTTTAATGCTTTCAGTGATAACTGAAGGTTACTTGCTGAATGGAGCTGCCATGATAATTGACATTTAGTGATGAAATGCCTCACACAATGAATGCTAAAGGGGGAACTAATTACTGCCTATCCAAGTGTCAATAGCATCATCTGCTCTCTTCTAAATGTCAGTTTTACACTGAAATGCTGAAGGCATGGCTGCCAAACACTAATGGCTGGATATTGGCAGTACTGGTTGTAGGAAACACATTCTAAGGCAAGACTATACATCTGGAGTACATACTGTACTTTCTGCTCCCAGGAGTGTCCACGAGTTGACCATCAACATGCCCCAAAAATGTTCATTAAACGTCCTCCGAAGGGCAGCGGTCTCCAGCAGAAGTCCTGCCCTTATGGTTCTGCAGACGTAGAATTGTCAAATTGGTTTGATTCACTGCACGAATCGGCACAGATTACTTTTGAAATACTGTATTTGACCCGGTCTTTGTACGTTTTGACCGTATAGAAACGTAATTCTCGTCAGTTGTGTGAAATAAGACCTGGAAACAGGCATTGTGGCATAGAATTGTCAAATTGGTTTAATTCACAATACGAATTGTTACAGATTACTTTTGTAATACTGTGTTTGACCCGGTCTTTGTACGTTTTGACCGTATAGGAATGTAATTCTTGCCATTTTAAGAATGAGATGTACCTGCTGTACTCTACTGCCTTTACTTTTTAACAACTTGTGCTTTTTATTATTTTACCTCTTTTCTTATCATTTATTTCATTTTATTTGTTATTTACTGTTTAATTGTGTCTTGCCGCTTTTAATGTTGATGTAAAGCACTTTGAATTACCTTGTGTTGAATTGTGCTATACAAATAAACTTGCCTTGCAGTCCAGGTCTTTGAGGGGCCACTTCAACTGCATGTTCTGGATGTTTCCCTGCTCTAAAACATGGTTCAAATGAGTGGGTCACTTACACACGTGTAAACATCAATGACAAGCTGATGGTACTTAAAAGAGCATGATGCAGGATTGAGGCAGGATTTATGAAAAAAATGCGTATACGTTTTAAGTTTTCTAGTAATAATGTCGGATGAAGCGTTCCAAACCAAAAAGAATGAGCCCTCTAGGGCAGCGGTCCTCAACCTTTTTTTCAGTGATGTTCCCCCTGTGAAATATTTTTTCAGCCAAGTACCCCCTAACCAGCGCAAAGCACTTTTGGTTGTTAAAAAAAAGACCTAAAACAGAGCACTGTGCCATCAGTAACTGATTTATTAAACATAAAAATATTGCTGCTACGCTTCAACCACGACTCCATCGTTGGTCCAAGTGATTGACAGGTGAAGCCAGGTGATTGACAGGTTAGGTGGAACTATCCTGGTGTGGGGGATACTCTGCAGTTTTAGGATAATAAGTTGAATAGCCCTGAAGACTCCTGAAGATAAAATTCATTTTATGAATTTAAACTTATATTTTCCTCAATTATTTATGAAATATTTATTTTTAAAGGATTTTTGCATGGATGCTACTTTTTAAATATATGTATATTTTAAAATCTCACGTACCCCCTGCAGTGCCTTCACGTACCCCCAGGGGTACGCGTACCCCCATTTGTGAACCACTGCTCTAGTGTATCTCTCCGTTGCCTTGAACAGGCTGTGTGCTGCAAAATGTGCTGCAATTGTGACCGGAATTTCCCGCGCTGTCCTGCGGATGTGACGTCAAATGACGCTGCATGCGCGTTCTCCCCGTTCTTCCGTGCTGGCTTCACTGTTGGCTGCAGTACCCCCGACGGCCGTCGTGTCGAAGGGTGGCGCTAGAGAGTCTCATTTCTTAAAAGGAGCCTCATGCTCCTTTAAATCAGCTGTGTTGGAGTAGGCAGCCCTGGATTCGGGATCACTGAACAAGAACTAAAATCCACAATTAATAAACTAGGTCTAGGTAGACACAATAAATCTAATTATGGACCTTAACACCGTGATGCATATCATTTATGAAACTATAAAATTAACTCGTTTTTTAATTTAAAGTTGAATGAATATTAATTTCATACTACAGATTTGCAAGTGAAAGAGTATAGTTTCAATTAATCTCCATGCTTTGTGTATTAATGAAAGAAGTTGATTAGAAACCCAAATGAAATGTATTTGGTTCATCCTGTCTGTAAAGAGGGGAATCAATGTAAAATGTCAGAGACTGCTTTTTTTTTGCGCATCACTCATATAATTGCAACTGTACTAGTTTAAGATTAACAGCGTGAGTCAGTTGTGCCGAGTACTCCGTAGCATACTGTTTTGAAAATCACATTTTAGCTATAACCACCAGGTTAACAGATAACTGACCATTAAACAGACCATTATCTATGCAGCCTTCTGCTGCAGCAATCATGGCAGGAATACTGCAGTCCAGCACTCATAATACTTATGATCTTGCACTAATGCATTGCAAAAACCGGGGCTGAGACACATTGTTGTTGGAAAGTGTTTTTAGAGTAGTATTTGTAATGCTATCTGGCTAATACTTGACTCATCCAACGGTAAAAGGAGTTATACTTGATTAAATTACTGATTCTTTCCTTTATGAAAAGATAAACGAGGTGTATTCAGTTTTGACATGGGAACAAAAAAGACAAAGGATGGATGTCAGCATATAACAATGACCTTAGATGTACAACAGAAGTGTTTTGCCGCCCGCAGACATCGAGCTTGTAAAGAACAAAAGTGATGTAAGTCAGAGACTACACATCATATACCTGCACCAGAGGACTCAAAAATGTTCTCTTCACAAAACTGTACGTTCCGTAAAACATATTAACCAATAGTTCAGCTTGTGATGAGGAAACCTTAGTCGATCATTTGTAGTTACTTGTCAAGGGTACTTCCACAGCGTTTTAAACAGTTTTAAAGCATGTTTAAGGACAAAACTAAACAAAACCAGCCTCACATTAGTTTTTTAACAAGTGTGCAAAAACAAATCTTTCTCCACATTACACCTAGTGCTGTCAAGCAATTAAAAAAATTGAGAGAATAATTAATTAAGATCTGTAATTAATGAATCTAATGAATCTCTTTTTTAATCTCACCTAAAAATTGCTGAGAAAAGTATGGAGCCTCTTTGGTGACATTTGAATAAAATAATGCATTAATGATGAATAACCATCCAACCAAGGAAGTTCTGGACTTCGTGGATGCAACTTCCTTGGTGGGATAGTTATTCATAATTAATAACGGTAATTATAGTCTATTTATATTAAAGAGCTCGTGGCCACGAGATAATCAATGCGCGGCCACGCATTAATAACTCGTCGCCACGCATAAATTATCTCGTGGCCACGCATTGATTATCTCGTGGCCACGAGTTATTAATGCGTGGCCACGCATTATTTTATTTTTTTTCAAATGTCACTGTAGCAAGCTCGTTGCCACTGGGGCCGACCGACAGGACAGAGGACACAGGGTTTCGTGCAGGAACTCCTTTATTCAATCACACTGCCACACGTGCACCAGCAGAACCTTCTCCCAGCAGCCCTCTTGCTGGTGTGCAGCCACTTTTTATGTAGCCAGGCAGGGTGGAGAGGTTGATTGGGCACAGCTGTGCCCAATCGGCTGAGTGGCTGCTCCTCCACCCCGCCACAGTCACCATAGGGGCTCCGTGGAAAAGCCCTCAACTTGAGGTGTTTTCTTTTAAATTTATTACATTATTGTGGCAGATCAAAACATTGATATATAACGACAACAAAAAAGAGGATTTATAAAGTCATTAATTAAACAGACCTGAACAGATGCGGTCCTAGCCATTTACAACCACTTGGCAAGAACATTCGCCAGCCTCTCTGTTGCAGACGTGCGCATGCGCGGTGCTCTCCTTGAGTTTAGTTTGGGGAACAGCGTTGCTGTGGCTTGATGAATTTCTAACATCTTTGCTGCTAACGTTCAGCTGGGGCTGTGCTCATGACCTTTACGTACATGTGAGACGTACGTACATGCCTGTCCAGCTACACTGGGAACCTGCCAGCTTATGTTAAACAAGCCCAAATGCAGTGACAGCCAATCAATATCCATTTCAAGGTGGGACTTACCATTTGTTTTGCACCCCTAACTACTCATGCACAAGAAGCCCATCGCACAAACAGAGGTTTCATAATAAAGGCAACTAGCAAACAGAAAAAGTAAAGTTAGAGATTAAAAAAAAGATTAAAGCAGCACAACGTAACTTCCAGTTTTTGTTGAGTTTGGCGGCATCTTTTGGACAAAAATGGTAGTGCTTTACCAGAAAGAACACTACGTTTCCCATGAGCACCAGCGCGTACTGCCGGAAAGATCCTGTCCCGTCGCGTGCATTTGTTTTGATAGCGAATGAAGACGGGACGGACTTTTCTGTTTCCCCAAGTGAACAGACGGAACGCAAAAAAAAAGATGTTAAACTGCTGGAAAGGAACTGGAATTTACCGGGATACCTTAAACAAGGAAGCCAGGGAGCGGTATATGGAGAAAATAATGATTATTAACGGTTTGGATCCATATGAAATCCCTACTAAAGAATGGAGCTCCTCGTCGGAGCGCCACTCTTTAGAAGGGATTTACTGACGCAGTTCTGCAGAACCACCGTCTCCGGCTACCTTGTTTAGGAGTGTTTGGCAGCTGCTTTGGTAAATGTTTGACTCGCCATGTGTTTCAATAAATTAGTATAATAGTACAACATACAGTAAATGTTTTGTATTACTCTTACTTCTCTTTTCTTTTTTTTTACTGCTATATTATGCTGAAGAGGCTCAGAGGCATGAGCAATATTTTTGTTTTCCTCGTGAGATTATTTTTTTCCTCGGCAGCTAAAAATAAGAGTTAATATTTTTTCCTCAACAAACTAGTTTTATCTGCAGATTGGGGTTAATTGCACCGCAGAGAGCTGGCCAGTGTTGAAGAATATTACAAAGTCCAGTTCAAGAGTCCGCTGTGTGATGAGAGATTTTATTCTAGCCGGCGTTCAGCAGACAGATACAGACAGTGTCTTGTTCGGTGGGCTGACGCCGAGTGAAATTGAAACAAGCTTCTTATACAAGAAGTTAAAGCAAGAATACACCAATCAGGCGAGAGACAAAAAGTAATTTACAGTCGGATGTGACTCGGGCCAAGTGTCATTATCAGACATTTGTCATGACTGTCACAGACCTCCAAATCACCCCATAGGGTGCTCTCGTTGATTCAAATCTGTTTGAGCCAACTTCTGAGGTGTCGGGACCTTCACATGGGGTAGGAAATTGGAGTCACAACAAAAGTTGTTGAGTCCAGTTGTCTGTTTGAGCCAACTTCCGAGGTGTCGGGACCTTCACATGGGGTAGGAAATTGGAGTCACAACAAAAGTTCTTGAGTCCAGTTCAAAGCCCTGTAGGGGGTAGGACTGGGCAACCTGCCCCTGCAGGGGGCCAAGCTGCTTCATCAATTCACAATTTTTTTTTTTTTTTTTTTTTCTTTTTGTTGAATTACAGTGGAGTAGTGATACATATTTTGCAAGTGAACCTTAAACATGTGATCAGAAGTCAAATAACAACAAGCCAACAAAACAAATTCAAATATCAAGTAACCAACGTGTCCTAACTGTTCTTTAAAGCAATCAAAAAACTAGTTGTGACAGTTGTATGTAACGTTTTAGCAATGTCTTTCAAGTGATGCGTTATTTCTTGGACTGTGGCATTGCGGGTATAAATGTACAACATTCAGTTTTAATGACAGCACAAGTTCCCCTTGAGAAGCTAGTAAGTAGTCCAATGTAGCACGATTCCGCAAGGCCATCATCCCTAGAGCAGCCATCTCCCGTGAGAGCATCGGCATGCCCCCTGTTGCGGTCCTTGCCGAATCCTCAATGGAATCGGGCAGTGGTTTTTGGCTTGTTTTAGGCTTAACAAGCGGTTCTTCAGAAGGAGAGTATGTGGAGTCACATCTCGATGCTACACCATAATTGTCTCGCTTGTGGGGGTCTGCGGGGCCTGTGCTGCTCCTCTGCTCCTCCGCTCCTCCGCTCCTCCACCAGTCGTGGAGGTCCTGGGTTTTGGAGCTGGGCTTTCTCTTTACCACAGAAAGAAGAAGGAATCGGCCGGTCTCCGGTGCATGGTCGAGGAGCTATGCTCCCGCAGTGGGACGCGTGGAACCAGGCCAGCGCCCCCCACCCTTGAGTGTCGGTGGTGCAGGACGTGCTGAGCCCTGGACCAGCGAGGCCCTCTCCGACACAAACCCAGTCTCCGGGTTGTGGCATGGTTTGCCACTAAGAAGAGACTGGACAGCTTTTACTTTTCTGTGGATTGACTGAACAGCAGAAGTTTAGAGTACAACAGAATGATATCATGGATTCATCCATGGCATGGAAGTCCATCTTCT